>NC_081150.1:16469145-16795482 GCF_958295425.1 Solea solea | reverse complement strand
TTCCCAGTTCCACTTGTCTACATGCTAATGTGTCCTTTGGCAAGACACTTGACAGCATGAATGGGTGTGAATGGGTGACTGTGGCAAAACTGCTGTGTTTGAGTGGTCATCAAGACTAGAAACGCTCAAACCATTTACATACGAGTGGACACCAGTGTGATTGACAGCTGGTATTATCCAATCCAAAGGTGACGTCTTTGAATTTCCATTTGCAGAACCTCAGCTCATCTTGAGACTTCAAAATTCCCACTGGTGACGTGACAGCTGGTTGCCACTTGGTCTGAACGGGGTCTAAATTGACCATAGATGTGAGTCTGAGTGTGAGGGGTCGCTTGCCTGTATATGTTGGCCGTGCGAGAGGCTGGCAACATTTTCCGATGTGTCAGCTGGGATCAGCTCCAGCCTCTCCCCCAAACCCTACAATCCTCAAAAGGCCAAAGCGCGAGTAAATGAATGAATTATCAGTGATATACTAAAACTGTTAGTGCCTTATTCTGAGTTCAAGAACTCGAGACACAGACCCAGTGATCCGGACTCCACTCAGGTCGGAGCCCAGTTTGGAGGCACATTCTGTGGTCGTTTCCGTTGCCGTCGTGTGAGTGGACATGAGCTTTGGCCCAGAACCAGTCAGTAAATACAACACAGTCATATACTGTAAGCCACAGTCACTGAGCTGCTGACCCAGATCTGAGACAGAAGGCCTCACAGGTACAGGACCTACTTCATATGCTGCTCATACTCTACGCAGGAAGATGGTTTGCAGGGACTGGGACGGTGCCATGCCACAAAGATGTGATCATCGAACTGGACTCAAATAAAGTTTTTTTTTAATGTATTCCCGGCTCATGAGGTAAAACACACACTGACTTTCACTGATTGCAACCAAACTACATTTGACATCGTGCGTCTGACTGGTACAGCAGCTGACAAATAACCTGTGTGGGCTCAGATCAATCAGCGCGGAGTGACGAAGGACTTGACCTCAGAGTTTACGCTTCGTAACGTGTTCATTTAATTACAATTTCGGGGAAACCTGCCTGAGTGAATAAAAGTTTATAGTTCAGCTACGTTTATTCGTCCAACGAAAATCGTGTTTCAACAAACGAACCAGTGAAAGCTGTTTCTAGAAGGAGAGGGCATGAGACGGGAAGTAGGACAACCTAGTTACTTCTGAAAATATATGTATGCCACTTGATTTTGCTGTCTTTTGGTTAGCGCTAGCTTTCGCCCCTGGTTAGGGACGTGTAGAAAAAATATCTGAGAGAAAATCAGTGGAGATGCTCCGTATGTTCCAGGTACAAGAGGAATGTCCTGACAATCTGAGGAGCGACTGAGACTTCCTGGAGCCTCTCCACCTTCGAACCCAACTCCTTCTGATGTAAACATCCCCACGACAACCAATCAGTAAAGCCGACTATAAGGTAACAAGCGATTGCCAAGAAGCTTGTCATAATGAGAAAGCTATAGTGAAAAACATTCTTGCTAACAAGAAATAACAAGAAAGACCTGGTTTCTTCCCTGTGGCAGTTCTATGCTTCCGTACCAGACGAGGAGTCACCGGTTGTGTCCACGCGTGAGTCACACGAGTTGGGATCCAGTATCATGAATTGTGCGAGTAATGCCACAGTGTCGCCTTACAGGTTATCCTTCTGCGTCTGAAAGAGATGCAAGCGCATTTACACGCTCAGATCAGAGTGTAAGCCTAACCTGAATATTTATCCTAACCCTGACCACCTTATATTTTATTCTATTTTATCCCTTCTCTGCTCCTGAGTGTCCCAATGCGCCGCCAGTGGGTTTTCCACACTCATTAATAGGGGTGGGTTTCACAGGGTTACCTCACAGTATCGGATACGAGATACATGGTACACGATACCAATAACTTCACTATACAACCGCTCTGTGGTAGTAATATATTGCAAGACAATCATACAGTGATACATCACGATATCTGTCTAACTGCAGAAATCAAAACGTCCATGAAAAGATACGTAGTGCAGGATTTCTCTATTTATTCACAAGATAGAGAACAAAGTGAATAAAGTCTATGTATTAACTGTGAACGGAGCATCTCTTAATGTAGTTTTCTCCACCATTATCCCGCTCTAAACTTCCTCATTTCGGCCAGGTAACTTCCACCCACGTTTCCCTCAATTATTTGAAACGCCTTCATATGTTGCTCTATTGCCTTCGTCTTCTTCTTCTTCTTCCTGTGTCCCTCTTGTTGCACATAGCTGAGGATTGCAGTGGTTGTGCAGGTCACCTGACTCAAGGTTAATGTCAGCTGCGTTAACTTGGATACTGGACAGACGCCTGTCAGATGCCAAACCTGACCTTTTTAGCGTGGAGAAGGGTCACATGGCCGACCCTCCTCCTCCTCCTCCTCCTGTTGCCTGACCCCGCAGCTGCTCCTGTTTGACAACTGTTCAGATTGTTCACAGGCACTTTGACCTTTCACATACAGCGGCGAGGTCCCGCACTGCCACACGTCATGCGCCGCCGAGTGCTGATGTCGGGTTGGAACGCCTTTCCTGCAGCGAACAGGCCGCTGCGTGCGAAGCAGGCGAAGTCAAAGGGGCTAATTCTGCTGCACGGCTTCCCCCACAAAGATGCTGTTGATGCTCAAGAGCCAGACGCTGCTGGCATAGATGGATGTTTGGCCCGCGGAGAGAGCCGAGCTCTGTTTTCTCTTATACACTGTTTGATTTCTACAGTAAACCTTTTTTTGCTATGGAGAATCCAGGTGCCGGAGCAAATGCGTTCTCCTTTCGCAGCCGTCCACAAAGACATTGTGAAGCCCTTTAGAAAAAGGTCCCTGTATTCATGTTACACCATCCAGTCCTATCCTCTATCGTTTGCTTTAATGTGGAAAATCTTCCATCGAAGTAATTGCTCGCGATGGATGACTTGGTTCTCATTTCCCAACTGGATACTTTGAGGGGATTTGCTCTGAAATTATCTCAACGTCTGTTTGAAGTAACGCTCGCGCCGCCAACACATGAATGGATATTAGTGATTACTGTGAGGACATTGTGGAGGCATTTTGGCACCATACGTTTTCTGGCACTTCCTCCGTCTCCTCCGTTTGCTGGTCTGGGCCTTTCTGTGTGTAGTTTGCATGTTTTCTCCAGGTTCTCCAGGTTCTCCAGTTTCCTCCCACAATTGAAAAACATGCAGAGGTTAAATTGGACGCTCTAAATTGCCTGTAGGCGTGGATGCAGTCGTTTGTCTGTCTGTACAATGATCCTGTGATGGTCTGTCGCTTTTTGCCCCATGCCACCAGCGGCCCTGCGACCCTCATGTGAAGGATAAAGCGGTAGACAATGGATGAATGCATTGTGTCATGCTCCTAGAGGCCAAATTCTCACCTCACCTGAGTTACTGCACCTTGAAGAAGGCGCAAGCTGATACGTGTTGGTGTGTTTTAATGTCTTTGAATCAAAGGCCATTCAGAGTTTTTCATTAAAAGACTTCCTTGGATTTGTACCATCATTTAAGAGTTTCGGAGTCACTGTGATTGATAAATATCTTATTGTTGAGAAAGTCTAGACTCCCCCCTAGTGTCTGTTAGTGGAAAACCAGTCTTCAAAACCAAATGCCGACCAGCATGGACATGGTTCCACGGCTGGTCTTCACCGGCTCAGGTGAGGATAAAGTGGTTGACAATCGGTGGATGTTTAAGGTGGTGTCAAAAAAATATGTACTGTAGGGGGAGCGTTGTAGAGGAAAAAGGCGAAAGTTCCGCTTTCAAACAAAAATGCATTATGTAATATGCCATATTTTTTATTTCTTAATTTCTTTGTGAATTGTTGAACTTCCTCTCTCCTTCCAGAGTTTGCTATTTTTAAAGAAACAATCCCGCTCCCCTTAATTTTAAAAATAACCTCCCGACTTTGCAAAACTGCTGTCTGATGCAAGTACATAATAACGTCAACACTCAAAGAATGACATCTATGTCCACAGGTGATTTGGGGCTTAATGGTGTGCAAAGAAAAACAAACCACCATAGAAAGGTTTTCATCAAGTCTGAGTGCAGCATTAAAGGGTTTCCACCCCGCCTGGAGTCTAAAAATAAGGCTTTTCCAAAAAGTCTCAACAGCTGACAGTTCCTGCTGTGTTGTCAACCGGGTCTGTTCTTGAGCCGCAGAGAGAGCTGTGGCTTTGATTGATTTGCTGCACAGGCTCCGCTATTATTCTTAATGCAGACGTCAGCGGGAATGTTGGATTCATGTCCTCGTAGCATCTACGCTTTTTTTTTTTTTTTTTAAAGTCGAGCATGTCAGCACGGAATGTTCTAGTCCCTGCTCTGTTTGATGTGAAACGAGTCAAATCCCATGTGCGTGATGGGAGATTTGCTTTGTGACAGATGACTCACTTTCTGCTCTTAGATGTTTGTTTGGACATTCAGTGCTTTGTGTTTATCGTTTGAAATGCTTTTGTAGCTTCTATTACCAAAACACTGCTCAGCTCCTACTCATTCAGGCTTCATGCTGGAAACTTGGAGCTGCGAGATTCAGAGAACAGCAGCAGCTGTGTTGTGTATGGCACATGCAGGCAGTGGTTTTAAGTATTTTTTTTGTAGTAGAATCCACTTCAGAAGCCTATTGTGGGCGTTTCGTGGTGTTTTCAACCATAGTGACACATCACCTCATTACCTTTAATTATATCATTCTATCTAAACCAAGGGTCTCAAAGTCAAATGACCTGGGGGCCACAAGTCTCAAGTCTGGTAAGGAGGCGGCCTTGTGACGATATTTTTTCAAAAAACCAAAATAAAGGTGTTTGTTTAGATGCGTAATGATATGTAATTCACAATATAAAAAAAATCACATTTATGATGAAAAATTTACCTGTAACTTACATGTTATTGATCTAAAAGGCCGTACGTGATCTAATCTTGAGACCTGTGATCTAAACCATAACAAGGTGCATTGAGTGTGCGTGTTTTATGACGTTTAAATTATTTATTCTGTCTTCAACGACCATCCTGAACACCCTGACATTGCACCTTTAAACACCTTTTATATGTACCGTAATGCTGTTTTGAGAGAAAATGTGTTCATGTGTTTAAACCCTGACAACGGGTTGCTGTCACCTTTTGAGACCGACAATAAAAAAACAATCTATTGATCTATGTTATTCCTGATATACACAAATACTGGAACTCTCTGTGAACTTCATTCTCTGCCCAAAACTTTGCTTTTCTGTCGCTCTAGCTTGTTTTATTTACCGTTTTAATGCTGAAATGTGACCTTGAGTGTCGTAAAAAAAATTATTATTATAAAGACAACATTTATACCACTATTAACTGAAACCATTTGAATGTTGTCAGTTAACCAGGAAAAATAAATCTGGGTAAATATTACCTTGTGTTGACGCGGTTCAAAGACTAATATTCAGGTGCATGGCGGGAATGACACAGGCTCCATTCTCCATGTCGCACGCCAGCGACCCATTAAAATTGTTATGTTAAGTTAAAAAAAGGTTCATAGTGTTGCTTTAAAAAACACCATGTGATGCCAAATCTCAGTGTACGGGCGCAGCACTACTGTCACAAAGCTATAATTAGACCACGAGTGTTTGGTGAAGGCTTTTAATGAACGATCCGTTCACCTCATGAACTGACCTCGTGTCGTCCATCACTGAGCTGCACCTGGACTTTAACACACACACACACACACACACACACACACACAGTAGCTGCCCCTGTGAGGCTAACACACGTCCACGGTGGCAGGATGTTAACCGCCGTCTCCCCGACATACGCGCCCCCCCCCCGACGGACAGCGCTCCTCTGCAGGTGTGTATCAGACTCATAAAGACATGCCTGTATGCGTCATGTTTGCCCTCTGCCCATTTCATCATGGAGGCATCGGGGATGGGAAAATAAGCAGTGTGTGTGTGTGTGTGTGTGTGTGGGGGGTGGGGGGTGGGGGGGGGGTGGAGAGGTCCGACTTCTAGGTTTACCATCTTATGAAGCAGCTTTTACGAAAAAAGCGGAGGCCCCTGCGGCAGTTCCTATCGAACACACGGCTCGTCTGTTTGCAGACGGAGACCTCGCGGTCGGCCCGTTCTGGCTTGCTGCCCCCCCCCCCCCCCCCCCTCTCCCTATGTTACCCCCTTATACATACCACTGACTGCTCATTCAGTCTTTTTTTTTGTCTCTCTCGCCTCCCCACAGCCGTCCCAGTCCCTTTAATTCTCCTTCATAACCAATCTCTCGTCCGCCTTCACCCTCGCGTGGAATGTTTTTACACAGAGGGAAAATAAACCGCCGTGTACCAACGCCCGGCACTCAAATCTCCTCACATCTCCATTGAGAGTGTGTTTTCAGACCATTAGGGACGAGGAGGAACGCTGACTCGCGAGCCTTAAAAGTTGGCGGTGTTTACCTGGACATCCAGTGTCATACTTCCCTCGGGTGTTGACGCTGTTTTTCTCTCCCACTCGCCACAGAATGGCGTCTTTGTCAGGGAGAGTTCAGGCAACCCTGGCGGCCCCCGCGGCTTGTCCGTCAAGCAAATGCCTCATCATATCCTGGCATGAGAGGAATGGTTCTTACCCGGGTTCCCCCAAAAACATCCACCCAACCATCAACATCCCGTACTTACTTTGTCTAAACGCTTAGGAAATGTGTTTTTAAATCATCCTAATCCCCCCCCCCCCCCCCTCCTTCCTTGGCCAATGTGTTTTTATGACTTAAATTCAAATTAAGAGCAATTCACTCGCATTTACCGTGCTCAGACTGCACAGATATCTTTGGCACCAAACAAGCGGCATGTTTCTTCATACAGAAAGAAGGGCTTTCACGTGCGTTACATAATGGAATGACAGACAGAGTGAATGTATAGTCAGAAATGGGGGAAAAAAAAGGATGTTTCACTTCCAAAATAATTTCCACTGTATTCATTCAAGTTGAGCTGGAGTCACAAATAGTTCAGGGCGCGCGTTGGTATTTCTGTTACCGCTCGCTGTGGCTCACTTTAGACCTGTTCTCATGGAGTGGCTTATGTAAATTGAAAAGGGAAAATCAAGTCACAAGGCATCTGTGGAGACAAATATTAATATACTTATATTAATAAGTGTGGGAACACATATGTAGACCATTGTCGTGATTCAAATTCGCCATGAACCGGTCAGTGTCCTGCTCTTACAGCCTCACTGCATCAAGGTCAGGGGTCAACAACCTGCATGTGTCTCTTCAATCGCTCTGCAGTGGCTCCCTGTAGCTTTGAAGAAAACTATTTTCACATTTTCCTTTTTATTTTTTTTTTAGAGATCAAGGCGATAAATAAATCCTAACCCTCAATATTTTGGCAACTAAAACATGCGTCTACGTCAAATGTGATATTTGAAACCTCCCCCAAACCCGACACACTTGTGTTTAAAGCATGAAAGGCCATTCCAAACACTTAAGTGTAAGGAACGTGCACATTTGGAGTCCTGTCCATCTTTGGATGCACATCATTTTAGCAGTTGTTTTTTTTTCTCAAGCATGAACTACATATAATCCACTCATTTCATAATGGGTTCGTTTTTATTATATTCATTTTCCACAAAGAAGAGAACGATTCAAAAAGGTCTACATGTTTTATTTTAAAGTTAGAACCGGCACATGCCAGTAAAAACAGCAATGAAATGTCAACAGTTTTCTTTTTGTCGTTCCAAAATGTCATAAAAAATTATTTTTTATATAAAGTATATCTATATATACAAAAGGTAAGACACAATTGTATCTTCATTTAATGGGTCAAATCCAGATTAAATTTATTTTGGTGGAGAGCGGTCACAAAGGGCTATTTTAATCCTAAAGATCGCAGATCCTTGCACTAGAGAGAGAGACTGTCTTCACTGTGTGGCAACTGCTATATTTTTTAATTTGTCCTGCCACAGTTTTATAAACGAGTTACACGTTGCGTGCAGCACTATTTACCATGTGCTTACTCACACTATCGTCCAGTTAAGTTTGTGTTGCTCACACAGTCCTCCTAGTTTGAGCTGCAGCTACTGTCCGTCTGTACCTGCAGGTGACACGTAGTTGCAGATTCATCCGTCACGTGAGGATTTCTCTTTGTGTGACTGTCACTCGAGCGCAGTTGTGCGTGCGTGTGAAAGTGCACCACATGTTACTGCCACTGAATAAGTGTGGGAAACACCGGGGGTGCACGCCAAACGCTATTGGAACACTTTGCCACAAACGGGTGAAACACAACGAGCAGTTTAACCACAACTCTGTCACTTTATCATGAGTTATTTGGGGGAAACTATCAGTCGTTTCCACTAAAGCTTTTGTTGGTGAGCAGGTGTACAGAGCGTGTATTGTCCTCGCTGGCAACAGCTGCCTCCATGAAAACAATGCTGTTGATTGTGGTGATAGCGGGAACAAAGCATTACAGCATTACAGCAGTGCAGGGTCATAAAACCAAAGCAGTGACAAAGACACCCACAAGTGTCTTCCTTAACTGTGTGACACAGTTTGTGACAGATGGTTTTCTTTCGCTCGGCTCTGCCTTTCCCAAGCCCCGTCAGAAAACTACGGTGGCCCACGCTGACCAGAAAGGACGTCGGTCGTCTTTTTGAAACATCCGCTTCAAAATGTTAAACTCACACTCTTAGCGGCACAAAATGGTCGCCACGTTGTAAAAACGAAGTAAAAAGTACAACTCTTCAACTTTTCGTAATCGATTAATCTGTTGGTCGTTTGGTCCATAAAAGGTCAGAAAAAAACCTGGAAATGATGACGTCCCCTAAAGTCTTGTTTTGTCCACAAATCAAAATGATTTCTTTGTTATATGGAGCAAATAAACGAGAAAATAGCCACATTTAAGAACCTAAAACAATCAGAAAACTTGTTTTAATTATGGAAAAAAAGCTTCAAACTGAACAATCGAGTAATTGTTTCAGCTCGACCAATTTTTAAAGTCATTATACGTAAACTGTGCTAATAGATAGACGATCTATGGTTTACTGGCAACACTATCCACAATATTATTGTATATTTCCGCCCTAAAGGTTACTTACTGGTCCTTTAATTCCATTTTAAATCTGAAAATATACATTATAGCAGCATTAACTGACATCACAGTGGGTTAGGGTTAGGACCCGCCTCAACAGCTGGGGGATTCTCTGTGTAAATCATTAAAAGTTGTCTAGACCCTTTGATAGCTATCAAACTACGAGGACCAGCAGGGGCCTCGGGGTCCATGAAGTCTTCAAGGGCCTCCAAGGGCATAAAATGTCCCTCAGGCCGGGGCCAACTTGGGTCAATTTACCGTGTACCAGTGCTCCAGACCCAGGGCCCATCAGATAAGATGTTTCAGGACATTCCTGAGTGGGGGACCGACCCCTCCTCCAGAGCCTGAGCGAGCGGGGCGTCTCACAGAGCGCTGGAGAAGCGGCTCTCGCTGGAATGCTGGGATCGGATTGATCCGCCGGAGGATCAGCCGAAAAAACCTACAGCGTCTGATCTGAACTCTTAACGTAAAAAACTAATATTATGGGAGATGAATGGTTCTGTATTGACGGTATTGCTTTTAAAGGGTATTTTATTAATTATTTCCAGTGCTAAAAATCTCATGGACCTGCTTCAGTTGCGTTCAAACGTGGTCTTTTTAAGAATTCATAAGCAGTCATTCATAAAGGTCGCTAATGCTTTGTGTTTATGACTTACAAATGATATTATATATTATATTAGAGTGGTTTATCCATGGTACCTTATTCTCTATAAATCTATGTGCATCATTCAATTGGTCCCAAAGATGAAAGTTCAAGTTCAGAGTCACTGTAACCCCACAAAACTCAAGAATTAATTTATGAATAATGACAAAAGTAATAAACAAAAGTCTAAAAGTACGAGCTGGAGGGTTAGATTACTCAAGAATTTGTACCAATACGCTGGAAATGGTATTTCAGATCAGCGTGTTTCTCAACCGATCCAAAAGCCAACAAAGAGACATGGAAAATGTGTGTTGCTTCCATCACATTTTACTGAACAAATCCATTATCGTTACAGAAATGCTATCCACAGTCCACGGTCCCCGTCCGTCAGTGCAGCCAAAGGTCCAGGGAAATGTCTTTGTCTGTCTTTGTCCCAGCACACGTCACGGTTACAACAAAGGGCCACAAATGGATCGCGGTCAGTTGCACTGAGCGTTGTGGTTCAAGTGAAGGCAGATCCAGATGCAGTGAGTCTGTGGCTGTGGCCTGTTATTTTGTCCAGCTGTGGAAATGACTTTAAAAACATACGTCATGTTGCTTCAATGATTTAAACTACTTGTGAATTTATCTTAGAGATAAAAGATAAAAAGGGTAAGAAGGACTTTCATGAATAATATGATCATTCATTAACACACGACAGCACTTGACAAACGTGAAATATCGATAATTGAACTAAAAGTCCAAAGCAAATCTGAGCACATCTGGTGGACAGTCATAAAAGACGGAGCTTACACTCTTTCAATGTTCTTCGTGTCCCCCCCAAGAGGCAATTAGTTTTGCATCACAGAGCATATAAACACATTTAAAAACACCAAATGAAACAAACTACATAATCTCTACCAGCCATCGTAAAAAAAAAGTCACCACAGTTCACATAAATTGCCGATTATTAAAATAGTGCAACAGTAAAAAGAGAAGGTCCAGTGAAGTCACAGTAATGAAGTACACTGTGCGTCCTTCATATGAACGCATGCAGCACATTGTTTCAAAAGGCAGATTATCTTTCATTCGGTCATGTTTTCTCATCAAACAAGGATTAATTTATGTGATGTAATCTATATACAAGTGAACACAACACACCGCACAGATGCCAGTAGAAGCGAAATTTGCAAACGGCACGCCGAGTCAATTTCTCCAAATGAAGTTGACCATTCAGCATTGAGATTCTAAGACAGGGGTGTCAAATGTACGTCCTGTGGGCCAGAAGTGGTCCACCTGAGGGTCCAATCCGGCCCGCAGGATGAATTTGTTGAATTTGTTTATTTGTGTTTAGTGTGAACGCAGCAATACACAGTTGGAGAAATATTGTATGTCTTTTGTTAACATGAATATCTATATATATATATATATATATATATATATATATATATATATATATATATATATATATATATATATATATAATAGAATAAAGAAGTCAAGTGAGAGTTTTCTTCAGTCATGCTGCCTCTGGTTGTTTTCCATTTGTCTATCATATCCCATTAATTACCAGCCGTTTTCATGGTGATGACATGAACGAGAGTCTGTCTCTCAGACTCAGCTAATGCATCACAAATGAAGGAGAAATATTGTATGTCTTTTGTTAACATTAATATCTATATGTACATATATATGTATATATATATATATATATATACATATATATATATATATATATATATATATATATATATATATATACATATATATATATATACATATATATATATATATATACATATATATATATATATATATATATATATATACATATATATATATATACATATATATATATATATATATATATATACATATATATATATATGTATATATATATAGAATAGAATAAAGAAGTCAAGTGAGAGTTTTCTTCAGTCATGCTGCCTCTGGTTGTTTTCCATCTGTCTATCATATCCCATTAATTACCAGCCGTTTTCATGGTGATGACATGAACGAGAGTCTGTCTCTCAGACTCAGCTAATGCATCACAAATGAAGACTCCCGTCTGCCACAGAGTCATTATTTGTGTCATCAGAGGAGACCAGTGTCTCCCTCCCCTACAGAGACCGATGCATCTTCATCAGCAGCATTTCAAAAACTAAGAAAAGAACTGAATCACTGATTTATTTGATTTGGCAAAGCGTTGCACGCGTGAAGTCATTCCCAAACGGTCCGTCTTGACTCTAAATCTTTCTTTTTAATTTGAAGATGAACAGCAAACACGAAAGAACATAAAGACTAAAACATACAAACATTTTATCCAGATTTGGTAACTTCCACTCCAAATCTTTTTATCGCAAAAAAAAAAGAGATAATTCTATGCAAATCTTACAAATATGATGAGACTTAATTAAATGAATTAATGGAATCTTGGAAAGAAGGAATACTTTTCACTGCCCCATAACTCAAACCTGACATTTATTAATATGGATGTTTAATAGGGTTGTTTATCATTATCAATGACTCAACAAGTGCTTTAGCAGTTGATGAAGTTTGGGGATTTTTAAAATTGACTTCCCAGGCTTTTCCTCTGTTGTGGAACAAAAAAATTCCTTCAGCCCAGTCAGTGGCTTGTGATTGAGAATCTGCGTCCAGTGTTTTGAATCTCCGGGCCTGACGATCCACTTCCAGGACAGATGGAGAAATACCAGGTCAAATGGTGTGGAAAGAAATTAAAATGATAAATTGTGGAGGATCTAGTGTACGAAATTGACTCTTTCCAGGCACCACGCATTTGTCAATTTAGTCTATTGATTTGAAAAGACAGAAAGAGTTTTCCAGTTTCCCGTAAAAAAGACAAACTCCAGTGCCATAGAGTGACATTTTCCCCCCGTTAGAATGAACACAGATAGCTGTACTCGGATTTGAGCTGAGGAGCAGCTGGTGTTTTATATTTTACAGTTGGACCAAACAAACCCAGGTCAAAACTAACGACACCTGTGACAGAGAACAACACAGTGGCGAGGCACGGTGGAGGATTTCCTTCAACCTTATTTGGAGGCGGAAACAAAGTGCGGAGACGAAACACTGTGGCCATGTTCCCCCGCTGTTTTTACGTGTAAACAGGAAACGGCACAATTAGCTCAATGAAAACAGGAACGGGGGGAGACACAGGTGAATCGCGTCAGACTCATCAGCAAGGAAAGTAGCTATTGGTGTACATAGTAATGCAACAAAAAAACCTCCCTTTTAACACGAAGAAGAATTCTGTGAATGAACCAGACTCAAAGATATGCAGCCATCTGCCTCGGCGGGTTGTGGTGAAAGGAAACATTCAATTTATTCAAGCAGCAGCAGAGGGATCAGCCAGCAGCAGGCGTGCAATTCATTTGAAGTTGTCTGTACGCAGAGAGGACTGGTCCGTCTTCGAGTGCTTTGGGACAGGGGAGATGCCCACGGCAGTAGGGGTGGGCGGATGCATCCAAATATCGATAGTATCGATAACAAGGTGAGTATTGGTATCGGATTGATACTAGTGATGAGATCGATATTTTTGTTGTAGTTTCTCTTCTAAGTGGTTTGCACTTTATTTGCACTATTTACTTTATTGTTATTTATATTATTACATTGTTTTTTTTTTAAAATTTACATTTCTCAATTCTCCAGTTTTGTGCTCATGTTTGCAACTTTGGTTCATAAATATTATTTTCTTATTTGGCTTAAATCGTTGTCCTGTGTTTTATTATTATTATCCTAATCATAATCAATTAATTAAAGGCAAAAGTACAAAATCCTTCAATGATCAGGCATTTTCAAGCAAAAAGTATCGGTATCTGCAATACTGGGCCTGTAATTACTTGGTATCGGATCAATACCAACATTTGCCCCTATACGGCAGAACCTCCTGTTTGTTGAGAAGTAAAATCATACGTGCTTTCTCGTCAGAGTCTACAAAAGGTCTCCAACAGCACCAGGAAAAGTCACTAGATTTGTCGCTAGTCGCTTTTTTTTTGAAAGACTTGCTCGACAGTCTGAATACTCGCAACACTGGGGTAGACAATCAGACAATAAAACAGGAAACTGTCAAGACGCAAGGAAAACCAGCCGAGAGCGTCGTGAACCACCGCAACTGCAATCTTGGACTTTCCTTTGACCCCTTGAGCCGCTATGATGTTCTTGCAGTTGTGAGCTTCTGTTGTGACTGTAAATCAGCCAGGATTTCATTAAACGTGCCACAACATGTGACCATCTCGTTTTTTTTGTTTTTTTTTGTCATCTTTTATCGATTTTCCTGACAGGAAAAGTACTCAATAGCTTCAGCATGCCCCAGCTGCGAACACGGGCCACACCGCTCCACTGTGAGCTGCGACTGTGGCCTTCACAGCAGTGGCAAAGAATATCATATAAAACAGTGGCCAAACGACAACAACAAAAAAAAGAGAGAGCTTTCCTTGAAACAAAGACAAAAGATCTCTATGGGAGGCAGGAAACGAGAAGACAGAGGACAAGAGGGTGGAATGCAAACATGGCAGACAACTTAAGACTCTGAGGGAAGTCATAAAACCATATCAGCCAATAAAAATGAAGGAGAGCTCCTTCCAGATGAGAACCAATTTGTTTCAACTATCAACGGATGATTTAAAGACGAAACAGAGCGCGTGGAGTTGGTGTGTTTGTTTAACAAACCTCAACTTGTGCTTGAACACACAGTGAATGCAGCCCTGTGTGAGGCAGGAAGCAGCTCAAACCTCACATATCCATATGGAAATAAATTCAACTTTTTCCAATGCTTCCTCTGTGTCGAGCCAACACCCAGGAAGACCTCCCCTAGGTAACGTCGCAGGCTCAGGTTCCGATCCGGTTCTGGGGGGTGATGCGTTTGAAATCTGACAATCGCGGGGCCTGACGCGGTCGGGTTTTCCGGACCCGAGCCATGTACGTGGTCTGGAACTATAGCGCGTACAAACATGTCTCTGGCTGTCGGGGCGCTGGCAGAGCCGACGGGAACCCGAAGCTGGATGTGGGCTCGGAATCAGCATCAGAGTGGAGGTGTTGTGTTTGGTCCGGTTAGCTGCGACAGAACAGCTTCACACTCACACAACTACCTGGAGAGAGACGCAGAACCGATGCAGCATGACAGGAATGTAAAAAGAGCATGATTGATTTACTAGCGGCGGAGATACTCGTGTATAAAATCAAACATAATGTCTTTGGCCGAGCTCGAACCCCCGGCTACAGTTCGGAGCTGAAAAAGCACTTATGAAATATTTCTCCTCTTTCGTCTTCATCTTTCTGTCTTTATCATTTTCTTTTTTTGGCTCCTCTGGTTCATATTTGTCTCCTGCTGACTTCCACTTCTCCTTTATCACTCACTGTTTCACCTTTCTTTTCCACTGCTTTTACGCCAGCAATTTTTCTCCCTTGTCGAACGAACAACTTGTGGTTCAGTTTCACAGATAAACCTTATCGGGGGATCGGATACTGACACACAAAGGTCTAATTGTAACTTCTAAGCTGTAGCTCTTTGTGTTCCTCTAATAACACAACCTCTCCGTGTCCCCAGACCTTCTGACTGATCCACTTTATCAATATTATCAAAAGCGGTGCAAGGTATTGGCAGGTCCTGCACTGTTTTTGGCATAAAAATACCAAATCAAAATATCAAATAATGATTTCAAAACCATCTAATCAATGATTATGGAGATGGGAAACCTACTTGTCTTTCATTCATCTGGTCACATGACTCCACTGGCTATGCTGATTCTTATTGCTTTACTGTATTCATTCTGTATTCATCATTATTCTTATTAAAAACGTTCATTTATGTATTTTTATTTTATATATATATATATATATATATATGTGTGTGTATGTATGCATATTATCTTTATATTTATTTATTTATATATTATTTATAATGTTCATCATTATTCTTATTAAAAACGTTCATTTATTTATTTTATTATACATATATATGTATGCATATTATCTTTATATTTTTTATATATTATTTATAATGTTCATCATTATTCTTATTAAAACAATCAGTTACATCATTTTCAGAGATGATCGCTGACCCTCTGATGTGCTTTTATGAAAACATTGTAATAAAAATCAGCTATTGGTTCATAATAGGAATAAATATGTGTTCACTTCTTCTATGGGGTATACCGGCAGCTTGCATCCATGATGTTGCCTCACTGCTATTCCCTGGAATTAGAAAATTCCTAGAAAACTTCAGTCGGTCATATTCTTCCTCGTCTCCTCAGTCTCATCCTCTCACCTCCTCACTCTCATAAATGTGTGTTCGGCCTGGGACATGTGCATACTTGCGGTTCCATGAAAGATTAGCCTGGCTGCATCTCAATCTCATTTGGGATTGAGTATGGCGTCTGGAAAGGGTGTAGTCACCTGATCAAAATGCCTCTGCACACAATTGGATGCGTCATGAAACGTTCTTCTGGTAGTTTTCTCGGAGCGATGGTTATCTGGTAATAGCGTCTAACAGCTTTTTGCCTGGGGGAGCTCCGTGGAGCAGGTCGCTAAAAGCAGAAGCAACAATTATATAGCTTGATGTTGCTTATTCGTCACCATTGCGTTAGAAGTTGGAGATTCCGAAATTGGCCAATCTGGCGTCTTTGCTAGCCGTGTCTGCAGAGTGAAATGAAATCGCTGGCAGGCTAATGAAAGATACTAGACTAGAGTAAAACCAGTCTAGTGTTCTGCATGTGCTCATGTTCTCAAGCTCAGGTCCCATCCCAGTACTGGTGACCAGTTTACCATCATTTATACTGTATGTTCTTGTGTTGTTTGAGTGATAAACTGTACATGTATCTCCTCTCATGACCTCAAGCATGCCGTCTTTTTCGTTGTCTCTTTTGACCAAAATAAAAGTCACCTACTGGACTCCATGGAAAGTGTCACTTGCGCGTATGTGGAGGTGCCCAAAGGGTCTGTGTGGACCCCAGTGGAAAAAGGCAAAAGAGGAAATCCAAGTCACGTGGACCTCTGTGGACACTCGGACCTTATACCGTCTGCTTGCTGTCACGTGCTCCTCGTGTATGAGGGTTACGCTGCTCTCAGCGTCCATGTCTTGCATTAGTTTTCAATAACTTCATGGCTCTGTGCATGGATTATTACAACAGGACGGGACAGTGTGCATCGCCGCAGGGCCAGATAAGGAGGTCATTTGTGGAGGTTGTGGAAGGTCTCACACGGAAGCCTCCAGAAATTGAAAGCAACTGTTGCTTTTGTAGCCTGCAGCTAGTGAACGTACACACTCCCAGACATATGCGCAGTATATGTGAATTGCATGTGATTGAACAGGATGTAAGATTAGAGAGGGAGATGTTTTTTCTTCTGCAGTAACGTCATTCACACACTGTCATCTCTGTCCTCCACAGGCCGAGTGTTGGGCAGGTAAATCCACCGACACAGACTGAGCGTCAGTCCCCGTCAGATGGACAGGACCCTCTCTTTTGCCGCTCGTGGAAAGTATTTACCTAACCTTCACCGACTGTTTTAAGTAAACACCTATTTCCAGTCAAGATTGCAAAGCAGGTTTTTTTTTTTTTGAGTTCCACAACGACGCTACTGTCTTTATCTGCATGATACTGATTATGAACAAGCAACTTTTTAGACATGGTCAATGTCACTCAGGGGAGGTTGACTAATTTACAGTTATGCAAACTGTCTGGAGTGGAACGGGTCAGAGAAAGTAGACGGAGCAAGAGTAGGGTCAAAATAACCAGCAGCTACTTTGACGATGTAAGTTTCAATAATACTTTACACCACTGAAAATATAAGAGATGGTTTCATTCATTTTGGATAGTTTTTTTTGGGTCATATGATGTTTTCAGGCATTTTTGGGTGAATCTACGGACGACATTGAACGTGTCCAACTGACAATAACGGAGGATGTCCAACAGCTGGTTTTTTTCCTACTCGGTTTGTGGCCGTTTGTCTCACGGAGACTTCAAGCTTAGTATGAGAATAGACTTCAGGCGGTCGTAAGGGAGTGGCGCTTTGCTATCGCCCAGTCACCTGATTACCATTGCTCTAGTACCCCAATGGATGGGTACCAAATTGGGGTCGTTATTTTGGTTCTAAAGCAGGAAAAATATGTACCATACCAAACCAAACCGTTCGGGGTTAGGGCTAGGGTTAGGGAAACACGCTATAAGTCAGATATTAAACATATCTTATGGTGCTGATGTGAAAGGCAGAACTAATGTGGCTCAACATTTGGTTCCCTTAGAGCCATAAACGCATACCTTAAAGGCGACATAGACCGGAAGCTCCAATTAACGCTGCGTTTGTGTGTGTGTATCTGCGTCATTACCTCGTTTATGAAACCCTAAAGTTTCAGAACAAACAGTTCAGCCACTGCTGAGAAAAATAGTGGTGTATTGTTTTCCTGGGCTCTGCGAAGCGGATCGGCACTTCCCTATGCTGATGATGTCATCAGAAATCCTCACCACTCCTCTCACCACCGCAGCGCCTCCTGGTGCGGGCACTAGTCCGGGCACATCCGGTTGCGTACATTCAACCGCAGAAGAAGAAGAACTACTCTCGTTGTAGCTGCTGAGATGCAGAGCATCCACCGTGCCAGAGGGGGAGCTGTGTATCTGAGAGCTGGCCTACCAATTACGTCACTTCCAGGTACCTGGCCAATCACAGGACAGTGGGAAAGCTCTCGTTGGCTGGCCAATCACAACACAGTCCACGTTCTGGGGGTGTGGTTTTGGTCTGAAACAGTGCAGCTGACGAGAGTGTCAGTGAGGAGATATTTTGATCGGCTCGTTTGCAGCGACTGGCAGGTTTTTGACCATGAAAACAAGTTAATATATGTAAGTAGACCTCCATAACTAACATATATGTGTGATACAAGCATTCTATGTCACCTTTAAAGGAACAGCACGTAAGAATTAGTGACATCTAATGGTGAGACTGCAGATTGCAAACAAATGGAAAAAAAATACATGTAAAAGTCTTACTCAAAGGCTAAAAACCAAACTACTTCTGATTTTTTGTAATGCACAAAAGAACGACAGTTTTGAGGTTCAGATCAGTCCGGGAATGTCGAATTGTCTCATAGCTGAGTCAGGCATTGAAGATGACAGTGAGATGGTGTTTAACAGCAACATCCTCTGATGCCTGTTGCTAATCAGACAAAGACTTTGAATAAATACAGTAAAAATGAGAAACCCCGACATGAATGCCAAGTTACTCAAGTAGCTCAGAAAGACGCAAATCGGTTTGTTCAAGCTTTTCCAGCCCCGGGCAGCACAGACACGCACAGGCAGGGGAAAAGGCTACAGTGTCGGTTTCATCACGGGATCCAATTTCACTTAATTTCAGACTCTTTGTGTGATCAGACTGACTCATGCTGCATCATTTGATCTCCTGTTATGACTAAGCAGGAACACCACATTCCCTGTGGGGAGGAGGCGGGAATGACAATGAGAGGTTACACATCATGCATGTGAATCAAGCACAAGAGGAAAAGCTGGGAAATGTTTAGAGCCACATCTGGAGTCTATTAATAAATGTTTTATTGATGGTAATTATTGGTGAGAAACGAATGGTGGATAACAACCATCGAACCCGGCCAAACTCACAGAGCTGAGCCGTTTCTCTCGAGTCGTCGTTTTCACTCAAATGTGTTTTTGTGTGGGAGGATTTCGTCAACCTCCAGTTTTTCTTTGCTTCTTTTTTTTTTTTTTTTGCTTGAGGGATTTCATTGAAGAAAGATATCTACGTCTTCTGTGGATCAAATATGAAAAAAAAGTTTTAACAACTCAGCATTTATACATTTAATCCCTAAAATGTCCAACTATTCAAAGAAATTGATTTTTGTAAAGATGTTAAGGCACTCACAGGTGGCTTTAAAGTGAAAATACAAAGACTTTTCTAAGACTTAAGACACACACCAAACATGGACTTTGGACTCCAGTTTTCTCCCTGTTAATGAGTTAATGATCTCAGTAACTAGTTTCAGGTCATCTTCAGTATCACATGGGCACTGGTCCAAAAATGGGAGTTCAGATTCTTATGGATGACGTCATATTTGGTCACTTGATGCCGACATGTGTGGACTCACGCCTTCATCTGGTTTCCCCAGAAGCACCTGTGACATCAGCAGATGTCGCCTGCCCACTTCCACATCCAGGGACCACAGGGCTGGTAAATGAAAGAAGACATGGCACTAAATCATGGTTCCCTTCTTCACATACAGAGATATTTGGATGAGAGATGGTGATGAATGCAGGAACTCTGGTGAATCCAAATTCCTTATCTCTCAGATAATTTTTTTATTACGCGAAGAATTTCTATGCGTGTAAACACGACATCCTCCTCAACTGTCTGCAGAGATCCTCCCTGTATCTCTCTGCTGGGGCAATAAATTCTTCCCCGTCCTCCTGCATTCCCCCCACATGTCAGGGTTCAAACAACTCCACGGCATCTGCTCTGCCTCTGCATCTCCTTCATAATGCCACGCTACTTTCTGTCTTCATCTTAAAACAATAAGGAATGGGTCTCATAAAGTTGAGCTCACATCATTCCCTCCTATTCCACTACCACCACCACCACCACCCAGTTGTTTCCCAACCAAGTCTCCCTAATGGGAACCTGCTGCGTGTTCAAAGACGAGGCTAGAAGACCGTGGCTGGGCAGATTCCTCAGGAAAGCCCTTACTTTACTATCAAAGGACAGCAGCAGGACAAGTGGGTGTCATGAGAAGCATCTCATCAACATTGGATCAGGCTCCAGCCACTGAAAAAAAAAAAAAAAAAAGACCGGAGGAGAAAGAGTTTGACCAAAACACCTTGCTCGTTGGTTTACGAGGCTCAGGAGAGATGCTAGAGGGAGCGTGAGTCATGTGCCCGCACATTCGCTTTGATCGACTTTACCACCTTGTCTTTGAAATATTTAACACACGGAAAAAAAACACTGTTCCCCATCAAAATCGTGCTTCAAAGGGAAGAAAACACGGGAGGCACTGTTGGTGACCCTGCCTGGGTGGAAAGAGAAAAAGAGGCTCAGAGAGGGACAGGGAGGGGCTGAGTGGTCAGACTTTAAATGCACATAGTGTCCCTTTATAACCACAAATACTTACTTTGATTTGCAAATGTCATGAAGGACCACTTAGCAGGGGTGAGGAGCACTTTTCGGTGGAGTTGTGAAACCGGTGAAAATGTTCATAGAAACTTAGCTTCAGAAAAGCTGCCATTATGCCATTAAGCTGGCTGCAAATTTAAAAGCCATTTCTCTTTTTTCAAGGTGAATGTGAAATAAAATGCTGTGTCATTAATGCCCTCAGTGCTCCAAAACCAGGTTTAAAATTCAACATTTCCCCTTAAACCTCATTGGAATCGAGTGAAACTAGTTCAGGACGACTTCAAGATTCAAGAGATTCAAGATTCAAGAAGTTTATTGTTCATGCTCACAGTAAAAACACAGGGTTCTCTCCCAAGTACCCAGAGAGAGTCAAGTCAAGTCCAAAGTGCTTCACAGAAAGTGCTTAAGTGCTTAAGTGCTAAATACAAAAAGACATAAAAAGAAAAGAAAGAAAAGAAAAGGGTTAAAAGACAAAGACTGATTTAGACAATTTAAAAAGTAACTAAGAGACACTTTCAGGCACTTTAAAAAAGACAAAAAAGAAGAGAAAGAAAAGAAAAGGGTTAAAAGACAAAGACTGAGTTAGACAATTTAAAAAGACACTAGTCAAAGGCAAGGGAAAAAAGGTGGGTCTTTAACTGGGATTTAAAAATATTTAAAAACTGGGCCGCCCGGATGTGAAGGGGGAGGAAGTGCCACAGCGAAGGCTCGGTCCCCCCTGGTTTTTAGCCTGGTCCTGGGCACTTCCAACAACAGTTGGTCAGCTGACTGGAGTGCTCTAGAAGGGATGTGGTGGTGGAGAATATCAGGTAGGTGGGGGCCAGACCATGGAGGGATTTGTAAACAGTCAGGAGAAGTTTGAAATCAATGCGGTAGCGGATGGGGAGCCAGTGGAGTGATGCAAGGACCGGGGTGATGTGATCTCGCTTCTTAGTACAGGTGAGGAGTCGGGCGGCTGAGTTTTGAGCTAACTGCAGGCGGCGGAGTTGTGATTGGTCGATGCCGGTGTATAGGGCGTTGCAGTAGTCCAGTTGTGAAGTTATGAAAGCATGGATGACTTTCTCCAGATCACTCTGGGGCAGGTAGGCTTTGGTCTTGGCAATAGATCTCAGGTGGAAAAAGCTTTTTCGAACTACTGCGCTGACCTGTTGGTCAAACTTGAAGGCACTGTCAAAAATCACGCCCAGATTTCTGACAGAAGGCCTGATGTTAGAGGCGAGAGGGCCCAGGGCATCAGTGGAGAAGGCTAGAGAGGTTTTTCCAAAAACAATGATCTCAGTCTTGCTCTCGTTGAGGTTGAGGAAGTTTGCACCCATCCATGCTTTGATGTCAGCCAGACAGTCAAGCAGTGGATGGAGTGCAGCCTGCCCATCAATCCTGAGGGGGAGATCCAGCTGGACATCATCTGCATAGCAGTGGAAGGAGATGTTGTGTTTAATTAGGATTTCCCCTAGGGGTAGAACATACAACAGAAATTGAATGGGGCCTAGTATGGAACCTTGAGGGACCCCGCAGGTGAGGGGGGCAGCAGACGAGATGGAATCACCAAGCTGTACAGAGAAGCTCCTGTTGGCCAGGTAGGACAGGAAGAACTTCAAGGCTGTGCCTTTGATGCCTGCGTGATGCTCTAGCCGAGACAGCAGGATCCTGTGATCCACCGTGTCAAAGGCTGCTGTAAGGTTTAAAAGCACCAGGATCACAGGGCTACCTGAGTCAGCGGCTAGGAGCAGGTCGTTAAGCACTCTCAGGAGAGGCATGCATTATTACTAGTACTACTTGTGCAACAGATTAGCATTTAAATACAGTCATGCTAATGTTAATACCCACAGATGCTGCAACATTTAATCAAGGATAACCCACAGGAGACTGTAAAATATCTACTATAAGTGCAAGGAACGTCCGTCTGTCTGACTTTTAATTGCATGACCGTCTTCAAACTGTTTTAATGAAGACATGAGTGTAACACAGAAGAACAGAATAATCAAAAAGTTTAAAATATATGTAAGAAATATACAGAAAACAGGACAGAAAATATAGTGAGGTGAGAAAAGAATCAGGTAAAAGGAATGCAACAAAGGTAAAAGGACAAAATAAAACACTGACAAATGCAAGACAAAATGAAATATCTACCCAAAAGACAAACTGAGGCAAGACATTAATCAGGTGACAGAGATGTACCGTTAATAATCCTGGCCGTCGCTAAAATGTGACACGTTACACTAGCTGTCTGCACACGCACAAACTCTCCAGCATCAGCAACATCCATGAGCGCATAATCAAAGTCATGCTGTGAGCCCCCTATTGTCAGTCCACCGTTTCATTACCGGATTCAAACAGACCGGAGGATCTGGAGTTAAAGCAGCGGCTTGTTTTGGAGAAACCGTTAAAGGCTTCACTGCTCATAAAAAAAAAAACTCATGTTCAGCCTCCATGTTCCAGGAATTTACCTGCAGTAGTCAGACCTCCAGGAAGCCGAGATCAGTGACCGCCACACAGAGACTGCAAATGTGTGCACGTTTTTTACGAGTAACCCGAAGAAGAGGAGGGCGTACCACTGACAGGTCACTGTTTCTGATGCTATTTTCCACCACAGCTTGTAAATGAAAAGTTTAAAGTTCTCCTGGAGTGCTTAGCAGAACCTATAGTATAAGGTCATGTTAAAAATATCAAGATTCTCTCCGGAGCCTGTGCTTGTTTTTTGGAGATCCATGTGGTGGAAGAGGACACTCCTGGTCCTACATATTGTGAAGAAAAAAACATGATTCACAACAGTTTCAGGTGTAAACTAGTGAAACACAATTATATTATATCCATATGTCCATAAAACATATTTATATTAGATATTTTCCAATGCCAAGTTACAAGATATTTCAAATAAATAACTGAACTTATTACTAAACATAAAAGTATATGGATTCACAGACTGCATTACTGAACTACAAGTATTTCCTAGTGTCAGCGTTTTCCAATCTAACAGCATCAGGTACAGCTGAAGTTGAAATGACCTTAAAATAAAGAGACTAGCAGGTGTTTATTATCATTAAAGGACATGTAACCCAGTTGTCAATCATTAAAGGTGAACTCTTGAAGGAAAATAACAACAAATATAAACAGCTTAGTAGTTTTTGTCTCATGGATGTCAATATTTACTTTTAATAACATTGTTTCAGCCACATGACGACACTTGTGATTATAGTGTTATGGCGAGGTATTGGACCCAAGAGGTGAAAGCAGAGATCGTTAGCATTTAAGTACTTGCCGTTAACATTTAACGTATATAGCTAATATTTAGTGATGGGATAAAGTAGTCTGTAAATTGACTTGTGTGTAATAGGAATGGGGTTGGTACATATACGTTTATACTTCTACCTACTCCTTTCAAACATGTGACGTACATTTGTTGTCATTGTAAATGGTGCAAATTGCAACTTGTATCAAAACAACCTTCATACAAACTGATGGGAATCAGACACAGATCTCTTCTACTTTGACCCCTAAATGTGTATTGGGCTCGTCCGGGATTTGAACCCGGGACCTCTCGCACCCGAAGCGAGAATCATACCCCTAGACCAACGAGCCACGCCTAAAAATCATTAGATACTCATCAAGGGGCGGGCTTATTATTAGTTTCCCATTTTGATCTTTTGCTTTTCTATTAATATTTTTTGATTACAACTCTTATTTGACCCAGGACAAATAATAAAATTGCACATGAAAATATAGTGAGAAAGTTGTGGCATATATGAGTCATTAAGCACATGGAAAAAGAGGGAAATGAACAGTTAAAACATGATGTGTCAGTGTGTGAGAAGTGGACAAGATTAAGCCACGGCAGCCTCAGTGTGACAGAAAAGGAAAAGCCATTGAGATGCCTTTTAGTTTCACGTCTTTCCATTAATTTAACACGACAAAGTCAACCAGAAAGTCACAAAATGCACCAACAAAAGGCAGCGAACGAACCTCCGTGTCAGTATATTAAAATGTAAATGTTCTATAAAGACATACAAACCTCCAACGTGTGATGTTATTTTGGTCTCAATTATGCCTTTGTTTTGTCATTTAAATGTTGCATCAGAAGCAGGGAGAGGCCTCCACACTGAGATTCACTCTCAATTCCAGCCAAGTGAATCCTCAGAGAGGCTTTTTATTCATTTGTGACCATGAATGATTAAGTGCCACTTCCCAGAAAAAAAAATGAATACGGTTTTCCAGGAACACAAACAGTGTCTTCATTCATATTCCACTCCTGATCCAACTCGTTTCATATTATAAGAAAATAAAACCAGTAAAGCAAAATATGTGGACCCAGAACGTCAGGCTCCTGTAGATTTATGTTGGATTCAGCCGCGCGTCAAATGTGTCTCTTCGACTGAGCATGTGAGGAGGCTGAGTTTGATCATTTTGTTTATAGACAGCAGAGAGTGCGTGTTCCAGACGAGCCATCAGTGTAATCATTCACCGAGTCCTGAGCTGGTGACATGCCTGAGGTAACATTGTTTGACTCACTGTCTCACAGGGGAAAAATACCTGCTCGCGCCAAATATGACATGCGGCGTGCCAGTGTTGAAATAACGGTCTGAGCATCGGTGCTCGTGTCTCAATCATCTGTCAGGAATGTGAACTGCTGAAACAGAAACTGTCACGTGGTGGTGGTGATGGTGGAACGCTGCGTGGAGTTCACCTGTGGCCTCATCCTCGTTAAACTTTAGTTCAGTCCTGCTTTGGAGTGCCAACAGAAACCAAGTGAGAGAATGATGCCAAATATGGCTTTAAAGTACTTTTTTAAAGTATTTTTGTGTGTACGATTTTTTAAAATTTTCCTGCCTGGTCTACAGGCAGTATCTCCTACGACGTGCTCCTGGACATTGACCAATACAATAATAGAATGCTGACATAATCTGGCATGGTGACCGTCGTGAAAGACAACAATATTGTGCGGTTTGGGGCATTAGCGTTGCTGCTGATCCTGCATCATGCGGCTCCAATTTCCGTCAATACAGTCTGGAAAAGTGACAGATGATTTCGAAAAAGTTAATGTCATGCACGGCATAAACTGTAGAGTTCTTCTCTCAGTGTGTGTGTGTGTGTGTGAGAGAAAAGTGAGAGATCATATATTGAAGCTGGCAGTATTTTGGTAGTTGCTCAGAAGTCCACAGGCAGCGATAGAAGTTCTGCATTGGAGCCTAAAGCACATGTCACAGGTTTCCGGAGAAAAGTTTGATTCATTTTGAATAAACACCATTATTATTCACCATAAAACGTGGCCCTTCAGAATGTTTACATTGCCGGTGGCTCCGGTGCGAGTCCTGCTGAGCTCGGACTTGGACTGTATGCACTGTATACACAGCACACTTTGGCAGGTTCACCCCAAACAGTTCATAAATGGGTGATGTGTTGCACAGAAATTGGCTGCTGAGTGGTTTATGGAGCGAGTCATTGCAGGGGGAGGAAAAGTTCAAACTGTTTTGAACAGCTGCAGGGTCCAGGGCTCTCTGCTGAATACATCTCACTTATATTTAAGTGAGATGCAGTTTGTCATAACACACAAACCCAAAGGGAACAATTGTGCTAAACCCTAGATTATGGTTTTTCACCTTGTGTTTGACATGTGAAAGAGGGTTATTCCTATATAATTAAATTACATAAAGATAAAGTGTGTAGGACTATATGTTAAGACTATATGTATATATCATTTTGTTGTATCGTCAAGTATCTCAAAAATACCTTTGCACAATGTGGAGACAGATGTGTGATCTCATTAAATCTGATTATTCATAGCTTGATGCAATGATGGTGTCTTTTTCCTCAAGAATAAGATAAAGAAAGTACATGGAATACTGAAAAAGAGAGGGGAGTAAACTACTACTTAACTGGATAGTGTGAATAACGTCTGAATAAATTGCCTTTAGATTGTACAGTTGACGTGATGTGAGTCAGGTTCTGAGTCAGTGCAGCTGATCGAGGCTAAAAATGAACAGCAGCATTCCCACACTAACTGTCATGTTAACCATCACACAGTCAAACTGAGGATGGAGAGAATGTGGGTTTATTGTTAACAGTAAATGTAGAAATGTAAATTCAGACACTGTGATTCATCCTCTGAGGATGCTGAGATTCATGTACAGTAGTTTCTCTCATCAAATGTCTCTCGCAAGTTTCCAAACAATGTAGGACTGAAGAAAACAGCACAGTCATCCTTCGCTCTGCTGCAACAAAGGCTGAGACAGTGGCGTTGCCGTCTTTGCTGTGCGACCGTCGTGGGAATATGGACAGCTCCCTCTTTTTGGCAGCTGGCTCTGTCCTAATATGGTCAGTGGGGCTTTTTTTTAATTTAGCTGTGCAGAGGAATGAGAGCAGTGTCAGTGTCAGTCTCTCAGAGGAAGACATCAACTATGTCACAGCCACAGTGTCAGTGTCAGTGTGTGGCGTGGAAATACTGCATCAGGCTGATATTGTCCTTGTAGTGACGGCGCACATGTGATATCTGTGTTCTTGTGTCTTCCTTGTTGACGATAGCTGATTTATGCGAATAATGCAGAAGCAAAACATGAGACAAAAGTCTTCATTTCTGGTTAAACTATTGTTATAATTCAAGAACTAAAAGCACTTTGAAATTAAATATAGACAGTAAATCTTTTATTCTTTCTATTTGATAATGTCACTGATTTCACAAAATCTTCAAAATCTTGCATATTAGTTTTGTTAATTTGGTAGCAAGTTTAAAAAGTTGTGGAAACAACCAATTAAATGTTAGTCCTTAACGGAAATCACTTTTAAGGGAGAAGCCAAAAGAAGAAGATTTAACTGTAAAGAAAAGTTACTCTGTACCAAGCAGCGGTTTTTACTCCAATAATGCAAAGCACATGTGCATCCTTCAAAAAATACAAGTAAAAATGACCATAAAAGTCAAGGGTCTAAATTGTGTCTACATTCTCATTATTAGCTCCTTGTTTTGCTCAAACAGCCAATAGGAGCGCTCTTGCACTCTGAGCTGCTCTGTGATTGGTCGAAGTCTCCTGTCAGGAACCAGATAATTCCAAGGACAGAAACAGCCAAGTTACATAAGTGTGGTTCTCTCTCAGATCAAGTGATTTACAAAGTGTGGAAAGATTATAGTGGAACTATTACTCAATCATGACAAAAAATATGTTGCCCATCCCATCATTAATTAAACGCTATTGTGAAACAAATGCACCTCAGACCTTTTACTTTTGCCGTGAGGAGTTCTCACAGTTAGAAGGTGAGTTAAGAAGCCGAGTGAGGCGGGCTGAGATAGGCCGAGGCTGACAACAACCACTCCTGTTGCCTTTGGCAGAGATCCTAGCTGCTGCCTTCCACACTCCCTCTGTTGTTTCAGAGCAGACTCTTGGTCAGAACACCCCGAGCGAGGATCCCAGTTAGTGGTAATTGTCCTGTCAACAGTAATCACCGACGTGGCCCAAAATATGTTAAAATTAAAACCAGACACCGTGCGTGTGTTTTGTTAAACTCTACACATAATACAAACACAAGCCGTCCGTCCAAGGTTGCTAGGACGGTTCCTGCCTTTATAACTTATCACAAGTTGCTTCGCTGTAGAGGGCTTAGTGCCACGGAGTAATTATTCATTTATATAATTCCAATAAGTACAAAAAGCTGTGTTTTACATGGGAAACAGAAAATGTGCCTCTGAAAATGCTCTGAAAAGATAAGGGGTTGAACTCGATGAGTGGTGAACTCGGTCAGATGGAAAAGAAGAAGACCTTAAATTTGCAATTGAGACCATTAACCACTCAGGAAAATCATTATCTCATGGAGTTCTTTTTTTGGAACCAGCAGCGTCGCCCCCTGGTGGCAGCCTTTGTTATTCATTCTTTTTCAAACAAGATGGCTACGTCCATGGCCTAACTTAGGTTTCTCCATATTTTCCACATTTGGCATCAGCAGAGAGTAGCGACGTATTTCTGCTTGCATGTACATTTAGTTTAGTTCCATCCACACATGCATTAGTCCACCATTTTTTCTTTGTTTTTTCTCTAAATGTGTGCGAATGTTATTTTTCACGATTTACCTTCAAGCTCCCGAACGTCATTTATTTTGGTGATTTTGAAGTAAAAATAATTAATATCTGTCGATGTATATGGAAAATACTCGTGTTCACAGTTTCTCGTAGGTTTCCACATCAGTGAGTGCAAAAAATTATGTGTCTGCGATGAAAAACACCCACGTTCCCGTCTGCGATATGAACGTCTCGGCTTTGGAAAACCTCACAGGAGGATCAAATAGTTTGGACACTGATTAACAGACTAATCAGTGACATCACTCTGTCTGGGGGATGTCGGCCGACCTCGAGCTGAGCCACCCATACATACCAGGAAATACGCTGAGGTCCGTCCAAAGGGCCTGTGTTTGCACCTACCAGTCTATAACGTCCAAAAACAAGAGAGTGTTTGAACAAGAGAGTAGAGAAGAAAAATAAATTCTTAGAGATCAATCAAATTTAAACCTCAATAATAAAATGTGAAGTAGGACATGTAGCAGGTCCTACCTTGCTTTAAAAGAGCAGGTGTTAAATAAATGAAGCTGACCTTTAAATCTTTTGTATGCGTTACTATATTACCTCATCCTTTTAATGCTATTATGCTATCACTTAATCTTTTAATCCGATTAAGACATTTAAAAGTGAAATTTGGCCATGACAGGCATGTGAAACTCTGAGTCCTGGCCAAACGTCTTGTGCCAAATTTAAAGAAAATGTCTTCAAGGTGTGGATTTGAAATCGCAAAGTGACAACAAAGAGATGCAAAACAACCACAAATGACATGCAAATGATACCACAAGGATGAAATGACTGCAGCCAGACACAACGACATACAAATTGACTGCAAAACCATGCAGAATGACAACAAATGACATCATTGGGTTGTTTTGTTGTGTTTTTCAGGGTCAGAGAGTGGAGATTCACCTGCAAAATGGGTGCACATGCTTCTCTGAGTCAGTTTGGGTGAAGGTGTTAAAGGCATTTTACTTGTCTGGACACATTGTCTCGTAATAATATCACGTCATTCTCAAAGACAGGGCAAGATGTTGCAACAGCTTTGGTTCACAGACTGGATCTACCGGAGGAAGCGAATGGAAGGACAAAAACGAAAACAGTAACAGAGGAAATCATTTCATTTTCTTCCTGACCCTAACCCATAAAAATGAAATGCAATAAAATTAAAAGTTGTTTCCTTTCTTTGAGCCACTTTTTATATATATATATATATATATATTTACTGAACTGAAAAAAGAAAGACAACATCATGTTTTTACCATGATCACGAGTGAAGAATTAGATAAATGTCAAGGTCGTCCTGTGAGAAAAAAAGCCTCTGATGAGTTGGTTATGATGAACACAAGCCAATCCTGATGCACAATTGGCAGGAGTGTAAGTGCTTATTAAAATGAATGATCGTAACAGTAGTTCGGAGAAAATGCGGTAAGTGACTGCTGTGTTTTTACAGTTCAGACAGGAAACCATGTTCTCCTGAATCCAACCTCATCACACACTACTTAAACACTTTTGAACCCTGGAATAATTGATAACATGCACAGTTACTGAGCAGCTTCACTGGAGTTACAGAGCTTCAGTCAGGGAGGCTAATACGAGGCCTATAGGTGGATTCCAGATATGTAAGTTAGGTTTAAATACACTGCAACGCAAACCATCACAACCCAATACATTTGTGGATAATATCACATTTCTCACAACTAAATCACAACTTTATGTGTTGTATACATGTGCTGCTGAAAATATGTACAAGACACACAACTTTAGCTGAAGTTTGTTCTTTAACTAGGCTTTATTTTGTGTTTCAGTAACAAAGCAGACGTTGGTTCATGTGCATCGCCATGCTAGCTTACCTTACGGCGGCTACTAGTTTGGCTAGTGAGCCAAACAACAAAATTAGCAACATTAGCATTTATTATGGTGTTGTGTTTGACCGTGTCTCTTAAACTTTGTCTTTTCCTCACTATGTGAACAAGGAAAGTGATTCTTTTTTTGATTGTACAACAACAAACATGCTCACAATAGCCACATTGCTAGCAAAGCAAGATGGCTGCAAACAGATTAGAGCAGAGCTCTGAAACCCGCAGTTGTTTTCATACGGCCCATGACTCACAGCTATCATGATTGCGATATCATGATGGACTATTGTAATATAGTTTTGAGCTGTTACCCACCCTGACTACTTTCAAAAAGATGGGACTTTTTTCCACATTACCGGCCCACTCCTGACCAGACTACATGATTAACAGTACCAATGTCACCTGAGTTTGAGACCTCTGGATTAGATTATGATTTAAAACCCAGCGAAACGCCCACAAAGTGAATTCTGTTGCTCCGTCCTTCAGCAGTTTGATAGGATAACTGCTTCTTGTCCCTGTCTGCAAGTACAGTATGACTTGACAGATGACAGATGGTGACAGACACAGATACTGTTACATTGTCTCTGTTCACGAGGACCAAATAGAGGCAGAACAATAACATGAACAACAAAACCCTCACACTCACTTCCCTTAAATAGTTAAAAAAAAGTAAAGAGGCTTCTGTTCTGCTGCATCATGTTGTTATTATCTCCAATGATCCGTATTCAACTTCTGAATATGTTGTTTGGAGTGAGCAGCTCTTGTCAGCTTGTGACAAGACACCAACATTTCCTGTTTACACTGTTTTACATGTCAAACAAATCATCTCTGACAGAAGAAAAAGCTGCGGTGATGACAGGGTGATTCATATTCAAACAAATAGTAAATGAATGATTTCTCTTCCCCTTGATGATTGATGCTGTACTAACCCCCCCCCCCCCTTGAGTGAATAATATTTGTCACCCTGTTCACTCTCATAAAACTGGACCAAACAGCTTCTGCCAGTTTCTCTTCCAGTCATCTGACTTTGGTTCATAACACGGGAACCGAGGACGGATCAGACAATAAAACCATCGTCTGAGTGTGTAAATCCAGTGAATGTTCTTTACGCTGCCTTGCACATAGTGACGGCATTTGCCAAAACCATCTCTCAGAGTTTCTCAGATATCTAACCAGTTTTCATCCTCTTCCCAGAATAAAAAAAACAGCACGTAATGGTTCACAGCTTCAGTATTTTCCCCAATAATTTCATGGCAAGTTCTCCCGTATCTTCCTTAAATGTAGCTCATATTTATTTCTTTGAGTGAAATGGAGAAAGAGTTAGTGGCCATACATATCAAGTACCTGCTTGTTGTATTGTCTCAGGTACAAAAACCACGTACGACATGTTTATAATTAAGATTTCATTTAGCAAATTCCAAGATCTGTGTCTCAGGAAAGAAAATTACAAAGACCGACTTGAACCAAGATCCCAAGGACAAGGACGAAGCGTCTCTTACAAGTTCCCATCTTAAGCTGTGTCAGCATATTCGTTCCTAGAATTTGAGGAAATTGGTCCAGGACGGTCCTTAAAATCTGTCTCCAGTTATTGTTTTTGTATTTTTTTATTCAGTTACTCCGTCATTGAAGTGCTGCTGCAAAATCAATTTCCTCTTTCTGGGCCAATGACGATATCATTTAGATGAACTAAAGTGACCTGCACAGATTGTCTTGTCATTAACGAAGGTTAAAGACGCTTCTCCAAAGATGTTTTAATACATTAAATAGAATGTGTGCTCTCCTTCAACAGATGCATGCATCTAACCCTGCACACATTCTTCTTCACAGTGAAGATTAGATGTATTAACGAAGCGACAATGACCAGAACCCATTGTGAAGTGGACAGGGACTAAACGCCTACAAAATCCCTATTCTCAAACCATCTGAGAAACAATTCAAGTCTCACAGAAACACTTGGCTCGTGAGGTTGATTCCATAAAGGTCACCATAGTGACTTGTGTTTACTCAAATAACAGTGTCGTCCACAATCTAATCATCCCCTCAGAGAGATACAGCTCCCTACATTTAGTCATTGAGCCAGAGGGAAGTGTGCTCCTCCTTTCTCCTCGTGTCTTTGATCTTTCTCCCCTCTGGGTTAAGAAAACTGCTCTGGTAGCAGCCTCCTCCTCCATCCTCACAAAGTGAGATGACTAATCCTCCTTGAATTCATCACGCACACTGAAGAAATTCTCCTGACAGTGAGTGGAGCCATGTTACGGCCAGATACATATGAAACAGCACTTGTTTCCTTTTCTCTTTGACAGTCGCTGACAATCTCAAGAGTTGGTCCGCGTGGACATTTCCATCACACCGTCAGTGAGTGGAAACTGGACCAAATGGGGGAAAGCGTTAGGGGCGCTGCCAACTTCTGCATGGCCTCACTGGACCTTTGCAAAATGGAAACAGTTCTTCACATTGTCATGAAGCAGCTAAAAGGCTCTGGGGAAGCTCATGGAAATCCAGAGTGTGAAACAGGGAGAGTGACAATATACTGTATGTTAATATGGTAGGACATATACATCCACCTTATCAGGAAGACTCTGAATAACTGATTCATAGAAGGTCTTTTGAAAACCTTAGTTGTAATGAGTGGTTATTTGAAATAATCCTGCGAGTTAATGTCATTTATCATCTCAAACCTGGCCATTCTCCTCTAACCTCTAAAGGCATTTTCACCAAGACAACTGGATATTTTCTCTTTTTCAGACAACTTGTGTGTGGAAATCCCAGTAGATCCGCAGTTTCTGAAATACTTACATTTCTGTCCCATTCAACTCAATGAAATCACCTTTTAGTCACGACCACCCCATTGGCTAATTAGATGTCTGTGTTAATGCGGGCCAAACTATGGCCAAGTGGAAAGGGAATTTGACATGTGACTGGAGGGTTACTGTTTGAGTCCCTACCAGGTCAAGGGCTGGAGTACCCCTGAGCAAAGTATCCAGGTAATTGGACAATCCAAATTGACCCCAGACATGAGGGCTATATCCAGCGTACTCCTAGTGACGGTCCGCAGTCCAGATAAATGGGTGGGTTGCATCAGGAAGGACACCCAGTGTAAAAAATCTCCCCTAGACCGGGAACAGCCAAACGCAAAAACAAAGCCAATGCACACTCATATTTGAAGCACACACACAGCAACACACAATTAATCTCACTCAGAATACAGAAACTGTATTCTCCAATTATCCAACAGTGTTACAGCTATGCCAGCATCCATCCAAACTCCATCTTGAATGAAAACCCAACTGATAAACTTAACTTAAAAAGGAGAACAATGATGAGCTTTGTGTGTTTGTCTGGACATACACTCGCGTATCTCCTGCGTGTGTTGCTTGGCAGTGCTTCCATCCGTACACATAGTCCAGAGCTCGGTCTGCTCTGCCCGGCCACCCACTGCACCACCAAACAAACCCAACTCTGTCAGTGTCGGTAACAGCGTGGCAGTTTCCTGCCGAGGGCCTCCTACTACCACACGAACCCACAGCCAATTATCTCAGCATGACTCTACATGAGGACGTCGACCCCGTAAGTATTGAAGACCATGTTTTTGGTGAAGGTAGGGTTGCAATGAACCTGAAAGAGAATTTGTAGTTTTCACTTGAATCAAAAGGGAAGGCAAACTGAAGGGGCCACAGTGGCACTTGGTCAAAAATGACCATACACAGTGAATTCCTTCTCTCTGGTGCAAAACAACCTTCAAAAGAGTCTGAAAATGTCCTCACAGCACTCGCCAGCAAACGTGCTGAAAAGTAAGCTTGTGCATGGCTGTGGTTAAGCATTTTAAACAGGTTATCCTGCAAAAAATATGCAATGTGATTAGTTGCACATGCGATACATAAGCATTTCTTTTACCTCTAACATAGCTCATGTGAGTGGAAATGGAAAAAAAAATGTAAATATTACTAAGGAAATAAATCACAACTCAAATCCCTAACAATATTTGCTCTATCATTGGCATGTTCTTCTGTGCTGTGGTCTCAAAACAGAGCATTCCTCCAAAGAAATACCTTGCTTATGTACAGTTTTTGGCCAGTAAAACCAAATCAGTAAATTTCCAGCAGCTGAAAAAGAGCTTTTTGAAGCGTTGTGTCTTTTGCACATGCTGCGAGTTATAGGCAGTTTTTTCTTGGAATAATTTCATGCATTTCGCCAAAAAGTTTTTCGCCCTACTTCAGAGTAAAGTGGCTTTAAGTGTACATTACAAACAGTACCAACCGAGCAGAGAGTAGGAATCGGGGGTGCTTGAAACCATCAAATTAGGAGTAAATGGTCTAGAACTGAACTAGAAAGGAAAATCCCATTAAAATGGTCCAAACTCTGGATGCAGCAGGGATGTGGAGTTTGTTAAAAAAAGCTGATGATCTGCAAATTTGCCAAAAATAAGATCCCAGGTGGAAAAACTTATGTAACATGTTATCTTCGATGACTGTCAATTCAAAAATCCCCAAACAGTCCGATTATATTTCTTTGGTAAAGTTGGCACGGAAACCTTCAGGATGTCAAGGGCAGTATTTTCTGTCTGAACTCCACCCACGCTTGAGAGAATCGTAACCACACCTGGTCTGAACTGTTTCAAAGGGTCTAAACCCGATCCAATGTAAACTGAAGCATTGGGTTTTTGTTACTGTTTGTCATTGATACCATGGTCACAATTTGCATGGTAACGTTAAGTTTTATTTTGTTAATACCTTAGATTGTTGTAACAGAACATCCAACTGCTCTAAATAAGGCCAGAAGAGACAGAACCTAGCATGAAGTAGGCCAAAGATGAGACCGAGATTGGGGAATTTTAGTCTCATAAAAAGTTTAAAGAAAGTATTGTAGAAATGCATCCACAACTGGCATATCTCAAGGCTAAACTTGTCTTAGAAACACAAACAAGGCAGAGCGGTGGGTAGCACTTACCTGCGGCCAGGGAGGTTGGGCTGCCCCTTGCTTTGGACCTTCCTGGAATTTGAATTTGGGCATGCTTGGGCATGAATTTTTTGGCTTCTCCCTTTTAGGGTCACCACAGCAGAACATCTGCCCATATACATTTGCTTTAGCAGAGGTTTTACACCTGATTCCTTTCCTGATGCAATTCTCCAATTTATCCAGACTTGGGACCAGCATTGGTGGGTGTGGCACTCACATTGTTGGGTTCATATCGAAGGACTGCAGGTGGAATCGAACCTAGGCCCCAATTGGGCGACTGAGCCATCCTGGCCTTAGAAGCTAAACTATTAAATAAAAATGAATACTGGAACACCACACAAGGAAAGACGATCTAGCAGTTTAGAGGAACTCAAGCTTCCAGGACTGATCAGGCATTGACCAAGCAGACAAAGATCATGGAACAAGAAAAGAACAGGAAGTGCCAAAATAAAACTGGATATGATATGAAAATATCCAACTGTTACATAAGAGTCGAAACCCTTTGTCAGTGGTGGTTGAAAGTCATTGAGCAAAACAATACACCTGAAGCAGAATTACAGATTCTTACGCCAATACTGTACTTCTTGTATCTGCTGCAGCAGAGCTACGCCGAGTGTTCTGGCTTCCACAGATGTTTGCCGTTATCTCAGCCAGTCCCGGGGAAATAATTGAACACAAGATGATGCTCATATTTCCACATGCATGGCTCACTACAGCCTCTGCTCGGGCTGCTGCTGTGTGACAGGAAGATGGACACTTTGGTGTCAGAGACTGTGATGACCCTGACATCCAGTAGTGGAAAAAATAGCGTAGATTTGATGAGCACACAGAGTATGTTATTGAATAATGAGACATAATAAACGTTTGGTATGGTATTTCAAGTCGTCAAGTTGAGCGCAATTATATGTTTTCACACCAAATATCATCAATTTCTGCCATAGGGCAGTACAGAAACTTACCTACTGACCCATTAAGGGTCCAGTATGTAACATTTAGGAGAAAGTGGATCAACTGCCTTTAAGTAGTTTGTTTAAGTGTATAATCAAATAAAAATTTAAATTTCAATCAGATGTCCACGATATGAAGATACATGTCTATTTAAGGTCCATAATATTAAACCTCTATTTAATAAAAATCAAAAAAGTCAAATGCTTAAGGGACATTAAGAGTGATATGAAGTATTATGAAAAACTACGAAAAAATGACAAGCATGGAAAAAGAAAAGATGTGAAACAGAAACACACATGGTATGAGTAATCCTCGCTAACATCATTGACAAATTTCTTTAGTTTACTATCCAGCTGTAGCATTCTTGCTTAAAACAATCTTTTTTTACATAACCAGGTTCAATGTCGTTGAAATTCCAAGTCTCATAAACAAGGGAGAGGAGAGCGGGCCAACGGGGGCAGCTGCACCAACTTTACCTCTTCCTTCCTTCTGTGCTCTGAGCATGAAGAACAGGGAGAACCACAACAGCACAGACTGACCCTTTATTGTCCAGAGCACACGTATGTTTGAATCCACACTAAAAAGGCAGACAATCAGGTTTTACTCAAACCAGCTGAGAGATCATAGACAAAATATCAGGTGACTAAGAGGATTTTTCATCATATTAAGCTGAAAACAAATTTCCATTGAAATATTCTGTTACATGGAAATGTATGATGTCTTATTTCTCGCTAATATAGGCAAGCACATCCAAAATAAATCAACACTGCGTGCCGTGCAGCACAGACAAAACAACAAAAATGCAGAATGTGTCTGCAAACCAGTTGTTAGAGAGACACATTCTCCTTTTTTGTTTTTTTTGATAAAACATGACATTTAAAGACGTCAAATTGGGTTGTGGTTGATTGTTCTCACCATTTTCTGACATTACATGAACATTTCATCATCATACAAAGCTAAAACAATGATATTTTATGCATCATTAATTTCACAAATGTGTGCTATTTACCTATTTGATTAGTTTGACGATGTAATATTGGAAGATCTATGAGTCTCAAACGGCTTTATACTTGCTTTAAAGTGATTTAATTAAAAATAATCTTGCAAATATATGTTGCCATAACAGAAGGAACCCCTAAATAAGGATTTTTTTTTTAAGCTCAAGCAACCAGCATTGATTGTAATGACACAAATAAATGTAAAGGCATAATTAAGAGGGATCTTAATTCTAAATTCAGGTCATCGCAAGTCACGCAGCTCAGGTTGTTGGGGTCGCCTCACATTTTTAATCTTGTTTTTGTAATTAGAAAAATGTCCAGCCACTGTGCTTTTTTATTTTTGCACAAAAATGCACATCAATAATCTAATGAAAATGTAAGTGATATCTCTGAGGAGGAAATAATTCAGTGGAAGAGCTAACTGTGCCTGGATCCTTTATTTCTTCCTCCGAGGCAACCTTCATGCATCAAAGGCATACTTGTCCAGTCTGGGCAGTAATACGCTGATTTTCTCCAGCTCCTGTGATGCATTATAGGCCCATTATGCAACTCCACTTTAGAGCGCTTAAGGAATTTATCCCACTTTTGACTCACAGCATCTTTTACTTGTTTGGGGAATCTTTTTCCATATTGCTCAAATCCTAATTGACAGAACTAGGTCAAGGTGGATCTGGACATCCTAAAGAGCAAAATATTAAAACCATAGACGAGGTATTAGGGGCGATATAGGACTTATATGACACCCAGACGTGAAAATTACACTGTCAGGCCTTAAGGATGCACCATTTAGGTAGTCACGTCATCCTGTTTTTCCATGTCATGGCAGCTCTGTGACCAAATATGTGGAGCAAAGCTGCTCTCGCATAAATCAACGGCGGTATGCGCTGACAAAGCGGTTATCCCCTCAGACACAATAATCACCACACAGCAATTAGGCTGAATCTGATAGTGGGAAAGTACAGTCTTATCAGTGTCTAAGTACTGTGCACTCTGGCAATGATCAGGAAGAGTGCCTCCGTCTCGGCTGGATGGCAGAACTAGCCGACTACGTGACCGCGCTGTGGCCTACGGAAGAAACGCATGGACGCTGGATTCTCCTAATGTGCACGTGACCCGTTCTTCTCCAACGCATTAGTATCGAATCAGCTAAAATTAAAAAAAAATGTTTACACTCATCCAAACCGTACATGCGACTAATCATTGAATGACATCAAAACTGCTATGTGGACATGGAATTGTAATAAAAGCCTGATCGGAATGAAAATAGGTCACATAAACGCGCCTGTCCAAAAACTACAGCGCATTCGTGACAACCCCTTTTCCCAATGAGACGTTACGTAAATAAGTTGATGTAACAACAACAACTATGAAGAATTCTACAGACACTTTCGTCAACGTCTAAAAACTAGACCAATCACAAGAGAGGAATAATGAGAAGAGATTCAGGACTAATCTATTTGCGAGGTGCGGAGGTCAGGTGGATCTACCAGGACACACGAGGAAAGTGGCAGAAATGACGACGTTAGGAGGAAAGAGAAGCGATGCCATACTGTATGTTTGAGAACATACCTGGTGAAACATAGCTCTAACTTCTATGTTTTACTGGCAAGAGGAGTGAGGTTATACTGTTTAGCCCTGGCAGAGCCTCTGACAGCCTCCCTGTTGACTTCTGTTTCTTGGCTCCTTATAGAAAAAACCCATGGTTACAAACCTGGGAGTAATACAAGCAGATTAGCTCTGTTCTAAAAATCAATGCAGGCAAATAGCCAAGATGAAACATAATATCTTGATATTAATACATGCTTTTATTGTCACGGTGGCTCATAGGTAGATGCATATTTATCCCAATCTGACTTCCATCCATTGGTTCCCAGCGTGCTACAGAAAGATCTTGATCTTGAGTCTCCAAATTAACTCAATCCTAATCTGCATGTGCAGTATTTGGACTAGACAGAGTAGAAACGGTAAGAACATACAAACTTTACACCAAACGTCCAAGTCAAACTGGAACTAGAGCTTCTTCCTCAACTTCCAGTCACTGAACACTTGAGTTTTTCTCATGGATAAACTGGAGCACTGTCGCAGTAAACATTTGCTTCCTCTTGGAGCAGCGGCGTTTGTCCAACTCCACACTTTGTTTAACGCTCAACCCAACATTCCTGGAGATAAGCCTCTGATTTTCCGTGTCGTCCCCGACAGGATACAAATGTGTGAAGCTTGTTTCAGCACAAGCGTCTTAAACAACTGGAAAACATTTGGTCTTTTATCAACAAGGACCGGAGCATAACCGGAGATCAGGAATGAGCAGAGGATTTCTTCATTGTTCAAAAGCACAGAGTGAAAAAGTTTAGATGCTACACTTGAAATGGTTCCACGTTACTGCTTTCACAGAATACAGGCACTTTAACATTCCTCAAAATGCAAACGACCCACTGTGGGTTTTTTTTTTTGAAAGTGGCAAATACCACACATTCACCCATTCTCAACCACTGTGCAGTGGTCGGGGTGACAGCGCAGGAGAAAAGGAAGAAGAAGAAACCAAGACACCGGATTATAAATCACTTAATTGTAACCAGAAAGGAGACGCTCCTTCTGCAACAGCACCGACGCTTTTCCACTGTAGCTCCAGCCGCCGGCAGTTAGTTCCAGTTCAAAACAACGTGGAGAGACGATGGAGGGGAGCTGCGTCAAAATGAAGAGTCTTTGTGGAAAAACGTCAAGATTTCACTTTCAATTTCCATGAACTGTGACATCTGAGATGATACACTGTCTACATTTCATGTTTCCTCTGGATTTGTGGGCCTGCAGTTTGAAAACTGGCACGTTAAACGACAACAATAAAGATTCACAATACCCCGTGTTATTTTAACTGTAAGGAGAAAGAAAAAAAAAAGTTTGTGTTTCGTACGCAAGCGGTCGGTCGTGTATTTGTTTGTTTATTGGCGCGAGTGGGGAAAACTTTTTGAGGATTGTGAACTGGAAGTTATTTGCAGCGAGTGGTGACAACCCTGAGCTGTGCACGGATCCAGACAGAAGCTTGGAGAGGGAGAGGATTGGGGGGGATGATTGTGATGATGACAGTGAATGAGAGGGACAGAGACAGAGCCAGAGAGTCTGAGCGTCACCGCGGGGACACAACGCCATTCATCTGCTCAGAAATCCTCACATATTCCCAAGGGTATCAGTCTCACAGGGAATGAGGCCGAGCATTCACGGGAGGAAAGAGAATCAGAGAATCTCTAAAAAACAAGTCAAAAAATAAATAAACACATATTTGATTCTTTTTTTACTACAATTTGTCCTCTACACGGTGTGTAGACACGATTGGGACTCCAAACCAAATCTTAAAACAAAAGGTGACTCATGACATCTGTGTTTCAGCTCATTCCTTCATAGGCAGAGTATTCTCAGCACATGTGGGTTTTGACAAAGCCAATGAGGTGTGAATTTATCTCTGCGATGAGGCAATTTCACTTTTTTCTTTTCTGTTTTTTTTTTGTTGGTGAGTGTCAAAGAAAAACAAGAGGTTATGCAACAGTATTTTCAATGTTTCGTTGGCACGCTTTCAAAGCTGCTCATTCTTAGACGTCTGATGTGAGACGCTGGAAGACGTCTGAGGATTAATGGCCAAGGACATTCTGGTGATAAAATGTGAACCAGGCTGCAACGGCTCTTAAAATTTCCTAGAATCACAGTCTTGATGATGCATCAATCAATATTTATAACTATAACGATCACTATGACTTAGGTTTTTTGTTTTCTATATATTTTATAAATCATCCTTGAGGTAAAATACTGTGAGTTTGGTGTTTGTGCCCAAATATTGACAGGGTTAAAAGGAAAGTTTGGTATTTTTAGCCACTGCCGCTGAGGGAAATTCTTCGCACTTTGAGGTTGTTTACTTGGGTTAGCATAATCTACATAGGAAGCATTTTTCTCCATTTAGAACGATAAACATTTTTCTTTTGCTATAAATAACATGGGGAAACAGGGGTTGAATGCCATGATAAAAACGGCATGCCCTGATAACACAATCTGTACTAAAACAGCTCTTTCAGAGAAATAAACAACAGAGACACTGATATCTTCCTCACAAAAGTACTTCAGCGCGTCGCAACATCACACTATCTTTGAATCGCCATAAATTCAGTCAGGCCAATCACCTTTAATTCAACCTTCTGTCACTTCTGTAACCTTTTTAGCCTCTTATTCAACTACTTGCATTGTGTTAGCATGCTAGCTTGGCTACTTAGATTGTTATAATCAAGTAACAGACACAGATATAAAGAACAACTACCTCTGCTGACTTGGACACTTTCAATTTCTGCCGGGAGTACCGTTAGCATTAGGCTAACATCTTGTAAAAGCCGCAGCATTTTTTTGCTGGTACAACAAAATGAAATGCTCAAAATGTGTAACTAGCAATACCACGCGGTAACATAGCTATACGAGGTATTTTGAGCGTTACTATTTGAAACTATATTAAAGTAAAGCAGCAGTGTTTGTATGGTTTGTTTGGCAGCTATCTTGGACTCCCATGTTTGCTTGGTGAGGTCGCTCTTTCCGAGTTGGAAATTCTGAGTTCTATCTACAAATGGAACACACCATAAGTTGCAGAATCGCAAGCCGAAAAGTGCCTTGGTTAAAAGCATGTGTCAAGTTTTTTGAGCCAGTCAACAGAACAATTACAGTCCACAAGAAGAATATCAGGGTTTATGCATGAAAGGTAGCAGTGTCACAAGTTCATCCTTCATTTGTCCTTCATTCTCACAGTTTACAAAGGTGACACCGTGACTGGTAAAAGCGTAACAACACACCAAAGAGTCTTTGTATCCACTTCTTGCTGTTGTGTCAGGTTATTATCCTTGATACAACTACTAATTAGACAGGTTTTCCTGCAGCAGATTACAATTACAGGCGTACAGCCTCACCACACCTGTCCAACATCTGAAGGGACGAGATGCTACAGTGCAACAACGCATAATTAAATCACAAATTGATGTTTGGGATCAGATATTTTCAGTCGCGATGATAACTCCGCAGAGCCGTGTGACAAACTGCCCTGTAGTGTCTCGCCTCTGTCTGATAAACCTTTAAGCCCAATGATCTGTCACTGTGGTTGTATTTCAACACCACACCAGCACTGCTCCTTAAAGCAGGTTTTTTTCCCCGCTTAGTGACTCGTTGGTGAACATCATGAACATTTTAAGAAATAAATGAGTGGATGTTTCCTCTTTGAGAACACCAACGCTGCTAGAATGAGCATTTTGATCACGGTGAACACAAACATGACTAATGAATCGACAGAAATGTTGCTGATAGTCATCATATCACCGTCTGTAACATTGCAATGCAACGTTCACAACCTATTCTGATGAAAGAAATCACTTTGTAAATTATATTATAACGTCACCATTGGCAAAAATATTTTCTGGTATAAATAAAAATCTAAATAAAGACACGTCGTTATAAACAAATAATACATCTCTTTGCAACCCACACAACAAAATTCCCTTTGAAGGCACTAATGTGCTGAATGAAGCTGCTTAGCAACAACACAATTTACACAAATCCAGCGTTCCTCAGGATGCTAATTTGTACGGAACATTCAATGGCAGCCATTTGACGCCGTGAGCAACATAAAGAGCGTGTGAAGAGACGGTGTCTGCGATAATCTCTCAGCTGCTTCTCCCTCACGTATTATTACAGCCTTTTACAGTGCAGACGGCGAATGTGTGAGATATGTCAACACTGGGTGTCTGCGCCAACAAGGAAACATCACAAAGCTACGAGCCGCACAAACGCCCAAATGAAGAGGAAATCCAAGACAAACAAAGACAGAGGAAGTTTGCTAATGATTTTTTATTTTTTTTTTGAGGGGAGAAAAGTTCTCCGAGGACACGATTGTCATAGTGAACGTTGTCTGTGAGCAACGCTGTGAGCAGACGTGATGGGACAAGCCTCGACCTGAGTCTTCTGACTGACACGGGTTTATTAAAAGAAGTGCTATTATCTTCTGACTAATGATTTCTTTTTTCCCTTTGCTGCTACTTGTCTGTGCTTTGTTGCTATGTTTCGGGTACTCCAGAGCGATGAGCCATAATAATCCAATGACAGCCAAATTGGCTGTTGAAATAATAAAAATGCCACAGTGAAAAGGGATCGAGGAATCTGTGTGTGCATCACACTTACAGCTGCTCTGATGTGGTGTGACTCTTGATGGACAGTGGGGTTGGAAATCGTAGGGTAAAACCACAATACATCCACCATTATCCTGCTGGGAACTCCTTCTTTTGGCCAGCTTTACTATCTTTTCTGAGATAAGTGCCACCACAAGGAGTCATGAAGTCTTACATGGACTCAAATTGGCAGGAAATATTCAAAATATGGAGATTTGGCACCAGCATATTGACCATATTACCTCATGAGCCATTATATTGGGCAACCCATGGATGAGATTGTAACTGGAAGGTTGCCAGGTCAAATCCCTGTCACATCAAGTGAGATTTGGGTACCCAAATTGTTAATTGGACACTTTTAATTGACCCCGGCCTTAGGGGAGTGGGCCTCATCTAGTGTACTCTTAGAGCTAGTCCCAAACTCAGATAAAGGTGAACAAAACAAAAAAATCCATTTTATTAGGCACACCTGTTCAAGTGCATGTTAAAACAAATACATAATCAGTCTGTCACATGGCAGCAATGGGCAGTGCAGTGGACATTGTCAAGATGTCCTGCTGAAGTTCAAACCAAGCATCAGAATGAGGAAGAAAGGCGACTTAAGTGACTTTGGCATGGCATGGCACAGTTGTTGGTGTCAGACTGGCTGGTCAGATTATTTCAGAAACTGCTAATCTACTGGGATTTTTATGCACAATAACTGTCTTTAGATTTTACAGAGAATGCTCCAAAAAGGCTTAATTAACTCCAGAGGTCAGAGGAGAAAGACCAGACTGGTTCAAAATGAACTCACATATCTTTGCGTTTCAACTAATTTCCTACTAAATGCTGATTATGAACATGTTTTTAGTTCATATAACAAGTTTATTGTAGACAATTTTGTCTGAGCCCCACTCACACCTGACATTTCAGTCCTTTACATGCTGTAGTCCCGACAGTGGGTATTTCTCATGTGTCCTCATCAGTAGAGTTGCTCGCCTTGTGGATGAAGTTTCAAGGAATTTTGGTGCATTTCAGAACACGCACTGAACATTTTTGGGGGGATTTTGAAGCGATAGTTCAGGCTCTCAAACAAAACCAGAGGGTATCTGTTTATACGCTGGACTGCATGCAGACATCTGCCGCTGTGTTTACGAACCATGTTGACAGAAATTGGCAATTTTGTCGGTGAAATTGGATCCTGTAAAAATCCCACATAATGTGAACGGGTTTTCCCTTTGATTTGGACGAGAGTGTGACAGACAGGTATCAAAGTATCGCCGGAGCGGACGTGTTCGTTACATAAGAAAAATTCCACTGTTGCAGCGCAACTGAGAATAAATGTCAGCAAACGCATTATACGGCTTTATCTACATGTTTATTATGGCTGGTTTACATTTCAAGAAACCAGGAAGTGGTGATGTTAACATTTGTGCCACACGCTCACACAACGTGTACACCCCTGGCACTGATAAGGTGCAAACAGTTCATTTCTCTCAGTGCACATGCACAACACTGTTGTGTCTGGTGTAAACGTCTCAGGAGAGGGGCAGGAATGCAGTCGGGGGCTATTTTGGTTTTTATAAAAAAGGAGCACCAGGGTTTTGTGAGGTCTGACCCTGAGAAAATCTGAGGTAACACGTACTGAGGCCCACTCCTGTGTCTGGCTGCACGTGCAGGAAGGAAATCACGCAACACATAATTAATGACTACAATTAAGTCATTGAATGCCTAATGTACAGGTTAGAACTCTACGGAAAAGCAAAATTAACAATAAACTTTCCCATAGTAGAGAAAAAAAATATACATGTGTCCAGAAGCCAAAGAGCTAACAAGCCTTCATTTATCCCAATTTTACAGCCACTCTCTGGCTCAAAGCTCAGCTTAATCCAAACATTAAGCGTATGTCAATTATCAGACGTTCTACAATAAACCCAGACAGTCAATGGAAAATGATCACTAATGAGCTACCATGGGACGGCAGAGGGCGTGGACCACCCCCACGTCTTATTACCCTGGCACGCTGCAGCCGTCAGTGTGCTGTCAAAGAGCGCTCTGCATCCATCAGTCATAAAACTTAAAGAGAGAACAGTGAAAATGGCACCCAATTATGATGCATGGCTTAGTTTTTGGCTTCTGTGCCCGTCTGGAGAAAGCCACTGGGTTTCTGCACTGAAGCAGCTAAAATAATGAGGCCTGATTGTGGAGTTTATGGTTTTGGTTTCAGACCAACAAACACTGACCTTCACCTTTATGTCCGGACACCTAGAACCAGAGGAATCACACATTTGTGAAAGTGCAATAGAAAATGTGTCAATCTTCACTCCTTTTTAAATGCCTTTTCTCTGAGGTCACGATAAGACTTTTTTTTTTTTTTCAAAATGTCCGTAACCTGTTGAATCGATTTACTCTTTGACGGTAACGATCACTGCAGCCGCTCGTCGCCTCCTCTGAACTCTACACCTCAGCTGTTCTTTGAGTCTGGGACATTTCAAGCCTCTCCTGTTTCTCATAATGTTCCATTGTCTTGTTACGTAACGACAGCATAGCAATTCAAACTGATGAGAGGTGGAGTGAGAGGCTGCTTAAGGTACTTTGACAGATGTAAGACGCCTGAATCAATTCCTTGTGTCGTTGTTGTCCGTCATTGCCCTACATCCTTGTATGACCTTCAAACCATATACACATGTCATGCTTGATATGTTTTAGGCTGCTTTCATACAGGATGCAAATTTACGTGGCACGGGATCGACACATTGGTGAATTCCATGCCTTTAACTCTGTAAGGCACTTTGCTCATCCTTAGTTGTTTTTAAATGAAGAAAGAAACTTGACTTGACTGTTGTGGAAACGGCCATCGTGTGTGGTGTCAAGGTTTCACGGTTTAACTCTGTAGCTCTGTTTCAATGAGAACCGCTTCCAGCGATCGTTGTGTCCGGCCATGGATGTTGTTGTGACCACACAACGATGGCGGTTTCTTCTCTGCTGACGTATCCACGAGAGATAGAGTGCATAGAGCAACTTGTGTCGCAGAGCTTTGAGCGCCCACACAATAGTGATATAGTGATTCTTTCAACTCTGTCTGTGCATTGACTTAGATATTAGACGCTAAAATTCTAGTATAAGTCACATGGAACTGTAATGGATTGTTCAGTATAGTTTTTTTTAACACATATTCTTTTTTCTTCTGAGATTTTGTGCCTTATTCTGAAATCATAATCCCTTGTAATCCATCTCATGCTAATAAGGTAGTCTGAATAACAAGGAGAACAATGTAATTCTTGTTTTCTGTGAGCAAAACTGTTAGACTTTTTTTTTTAATGTCAACAAAGAAGGAAACGTAGCACGATTGCACTCCTGATGATCCGCCACAAAACAAATAAAGGATGAGACCTCAGCTTGTCTCATGGTTTGCTTTAGACATGCTTCTGGTTTGAGTGAATGGATGGTGGATGAATTCAAGTTGAATGATGACCTCAGAGCTCTCCGTTCTCTGGGTTCGCATCACACAGTCGTTGCCTTTTCCTGCGGGGCCAAACACCACATGGAGAAAAATAAAAAAGGGCAAGATTTAATTTCTGCTTTCCTTTTAAAAGTGTGTTTTCCTTCGTATTCACTCATCGCAACACATGTAATCATAAGCACGCCGATTGTATTTCGTCATTCTTTCAAGTCCTAAATCTTGAGCGTGAAAAACACCAGAAATATTTGGTCACTGAAAGCTCCAACAAACTTTCCATCCACCGCTGCTGTGTAACAATATAAATCATATCACACACACACACATAGAAGACGGTGTGACTTGTGATGTGACGTTATTACTCATCCAGTCTGTGTCATAATTCTGTGCCACTGCACTTCCTCCCGTTTGTTTACTTCCAAAAATCGTGCTTTTACACTGCATTTGTATTTTATACTTCACATTTGTGTAATTTTATGTCCGATTACTTTTTTCCACCGCATCACTTGTTTACCTCGTGACTATTTTGTTGCTGTAACAATTGAATTTCCCCAACGTGGGATCCATAAACCAAATAAATGGAATCTCATCTGAATCTAAATCTAACGTGAGTGAATGCTAACCACGCAAATACAAACACAGATCATGTTACCTGAGGTGACTTTGAACTACTGTCTCCCCGCTTCATGTTTGTGGAATTACATTTTTGAGCACAGCAACCGTGACTTATACGATTTCAGCTATTTTTTACTCTATTAGTAATACTGGAATAAATGTTATTCTTTAATACACAAAAACAATACACTTGTAAAGAGACCGAGAGAAACAATAACAGACGGATAAATGAAGACATTTGCGTTCAGGTGCAGACAAAACAAAAACAAAACATTCCAAATAAGTAACAAATGGTCCCAAATTTTAAAAAAAAGCTCTCCTTTCCTCTTTACCTTCAACTATTCATTCATTTATTGAATAGGAACACTGCACATTAATGAAGATTAAAATGTAAATATGCTAGATTATAGCCAATTAAGACCTCAAATAAAAGAGTAAAGAAATATATAAAAACATTTGTTTTCAGTTAGTAAAAAACTAGAAAGCCTTTTAAACAAATTTCCTATCGCCTATTTATTCAGTAAGTTATATCATATATCACAGAAATACAAAAACAAATAGCTTTTCCTACTTTTACATTCAAAGGTAAGATAAGATAAGTGTAAGTGAACACACATGAATGTAAAACTGCAGGGTTTAAAATCCCACAAAACAACAGCTCTATAAATGTTCTGTGTGGAACAAATCGAGGCTCCAGATTTGCCTCTGCGTTTTTTTTTTTTTTTAATGTCTGCACATGTGCACTGAGGCCCCTCCCACTGGCCTTGCCCTCCGGTTTCCCATTTAATTCACAACTTCTTCTCTCTCGCTCTAAAAAAAAAAAAAAAATTGTGAAAAATGTAAAAAAAAAAAAAAACACCTGATTATACAAAGAGCAAAAAGCTGCGTCTCATTAACAGTTCAAGGTATCGTCTCGACATTGTTTTCCACGTGAAATGCGGTTGATACGTTCAGTCCACAGCAGAATTATCTTCGGCTCCTTCTCCTCAACCAACCCTTCATATGTCTCCATTTGTTGTTAATGTATAACAAAATTATTATTACATAAGTGACCATCACCCAAGAACAGAAATCAAGCAAAAACAGACTGAACTGCACATTGGTCTCGAGGCCTGTGACGATACATCACCGTCATGTCACCCCACCCTCAGGTCTTAGTACCTGACGTTCCCTCCAGCATCTGCTCCCCATTCCCTGGACCCTGAAGGAGCCAAACCTCTCAGTGGGAGGGAAAGTCACGTTATATGTGAGCCTGTCTCGGAGCAAGAAAAGGCTTAACAGAGATCTAACTCTGAAAGAAGGGCAGAAAACAGAGCTGGAGGAAGCTCCGTAGATTAATGGTCATCATTGATGTTGACACAATGACTGATTCTGCCTGAAGGAAAAAGAAAACGATTTTGGAAGCTTCTAGTTTGAAGGATTGACTGAGGATCAATCGTGAAGGAATGGGAGAATTGACCAGGAAGCCTATTTTAAAAGGCATACTTATGTTTTTTTTTTTTTTTTTTTTCAAGGAGGGGTGTATAAAATACTGTACACATGCAGAGTCCATGTGGTTCAATGTGTTTCCTCTTTTGAGAGGAACAACCAAAACACCATTTATGTGCTCTTCAGGGGGAGACTCTGCTGGATTCAAAAGGAAGCCCGTTTGAATGGTCTATGGGAGAATGAATTCTCACTTGATTCATAACGTCATTAAACCTTTACCCGAGGAAAGTTGCGAGTTTTAGGTCTTCTTCAGTACCACACAATGTCATTATGTTCACATTTAGGGGAAATTAGGTGATGAAATACTATATGACGAGAGGAAACTAGTGTGATTAGTATCGTCCAATGGGAGCCTGGTTGCAGGCGATGCTGGAGACTTCACATTGGCACTTCAGATACTTATGTGTGATACTTATGGTGGTAAACCTCTGAAAATATTCCAAATATGGTGAAATGGAGGAAGGTTGTTTTAAATGGGCCCTGTAAAGCACATTTTCTCAGTTGTCCCTTTTCACATCAACACAACATGTGAATTGTGTTCCTATTATTCCATCTCCTTCTTCAATCAGGCAGCACCCTGAACTCTGTCTTCAGTTTGTAACAAACAAAAAAAACTGAACTACACCTTCTACCTCTCTATGTAAATGCTTTTATTGTGTTTTATTATGCCGGTTATATCTTTAACGTTGCTGCTGCTGCTGCTGCTGCATTTCTCTTTCTTATTGTAAAGCACTTTGAAATGCCTTGTGGTTGAAATATGTTATATAAATAAACTTACCTTGCCTAAAGTTTCGCTTTATTTCATTACATGTCTTTGCAGCAATCAGACGTGTAAGCTTCAACCAAACAGTAGCGAATAGTAGTTACAGTAATGTGAGATACACATTTGCATCATAATAGTGTGTGACATATCATTAACAAATTAGCAATAGCACGCAAACAATATAAGCCTATGCTTTTATACCTTACCCCCACCTCCATTTCCAACTGAACTGCTGTCGCTGCTTTGGTAGCAGCGTGTAGCTCCAGCTGTTAGCCATCACCATCAGCTGACTTCTATTGCAATTAAGTTTCCAGCCTCCTGCCGTGCACATGCACCAGAGGCTGCTGGGAAACAGCAGCCTGGAAATTCATCTCTTTCAATCACAATATCATGTGCTGTAACACAACTTTGCTAACGAGCGCACAATCATCACTTACTGTCGCTGAATCATAGCTCATTATTTGCTCATTTCTATTTTGCTCATTGCTCATTGCTCATGCAATGATGGGTTAGCCTGCTCATCTGGACAGGACTCAGTTGTCCACCTGCATCTGGAGGACAAGGGACACTCTTTTGAAGATGAGAATGTTCACATACTGGCCAGGGAAGAGGAGTGAATTAAGCTACAGTATTTATTGGCGCTTTTCCACCATAGAGTTCCAGCACACATCAAAGTTTTATTGACTCTCGGAGCGCAAAGTGTCCCAGTGTTGTTTCAGTGTACAAACTGGTTGATGGATCACGGACTATAGATCTCAATACAGATATTCAGTAGTACACAGAGATGCTGATTTATCACTTGTAAACCGAGAACCACAAAATGGAGCCTTGGGAGTAAGAATCTATACAACCTCTGCTCTGTTCTTGATAAGTTACAGGAGAAGATTTGACTGATTCCAAAACACACGGAGTGGAGATAATCACCGTAAGCCACACCACAAAGTGCACCCAGTTACGCTGGATTTGAAAAATCACTTTGGTGCTCGGTGGAGATGGAAACCACACACAAACATACACACTTACATATAGACACACACACACGCACGCACACACACACACAGACAGGATATGTGTAGAACCTCGACCGTACTCAATGAATCCAGTGTGTTCCCAAAGCTAAATGAGCCGCCATCTGGTTCATCTCATCTCAGTGTGTCCGCCGACTCGACCCACTCCTCGTTATGCAATATTTACACACCGTGATGAATTACATAACAATCACCTTCCCACCTTAGATGAGCGATCATGTCCGTCTTTGACTGGTTTCTTTATTGCTCAAGTTAATGTATGTGTACAGAAGCGCGAGGACACTCACGCTACTTTAAATTGCCTTTATTTTAGCAGAGCTTTGAACCTGCTGAATTACTTTTACATTTATGTTACACCTGGCATTGGATCATGACTATAAGACGTTGGATAAATTAATCCTATAGGCCCCATTAACTATAATATATATAGCATGGATGATGTATGAGTTGGTCTTGAAGAGTAGAAATCAAATAATTCAAAGGTTTTGTAGCGTGTCACCAAGTATGGAAGAAAGGATCCAATACTGTTGTTGGATGGCACACAAATTGAATCAAGCCAATTGTTATGCAAGTCTTATTTTTTGGGTTCAGGAGGTTGATATTATATGGACACAGTTATGCAACTGTATTATTCAAAAGTGAAATTGGATTTATCCTCAGCACTGTAGGAAGTTATTGTTGGGTTTAATTTCCTCCACTTGTTCTCAGAGGAGAGCGAAGATCAGTTCTTTCTGCCCTAAAAAGGGAGCTGAACATCCTGATGCGTCCTTCTATTTAGTCTTAGTAAAAATTGATAGTGTTTTACTGCTAATGCTAAATTACATGAACCGTGGCTGAAATGTCTACGTGGAAACTCTGAGTGAAAAAAAGCTAAAATGTGCCAGTTGATTTACAGTTTCCCGTAAGGATTCTCCTGCCAGTTTATAATAAGTGGGTTAATGTAATAATGGATAGGGTGAAAACATGCCACCATGACACATGGACAGTGTTACATTAACGCACAAGATGGAGGAGTTGTGGAAAACTCATCAGGTCACTGTCGATGGCAGTTAAAGCTGACCTTCTGGAGACCTTTTTGGAGCGACAGGTTTGTTTTTTTCAGCGTATAAAGGGCGGATGCATGAAGTTGAGGCGATGATATTGAAACTGCACTATAGTAAAAGGCCTTTCTATGTTGTCTGGGACAGTTTTACCAGCTTCTTCTGACAGTCCTAAGCCATAGCTTGGGGTTAGATTAATTGTCTGTAGGTATAAATATGAGAGTGGATGGTTGGTTGTCTGTGTACAGTATGTTGACTGTCCAGAGTTCAAAACACTGACAGTATATATATTTATGGTGGATTTTTGGTCTTCCACTTCTCCCAAGGAAGCCAATGTGGAATGAATAGCCATAGAAATGGTCTATGAGAGTCTATGGGAACAAATTAGCCAAAGCCTCAATCGATTTCTAACATAAATAGAACATTATGTCCATTATTTCTCCATTCAGAGGAAAATCGATTATAAATTACGGCACATATGAGTGGACACCAGTGTTGTTGGTTTTGTCCTTTGGCCTAGTTACTGGTGATGCGTCACAACTTCAACATGACGTTGGCCAAGTTGCAATTCTGGAGGCTTCAAAACCAGGAGTTTGGATTGGTATGGGTGATATCATGACTGGTTACCACTAAGAAGTCATGTTCAGTTTCCTTCAGGGAAAAAACGTAGAACTTTCTATTAATATCAATAAATCAATCTTAAATAGGAGATAGACTTTATTTATATAGAATTTCGTGTCTTAATGAAAACTCGAAGTGCTTCAGACTTATTTTTTCATCCATTTACATCCTTTCATACAGTTTGGGGTTCAGAGTGGGTACAGCTGGGAATCAAACCACCAACCCTAGAAGCAGTACCTCCTAATCAACAGTTGTGTTAAGATTTGCAAAGTCAAATATTCTGTAAAATGTAAGTAGACCAAATTGTGTGATCTTATGCTCTATGTGTGAATACAGTGAATGCTACTGAGGCAAAATCAAAAATCACGTTGCTTTCACGCCCCTAAAACCAGAGCAGGCCCGGGCCACCGCCATGACAGCTTTATTATTTGGCCACATAAATCATAAACCTCAATATCTGTCATTCTGCAGTTTTCTGTTACAAACGATGCTTAAATACAAGCTAACACTAAGTTGACCTTGGCAGCACTGTAAAAATTCTTGAGTGCAAATCCCTCACCAGCTGCGTTACAGCAGATATAGAAGAGTTGAAGGCTGACAGGTTTAATAGATTTCATACATAAAGAAGTATTTTTAGAAGCTTCCAGAATCCGCCACGGTCGCCGGTGTTCGTGAGGATTCTTGAAAGGTTCCTCTTTCCTCCATGTTTCTTTTATAAAATCCGTTATCCTCTCATCTAAATGAATCATCAACCTTTTTTTCAAACTGAGCCCAGAGCTTATTGAGAGAGAGAGAGAGAAGAGCGTGAACACTGCTCGGTGGCGGCTCCGACACTGGTAGCTGTTTTTCTTTTGATGGAATCACACCAGGAGCGTTGAAAAGCACACATTCCATCACATTTCCTCGTCTTCGGGCTAATCGGGGACGGCTGTGATTTGTTCTGTGCCTGGTCTTATTAGCTTTATCTGCACTGCGCCTGCCACTGAAATATGCCGCTCCCCCGTGCTTCTGAGACCTCACTCGCAGATACGATCTGGACTAACTTAGCCCTGAGTCTATAACCCGAGCATCGCATCAACAACGGGGGCATCTGAGGCTAATTGTTGGCGAGCCGCGGACAGGATCATTTTCACCGCTGCACACTTATGCAAGAGCCGAGCAGGTGCAATAAAGACGTTTATGAGATGCGGTGGATTTCCCTCTGCAGTAGCAGCAAACGGGAAGTCGTCCAGTAAAGTGCATTAAGGTGTGAAATGGGGAAGTGTGAATTCATTTACAGAGCAATAAAGTTGCAGGCGGTTTGTTTAAATGCTCCAACAGCTAGCTTGTTTGCCGGACATTAGCGTATTTATTCTGACACAACAACTCAAGATGTTTGAAGATAGGCTTTTAAAATACATTGAAACGTGTTAGTCTGGCTGAAAATAGCACACCCAGACACAGAGAATTCGGATAATGCAGATAATTGGGAGTTCAGTCAGCGCTCTGCTCAGACTCCCGTGGCTTTGACCCAGAAATTATAAAAGCATGGCTTGACAAAATCCAGTACATATTTTGGATCAAGTATATGCTCTGTTATCTCAAATAGTTGAGTATTTTTTAAAGTTGATGGATTTTAGAAAGATTAGGAATGGTGCTTGACATGCTAGCATAGCAGCTAAAGATGAAACTGCCTATTGGGAAAGGAAAAAGAAAAGGAAAGGATCATTATACAACCAAATCTACAAGGTCTGATGGCGGGTCGATCAGACAGTGAATGGGACCAAATTGGTGTCGCATTCATAGGCTACATGTTTTGACGGTGGGAGGAAACCGGAGAGCCTGGAAGAAACCTACGCAGACACGGGGAGAACATGCAAACTCCACACAGAAAGGGATTCCAAGACCGGGAGTCGAATCCCAACACCTTCTTGCAACAGTGAGGCAACAATGCTAAACCACTACCAGTGCTTAACCCCTAAGCCACCCTGCCACCCCACTAAGCCGCCGTGCCGCCAGTAATATTAGCAAGCTGAAACGGGGCATGTCACGACCTAGCATATATTCATTCATTCATCGCCTACCAATTTATCCTCCACATGAGGCTCGTGGGGGGGGGGGGGGGGCATACGTATGCCAGGTGACATACGTAGGACGAAAGGTCGGGTAAACCCTGGACAGGTCGCCATTCACAATTTAGTGTCTACTTAACCTCTGCATGTTTTTGGACTGTAGGAGGAACTCCCACAGAGAAAACCCACACATATGCTGAACATCCAAAGTCCATGTAGAAAGGCCCTTGTTCCGGCCTGGTCACAAGTTCTTGTGTGCTTAGACATGGACAGTAGGTCAGTTAATCAGTTGTAGCTTGACCTAACCGTGTATGGAGATGTAATGCAATGACGAAATTAAACAACACTTATCTAGTTAGTTGAGAAGAAGTTGTAACTTCCCTGTGTTTTGTTTTAATCTTATATTGCACGCAAACCTCAGACCTCAGCCTCACAGTACGTCCTGTTTGCTTTTTCTCTGATAATCTGTCGTTAAAAGAATGAAAGGGCGGGGAATAACGCTAAGATGTGGTTTGGAACATTTGGTTTCTGCATTGGTGCAACCACCGGAGAGTGGCGGGAGGCTGTAACAACAAATTCCAGCAAACGCGAAGCAAGGCCGATAAGTGTGAGCGAGACAGGTGCAACATGTTACACGACCGACAACACATCTTAACCACATTAAAATGGCCCAAACAAGGACACCTAATCTGCTGCTGATCAGCGGCAGAGTGTTGTTGTTTCAGTCACATGCTTCTGGTAGCTCGTCTGTGCCAGACCAAAATGATTTGGATGAAGAACCTTTTCAGTTTAGAACAATTCTGAGGAAACAAAGGAGGCTTTGCTTCTGCAGTTGTGGGATTTATTAAGTGCGGGCAATGATTATGAAGCCGTTTGGCCAACGTGAGGCTACAACATGATCCTGAGAGACGGCACATCTAAAAGCAGAAAAACAATGTAATAGGAACAGTCTGTTCGTCCTGACAAATAATGAAGTCATAATCACCATTACACGATTAGAAATGCACTCTATATCCACGTACATTCTATATATGTACCTATTTACACTGTGTCTTTACTTGGATAGAGACATATAGTTATAGAGTCATTAAATATAACACTTTTTGTGGTTTGGTTGAGGTTCAGTCTCTGTCCTGCCAATCAGACCGACATGTTTTCCGTCAGTCGGCTCCGCGGAGACAAATGAAACGAGTAGTAAGGGAACGACATGTCAAACCAATCAGCCATCTGACGAGAGACGGCCTCATTTTCCTCCTCCATCTGTAGTAACTGCGCTTTTACAGGAAATCTGCAGGAATGCTTAGCAGCACAAAAGAAAAGGATTGTGTCACAAAACAGAGGATTTTTCCGGAGTAAAGCACATAAGCTGTACAAGAGTGACTGTTGAGTGTGGGCTTTAAAGCATTTCAAAAGGTCACAAACAAATGTCAAACCACCTCGGTTTTGCCACTTTGGAGCGTCAGCTTTTGCAGATCAGCTGGTGCTGTTTTGGTTTTTGGAAAACCAAGAGACCATTAATGTTAATGTCGTTTATAGTTATAAAAACAAGTCAAAAAAGTTGCCACCTAATGGACATTCTGGGGATTGCAGGTTTCAGACACTTCTGCATTGGTTTCACTTTCTGGACCTGGAGACTACATCGATTTTTAGAGTCCATTGTGAAACTTATGGATGATTCGAACTGAATTGTAACAACAAAAAAAAATAGTTGGATTGTCTTTGGACATAAAGACAAATATTGGCCGATTTTAAAAGTTATCACAATTCATCCAACGTCTGTACCAAGTCTGCTGGTGGAGACAATCCCAGCAGACATAGGGCGAAAGACACACACACACACATACACACATACACACACACACACACACACAAAGGAGAACATGCAGAAAGGCCCTTGTTTCGACCGGGTCACAAACCCAGGGCTTTTTGCTGCAAGGCAACAGTGCTAACCCCTATTCCTGTGCACTCTATCCAACAATATGTGGTCTATGGGATTCTTCCTCTGTAGACCATGAATGTCTTAACCAAATGAAGACACTCTTGTCTGGAGCAAAGGGGTGGACACACACACACACACACACACACACACACACACAGCTACAAAACCACTTCATGCACAAGCTGCGCTGTGTTTTGAAAACATCCATCTGTGCAGCTGTTGCGGGTTTCAGTGAAAACTTGTGAAAAATGTAACACTCAGCTGATGAAGACAAATATCCCCTCTGAGTGCAGATTAGGATTCGGCCTGTCTGTGCTATTTCTAGAGTCATCCGTCTTTGTCTCAACGTTGTGTCTCATGTCACACGTTTTGCCCGTCCCAGCCTGGAAGGTCATGCTCTGTCTGCCGTCTCTCTGCATGCCTCAGCCCCTTGACCTCAACCATGGATGTGGTCTTCCTCTTCTTCCCCTTCCATCTTTGACACGTTGTCATCTTTGTAGACGAGTTTCTTCTATTAGAGGATAACATACGAGTCGTAAAATAAATGTAAAATAGCATTAGTCATTCAGGAGTTGAGTGAATACGACAGCCACTACGCTTTTGGGAATGTCCGTAATTTCCTGCCGGTGTTGTCGGACATGCTCAGATTTCTCTTCTGGGTTTTGAATCGTTTGGCTGAAGCCCGTTTGAAATGATGGAGGACAGCCGCTCGCCTCCGTGTCTCTTGTTTCTCATCAGAGAGCGGTAGCGTGCCGGAGGCAGATGACACATGCTCTCAGATGGATAATAAGGGAGTCGGGGGAGCACTTGATTTCATGCCTCTGGTTCTTGTGAATGGCGAGATCATGGCGGGGCGTTGTGCGCTGTGTTTGGTCTGTGCTGGTGGAGCGCAGCGTGCCTCAGGCAGACAGGAATTACACTCAGATATGTACTTATATCAATCAGCAGTCAGACATTTATTATTATTACTTTTTCTTTGGCACGTCCGTCCTTCCGTCCGTCTGTGCCACACATGTGCTTCTCAAGCTGTTCTGATGGGAGACATACTGTAACGTGCTCAGTCTCAAAATAGATCCCATAATCACTTCTTGATGTTACTCCTCCACCTCCCTAACACGTTTGGGTATTTATTTAAAAAGGTACACAGCTTAAAATGTAGCTACATTTATTGGTGACGTTGCATGCTCTGGTTAATGAAGTGTAACAGAGAACATATGTGGCCTTCAGTCAGCGTCAAAACTCCAACAATCCTGATGTTAATATAAATATGAGGCTGTTTTTTGGGTAAAGATAAACAATTCATACAATTATGAATTGTTTACAACTATTTACTAAATATTACAACTATTTTTCCATATAATGATACCATTGTTGTTCTTATTTATTCCCAAAAGGCATCAGTGAGTTCTTTGCAAAAATCTGGCTGTTAACACTGCGTTACTTAGCTTTTCACTACTTATTAGAATCATCATCAAGTTGCTGTTGCTGCAATAAAGTTAAGGACCCAGGGTACAGAACACAGACAGCCCTGACTGACCAGATTTAGAGAGTTTATCAGACTGAACTCATGAAAAGTAATGAAGGCAGTGGCTGCTCAGGGGGAGAAGTAGCAGTAAATTGTGTTTTCAGGCTAAGAGGCAGGAAAGGCACGGTGACAAAAACTGGACCAGAAACGAGACCTGAAGCACAGAGAAAAATAAATGACATACAAAAAAACCCCAGACTAAATTCTGCCCCAAGAAGAGTAGGAAAGACATGAACCACAGCAAGTAACAGGAGGATCTGGCAAAGACTGGTGCAGAGAGCCGGGTATAAGAGCATTGTTAATGAGATGATGAACTGCAGGTGAGGTGTTAAGGCGGGGCTTCAGGATCCAGGTCAGCCACGCCCACCGAGCAGAGGAGTGAGGGACACTTTTACCTGTTAACGCACACAATAATTCACCTGTCACCATCACATTTAACATAATCAAATGATCAACTTGCAGATGTCGCCATCTTTCTGCAACAAAGAAGAATTTACAGTGTCAGAAAATGAAGTGAAGTTATTCAACACTTATACTGTGAAGTACATACAGGATAGACCTCTCTCCATAGAGAAGTTACATATTATTTAAATATCCTGATCATATTTTTGGAATAAAGTCTATTTCAAGTTTTCATTTTCATGTATAAAACTTTCTTTTATCAGTAATTCTGTCCATACTTGACCTCCTACCTTTGCTGTCGTAAACAAGAGAATTTTCCCAGGGTGGAATCAATAAAGTCTCAAATCTAATCTAAAATAATCGAATCAAATAAGCAAGAACCAAATGTGGATAAAACGTTTGTTTTTAGAGTGGTTTACCTGTGAAGGGCCGCGGAGACATTCTCAACCTTTATTTGACCCAAAATATAATAAAAACGCACGCTCACACTCACGCCGATGAGCTGCAACACGTGCGGTTTCCACTTTATCGGCGCTCTGAGTGCTTCTTTTTGACAGAAAACAAGACTTCAGACTTCCGAAATGACAACACGTGTGTGTGTATTAATCAATTAGTCACTTCAGTCGACACACAGACAGACAGATGCGGTCGCATGTTTACACAGATTCTTGGCATAACTGCGTCGCCCGTCACAGGTCTCTGAGGCAATTCAAACACTTTCATATGGTCGTGTCACAGCCGGGCTCCCGTTCCAGACACATCCTCCGTCCCCGTCACAACACGCCCGCTTCAATCAGCTCACATTGATTTCCCCTCCTCTGCTCCTTCAATGGGCCTTTATGGAGCATTCTCATCACACAAACACCACCTTTGTCCCCGCCACAGCCTCTCTCTTCTGGAAGAGTCAATCTGCCTTTTTTTGATGTTTTCTTTCGCAGCGGAAAAAAAAAGGGTTCCTCTGATGTGTGGACGTTTCCACAGGAATGGCCGTTTAATTCAGGGTAAGCCAAACAGCACCCCATACGAGCGGGGGGGGGGGGGGGGGGGTCACGGCTCCTCTGCTGTTTTGTGTATTATGTCATTCGTGGCTGTCGGCCGGGGTAAAATAGATGGGAGTGAAATCTTCAAATGTAATAAATCACGCTAAAGTGAGACAACGTGTGTGTTATGCCCGCCGCCGTTTCGTGGAAACGAAAATAAATGGCACAGCGCTTCTGCTCTCCATTTCACAATAAAAGTTATCATGATAATAATTGTAGGGGAAGTAACCCTGCATTATCTTTGAAAAACTGTGAAAATGTGTTCATTTACATGCTTATCTTCCAAAAACTGCATGGTATACTACAATAAAAGAGAAATGTAACGCCATATATCTTTGGAATTATACGATTTTGAAACCTTGCGGTATTGTACTGTACTTTTATGCTATGTTTTATACACTATCTTCCTTTTAACAGCACAATTCACATTAAAAACATGGCTTCTCTTCTTCTCCGGGACCCACCAAAGTGAACAAGGTTTTTGTTGCGTGCATCTTAAAAACTAAGAGACTGTGGGAGGAGTGAAGAGGTGAAGACACCCAGAGGGACAATCTCAGAGACAAAACTGTCTCATAAAAACACAGATATGCACGACTCAGAACCATCAAAACACCACCCACAGCCCTGTAGCAGCGTGGGATTCAGCTTTTTCATATGAAAGAACATTAAAGTTTATGGTTAAACTGAGGCTCCGCGGCATCTTTTTGTAACTGGATTGCAGGTGACCCCAATTCTCAGGTTTCGTCCATGTGGGCGAGAAGACGTTTTAAAAGCTTCAAACATTCCCCAAAATAAACTCAGACGCACATCCCAATATATACATACCGCCATTATAGTCATTATAATTATGATTTTTAAGCAAAAATTGCCTCCTGCAGACACAGAGAAACATGTGTCGTGCGGGAATATGAGTCCAACTGGTGTTTTGGCCCTAGTGTAGTTGCCACAAACCCTTGAGAAAACAGTCACATTTGACTTTGGACTCACTATTTTTGGCTGATGGAGCAGTTTTTCTCTTTTCTTTGCTAAAATAGGTTGTTGTAGCGAAATTTAAACACTTCACCATTTTGCATATTTGCAGACTGAATACCATTCACTCGTGGCTATGCCCAGCCAAACACTACAGAGCTGAGGGACATCAAGTGTTGACGCTGTTCCATTCAAAGTAAATGAGAAGCGCTACAGTTAATCTACTTATGTTCTAGCTGAAAAACAGAAAATAAAGAAAGTTATATAAAGGCTGAAACCTAGAAAAAGTTAGTTTCCTGGAAATGTTGGAAAAACCTAAAAAAAACAATATTCCTGTATACTGTATATCTGAGACAGTGACGGCCACGGGGAGGCGGAGCTACAGCGATAAAGACGACTGTACAAGTTAATTAAAAATCCCATTCCGGGCATAACTGGGATTGGTGAGCGGGGCAGTGTCAATGGCTCGTCTTATGTAAGGCAGCACCTGGGATCCTTGAAGCATGCAAGAAATGTGATCAGGTGATGTGAGGGCACCGGCTCAGTCCACTCCTCAAGACACTGGGGGCCTGTATGACTCAGCGAGGTTCACTTAGACAGGCCCTCTGTGGGGTTATCTGGCTTGATTAAACTGGACGTTGGCGGTTATGTCGTTCTGTAAGAGGCTCCGTTTATCAGTTTAGCCAGCATTTGTTACTATGAGTCCAATTATACGTTCCGCCAACAAACTGAGATGAGAAAAGTTAAACAAAATGTTCTTTATCGGGATTTCAATTCAAGTTAAGTTTAAAGAAAGCATCATATTACCAAGTCCTTTGAATACAGAGGTCTCAAACACGTGGCCCACCACTTAATGTGGTGTTATAGTGAGTTATTTGATTTGTACATTCATTTTGCATCATAAAGATGTTTATTTGTTGTAAGTCGGATGTTTTTTGGTTTTTACGGCCCCATCCTGATCAGACTAGATGCCCATTGGCCCTTGGTTGTTTGAGTTTGAGATTGGAAGTGCCATTCCAAAAAAAGACACATTTTACACAGAGTAATAAGGATGTGGAGATCACAAGACTATGCATATGAACTCAACTTTGTAAATGTATGTATATATGCAGCAAGGAAGTGGAAAATATAAGTCAAAATGCTTCACTAAGTGCTATTAAGTGCTTCTGTGTTGCCTCTAAGGATGCAGTAAAAATCCAGATCATTTAGCCACAATAACGGAAATGGAAGGAATTCCTTGTATGCGTGAGAATCCCATGGTGTCATGCTGCATTCTTCCTTTTATTCCTCTCGCAAAGTTTAATAGACCCTCTAGACTAAATCTGTGGACCGCAACCATGATGTCACCAAACAACGACGCAAACAACAAACGTTTGTGCTCCGTCAAACTGAAAGGGCCCTCGCTTTCAGCGTGTGGCTTCTGTGGTGCGACAGTGTCCGTAATCACAGAGAAGAAAGTGGATGTTCAACCACAGAAAACCATGGACACACATATTATGTTAAAAAGAAGTGCGTGTGGTTCCCTTCATTCCCGTCATTCATTGCACGAGTCCCGTCCAGTCTCGTCCCGTCCAGCTCCAAGATCTTAGATTACAGTTTAAGTCCCACAGGCTTCACCAGTTGTATAACTTAACTACTCAAATTCATTTGTCTGTGTATTCTTAGAGAACATTTTCCTCCTCTGAACTCTGAATCTGCCTGGTATTTGCATCTTGAAGCTTCATTACAGGAGAACAACGTCCCCCATTTAGCAGGTTTAAATGGATAAAGTCATTTTCTTTGTGTATCATGACGCATAAAAGCTGGTGCCTTTACATTATAATCTCCCTATCAGGGCTCCTGAGTGACAGAGCAGGGAGTATAGACCTGCATTGCTGACAGAGTTACACGTACAGAGGGATTTTGAATGAGCGTGAGGGCGACTGGGTATCGGTGCGGGTTTGTTAATTGATAACTTGGCCCCCCACGAGGACTCGAAGACTTTAAAATACTTAGGATTATGCAACAGTTCCCCTGCACATGAAGTTCCCCTGCTGCCAAAACACTTTGGGACAAAGTTCACTTGCCTGGCGACGTTGCTTTTTAAACCCCTGCAGTGATGCTGGCCCAGACATTTCACAAAAAGGTAGCAGTTCTGTGGCTACTCTTGTGCTAATGATAAATATGAAGCAGAGAACGTAAACAGGATTTGAGAAACAGGAAGTCAGTTGACCTAAATCTTAAGTTTTACTATACGTTTGACTACACCAACACATGAATAAAATACAAATATTACAAATGTAATAAAACATATTTAAATCAACGTGTCCTCAAAAACAGGTTGTTGTTTTTTTGCACAGCCTTGTGAACACACAAGCTCAGAATTTCTTCACATTTGGTTTGATTTCATTAATAAAGACATCAGTGCAGTGTTTAGAGAAGCCTGTAATACTGATGACAAACATGTTTGGCTGGAGAAACACTGTGCTGTGGATAAACCACTCCCTTCCATAAAATAGACCTGACATGTGGCGTCCCTCAGGGCTCTATACTGGATCCCCTTCTCTTTTGTCTGCATATACTTCTAACCCAAATTACAATTTGTGTATTTGTAATTGTTGTAAAAGCTATAATTCTTTCAAGCATAATATTGCTTTAATCAGTACTATACTTTTAACATTTATCACGGATGAAACCTGTTTTGTTGTAGTAACAGCAAAGAGTTAGCTACCTAGCTGAATGGCAAACGCACACAAAGGCAATAGCTCGCTGAACAGAGTGGAGTATTTAGTATTTAAGTAGATTAAAACCCCTACATATTAGTATTCAGTGGGAAATGTGTACTTGGGAAGTGTTGCAAGGACTGATGAGATCACAAAAGTGTAAAAGTGAAGGTAATTGGTTAATCGTGGGTGGTCAAAGGAATTGGCCAGAACCCCATTTTGACACCATTACACTAAGGTTTTTTCACCATGTAGTCATTCTTCTCTCTGTTAGTGTTTTTCTACTTCTCTCTGTTAGTGTTCCAGGCATGATGGCCTCTTTTGAAGAGGAAGTTTCTCTGGATCTCCCCCCCCGTACTTTCCTCTGCTCTGAAAAGTGACGGAGCCGCCGCTGCCGTCGACTCCGAGCACAACCTGTCATTGTGGTCCACATTTTCCCAAGGATTACTGTCACTGGCCTCTTCCTCTTGGCCAATCATGGCATCACTCACACTGTCCTTGATTACAGCGGCCGGCGGGTCAACGTGGAGGTAACCGCTATTCACTTTCTAATCCCTCTTCCCATACTTGAGAGAAAGAGAGCTCAGTGGATCTTCTCACCACACATCACTCCTCTCACTTCTTCTCAGTCTGTCTGTTCTCTCTCCCATGCCAGTCAGCGGCACAAGAGGTCCATTCTTCCGCCCGTCCCTCTCCCCGGGTTAAACACTCAGATAGGCCATTAAGTGATTTAATGACGCACACAGACGAATGATTTCAAAGAGACGCAGTGCCATTTTTGAGGCTGGTGAATGTGTTTTTATCACCGATTTGATAAAGAAATATCAAGGTTGAACCAAAAATAAACCATATTCCTGCAGCCGTGGGAGTAAAGAGGAAATAAACGCTTCGTCAGAGCTCTGATCTCAATCCAAAGGGTTCTGTTTCATGACATGGAAAACAAACATTTTAAAGAATTGTGATGACTAAGACATGGGAACAAGAGCGGGAGCGTGCGAGGAAACATCCGTTTACTTGTATATGTATAAGTAATATACACAAGCTAAAGCAACAAATATCAAATATTTCCTACTTCACTGTATGGCTGCATAAGTGGAGAAATGAAATGTTTTCACTTGTTGCAGAGTGTTACATCATTAAAATGTCAGTGTAATAATAATACTAATACGAGGATGACTGTGCACATGTACAGTAAACACATCAGCTGGGACGTCTGCAGTGTTTCCTGCTGATAAGCCTCAGGGTGCACAGAGGAGCTGCACAGACAAGTCTCCTGTGTGTCGTTTCCTCTCAGCTGTAAATGTTTGTGTTCACTCTGATGCTGCCGTGGGTTTAGAATATTTCACATGCTGTGTTTTAGACAAATATGGTCAGGTTCAGAGAGACATTTGACATGCTAACATCGGAAAGCAACGGCATTGTTTTCAGCTTACCGTTTACACGAAATAATCATTCCTTCCCTAGCCCCTTACCCTCACTTTAACCATCACAACTAAAGGCCTAACCCTAAAACCAAGTCTTAAGAGGTGACACTTAAGAGGTGGACCAGTCTAAATGTCCTTCTATGGTTTTTTCTACACAGTTTTTTCTACTTAAAAAGCAAAGTTATGTGTCCATTCATCATCTCTATCCGCCACATGCTAATCCCAGCGGACAAAGGGTGAAAGGTGGTGTTCACTGGGGACAGGTCACCAGTCCATTGTAGGGCCAACATATAGAGACAAATATATTGGAGTGTCCAATTGACTTCTGGACGGTTTTGGACGTGTGGGGACACGAGGAAACACGCAAACTCCACACAGAGAAAGGTCCGGACTGGGACGTTTGAATGTAACAAACAAACCGCCTGTTTACCTTTAAAAGTTACAAACTACAGCTTTAAATGTGTATTTCCGCATTAAACATAATGGGTAGAAGAAAAGAGCAGCGTGTGCACATGTACATGTATGTGTGTGTCTGAAGTTGACTAAGAGGTTTATTAGAAGCAATTAGCAGGTGCCGCGTGCTTGACAACAGCTCCAGGCTGTGTACTTGACATCACAGTGTCTGCGCATGGAGGCACAGCAGTTTCTTCATCCAGGGGCCGTGAGTGGATTGTCTCGAGACTGCACTCAAGTGCCGGCCCCTGTAGAGAAGAGGCGAGCTGACAGGTTAATCAGTGCCTCTTTACCTCCTGACCTTCTGAGAGTGTGTGTGACTGTAGACGGGTGGAGGAGAAAAAGAAGGTCAATCAGGACCGCCGTGTTGTCATAATTACTCAGAGGTCCACACAGGGGGCGATAGAGGTTCCGCACTGGTTGTACCCTTTAAGCGAAATAGGCTTTACCTAAACTTTGGGTTAGGGTTCATGTCCTAACGTTGGGTTATAACGGGCTGACAATATGGGTCCCAAAGTGTTTTTGTCTCTGGTTTCCTTGTTTGCCCACATTAGTAAAACCATAATGAACCTGCATGATTTGCCCACTTCATACCAAATTAGTTCTCACTTAGTACCCACGTAGTTTATTAAATCCCCAGATACTGAAGCCGGATTCAGATGGGGCTAGTTTTACATGGAGAGGTGAAGGTAAAGTAATTTCTATCAGAGCCTCGCAGTGACTTCCAAATGTGCCACGGCAGTAGTCATTACAGGACGATGTCAGTAGAGATTATAGCAACTTTTACCTTGGGTACAAATGACCCCAGGTAATACTAATCCAGTGTGAATAGACCAGCAGTAAACGTGTGCATAAATATTCTGTCAGGTCCTGTTTACAAGTAGTTTTGCATGGATTTTCAGAAGCATTCCGTTAAGTCTGTGGCACCAGAAGGTCAAAAGTATGTTAAAGTGTCAGAGGAACAGGAATTCAGATTGCTCTAGGTAATTAAATCTCTTCCCAAATTGTGCTGTTATGCAACGCGGTCTCAAACGGTGCTATGTTGACGTTTGTCTACACTTGTGAGGTCAGGAAGCGAGGTCATGACAACAGGAAGTGACGGGAAGGTAGTTTTACGGAGATTTCTTATCCCGTGCGAATTGACCAAACCAGCTTTGTTATCGAATAGCCCCACTCCACGACACACGCCCAGATCCATAACTTAAAATATAAGAATGCAAATATCACTGTCATAGATTGTCTGTGACAGAGCTGCACTCTGTCTGACAGCCATGTCACACTCCCTGTCTGCCTGGCAGCGCTGGCTGCCAGTTCACAGTCTGTGGAGGTTCCAGCCCTAATGAGGCGCTTATCCTGCCTTATGTAATCACTGCATAAAGACTCGAATGTGAGAGAGGGAAAACAAACGCTTAATGGAGAGCAGACGCAGCAAAGACAACAAATGGTCACAATCAGGGGCTTTTTTCCACCTCAGTTATTCAGCTTCAGCTGGCGTATGTGTGTGTGTGTGTGTGTGTTATACCGCTGCAGGGACCTTTTTCTGGCATAAACACTGATCGTGTCGGGACCAGTACTCCTCATGAAGACCCAAACCTGGTCCTAATGAGGCAGAACCCACGTTTTTGAGTTTATGGGTTGATATCTGAATTGTGGTAAAAAACCGATGAGGAAACAGCTCACAGCCACTTACTGTATCTCTGTCTTCCACATGGAATCATCTGCTGACCATAACTGGATCTTTGTTTTCCAGAGGGAAACACACTGCAGTCTGCTTTACACGTGCATATGTTACATTATCAACATGTTGAGTACTGCCATAAATAATTAGGATAAAAAAATAACAATTACTTTCATAATTTATTCATCTGTCCATTATTTCCTCGATGAATCGAGTATTTCTTTGGTCCATAAAATGGCAGAAAATGCAGATATGCGTTTCCCAAACCTGGAAACAATGATGATGTTCTCAGATGTCTTGTTTTGTCCTTTTCAATTTTAATGATTTCTTTGTCAAATGGAGCAAAGAAACCAGAAAATGTTCATATTTAAGGAGCTGAAAAATCAGAAAGCTTAAACCAATGAATTGATGATCAAAATAGTCAATTAATAGACGAATCGAATAATCACTGCCGCATTATTGGTAGAACCAACAACTTTTGTGTAATTTGTAGTGTTTCGCAACACTGTAACATTGCATTGCTTCACTTTTCTAGATTTACCGAGTGTGTCCTGAATAAAATCATCATGGAAATGTCCGTCAGATATTTTTCCACAATGCTCCTGTCTCTTCTTTTTTTTTAAAAAGGACGCCACCAACATTCACATTGAGGTGATGCATGAAAAACAGGAGCAGCCAATAATATGGGTTGGGGTGTAGAATCACTCATTGAATACACCAGATGAGATAGTTTTCGCTTCTATCTGATGACATTTGAACATTCAAAAAAATGTGGATATAATAAAAACCAGCACCCAGAGCCAAAACACCCATCATAATCAGAACCTTTGCTCAGGAGAATGTGATCCACCCTCATCCTCCATTACACATGTCATGGACATGCACTATGTGGAGGATGTGTCTATAAAAGTTTTTACAGCTTTATCTTCAGTATTTCACTACACAAGTTGTGCATTAGCCGTATATCTGCCTCCTGCCATAGTTCTCCATGGCTTCCACAGGTCCTTCCTCACAAAACCGCTGCATCAGCTGTAAAGTTGTGGCGTTTCTTGGGTTCTTCGCTCAGCCTGGATTCCCTCACTCAGGTTTGGGAAGCCTCAGTCGTCACTGCTGCTTCGTCCGCCCGCCAGGTTATTGGGTTGTCGCCATGACAAGCAATGACCACCCAGCTCTTCTATCGATGGAAGATTTGAACACGGCGCATTCTGGCGTCACACTCTCAAGCTCCCGGTGATCAGTCGTCAGCTCACCTCACAGAGCACGACTTCAGCGTCCAAATGTTTCCTTGTACATGTCTGATATTCCACCACTTTTGTAGCCAGGACTTCAACTTCTGTGACTCACTTGGACTTCATTTTGAAGTTTCCCATGGAGCACCTCATCCACTATCACTGCATTGTTGGATATGAGCACTGTTTTGTGGTAATTGATAGGTTTATTGAGCAAAACTATAAGAGAAAAAGAGTATAAATCACTAATCAGTGTCAGTCCAAACCTGTCCTCCTATTCACAAACAGGCCCCATATACTGTACGGGCTTTATTGTTTTATGAAAACTCATGCTGAGCTACTGCTGGAAGCCCCTTATGATTCAAGATCAAGATTGAGCATTCCACTCTTTGATCTCAGCACTATGGGTTACCCACAGAATACTATATGGAGAGGGAGGGAGAGGGGAAAGCAGGCTTGATATAATTATGGGAGAACTCATTTCTCTCGGGCTTCCTGTTATTGAGAACATGCTTGCAAATAAAAGCTAACAACACAGTATATGTGGCGTTAACAATGTTTCCTCTGACTGGGCGACTGCCTCTTTGATCTGCTGTGATAGTCACACACACACACACACACGGAAAGACAAACAAAGTCAGCTCTTCAACTACAGCATGTGATATGGAGACAAATTGACTTATTTTAAAGTCTTATCTAGAATAGAATAGAAGAGCTGCTTTTTCAGTGGCTGCATTTTAAGGACGACTGGTTGTACCATTGGTTGAGAAGGCTCCATGTTTTCCTCCATCCCTGAGCAACAAAGGATCCGAAGATCCTTCAAGGCCCCAACTTTGTTAGGAACTCTCACAAAGCTTGGACCCAAATGCACGAGGCCAGAAACAGGAGAAGGTTCTTTAAAGAGCTTTATTGACTCTTTAAACCAGCAAACAAAAGGTGAGCAGGAACAGCTCAGAAAAAAGCTAAATGCTAAGCTAAACTTGACCTTAAACTGAGAAACAAACAAAAAACATTAGCTGGACTAACACAACATAAGATCTCTTTCTTGGTTCCAGACCTGAAGTGGCACGGACACTGACAACACACGTAAGACGCTCTGGCAACAGAGAAATGGGAGAAGGGAGTATATATAGGGAGTGAGGGTAAGGAGCACCAGGGAATCAGACGAGACACAGGACAAGGCAGACAAGGTGCTCACAGGAAGTAGAGAAAACCCCTTACCAAAATAAAACAGGAAGTGACACTGAACTAAAACTAACTAACACAGCTGACGGTGCATGACAAACTTATCTTACAGAATTCATTGCAAATGACTTCAAAGGCGGGAAAACAGTTGAAAATCTATGTTCAAAAACACAAACAACATACTGTGATAAAATTACATTTAAAAAAACTATATATGTGTCATGTTAAGTACCAATTTTACCATGTCCAGTTGCAACTCTGTATTGTGATACAGAAAGTTCTCATTGACCAGATCGTCCAATTTTGGTTCCTCCTAATGAAGCCAGGCTGGACCAGAGTGTAGAAGCTTAATGTAAAGTGTAAAAAACTTAACACCATGTTTGTCTGTGATGCAGAAAAGTGACCCATTATTTTGTCATGATTAACGAGTTAGTTTAACTTTTGCTTACTTTGATCATAATCAACATAATACAGTGTAAAAGTGCAACAGTCTGGCTCATACAGGAGGCTACATGCATATGCTGTTTGCAAAGTAAATTAAAAAAATGTAACCAATACACACACACACACACACACACACACAGATGTGCGGAAAAATACAGACACAACACACCCAAATAAACCTTGTTCCCATTTAACTGTCAAAGTAATCTAAAGCCAACTTTGGCATTTCACAAAAAAATAGAAGAAAAGTGAATTCAACACGTTGTGCATGGCAAATAAATGTTGAGATCCCAAAACAAAACAGCTGCTTTGACTCCTGCCACAAAGAAAGACAAGTACGATGAAGAAGACAAAGGATTTTATGGCAGAAAGTGTCAAAACCTCTGCCATCTACGCACTTGATCCTTTTTAATATGTGTAGTTTTCAAAGTCATTTACTCTCAATTGGTCATGAAAATTGTTGTCAAATAAATGATACAGCACAAACGCGGCAGTCTGTGACCCAGTATAGTGGATGTTGATACAACGCATGATGGGACGCAGATGTTTTATCTACAATTATCAAGAAAAATAAGAGTCTGGAGAAACAGAAAGTTTTATTTAAATACATAGTCCAGGATAAGCTAATAACCCTAACCCATAGGCCAAGAGGAAAGGAATTGGGCTTGTAACCAGTAACAAGTTTGCTGGTTCAATCATGGGAAGGGCGGAGGGCTAAGGTGCTCCACAACAAGGCACCAAATACGCTATTGCTCCTCGGGTGCAGATAAGTGGTGGCCACTGCTCCTGCAGACACAACTGGTGTGTAATAAGGACAGGGGTCCACATTGTTGATGAAGTGGTTAGCACTTTTGCCTTTGCTGCAAGAATACCCAGGTCCACAACCCAGGTCTGCAACCCAGTGAGAACAAGGGCCTTTCTGCATGGAGTTTGCATGTTCTCCGGAATTTCCTCCCACAGTCCAAAAACATGCAGATTTTGTGAGTAGTATAAATCAAAGCACACAACTAATAAAGAATACTTGACAAACCAAAGAACTATAAAGTAGCTAAAAAACATCCCGTCTGTTCATCTCTGCCAGCGTCAAACAGCACTGGTGATGCTGCTCACAGCAGTCACACGACAAAACAAAAACCCACACGACAGGGATTTTATTCTCAGACAGAGGTTTGCGTCGTTATGATCTGGTTGCTCATATATTTTAAAGGGGCGATACTTGAACGTCGTGTGTTCATGGGAACAGCCGTGACACGGTGTGGTCCTTCAACTCCAAACCCAAACCGAGTTCGGAGTCAAACATTCGCTGCAGCTTGTAATCTGCGACTCGAGACATAAATGGAAAATGATGGATCCCACACAAAAGATGTAAGTGAAAAATAAAAGGAAAAGGCATATTCAAATATTTATATTCATTCCCAAATTGATATGTTTGCGTATAACATTTCCCCAGAACTTGCGGCTTGCCACTGCTCCCTGGAGCGGCTCACGGCTGATGATCCAACGCCGAAGCGGCACGCAAGCTGTAATTTTAATGAAAACAAAATTATGAAAGTGGGATCCTCCACTGTGATTAGTGGTGAGTCTGAAAGACAGAAATGGCCGCAGCGCAGCATGTAGCTGACATTACGCTGCTTCCAGAATGAGTTGTAGTTTCAGAGTCTGTCTGGGGCTGCAATCACCACCAACATCCTGATGTCGGAGCAGGAACCAGTGAGAAAAATCAGAGGGAAAAATGCAACACAAATGTGAAACCCTTGACTGGCCAAATCAAACAAGGCCTCAGAACTACACCAAGTTTAAGAAAACATGGTGTTTCGGTGCGACTCTTCTGTGTGTGGCGCATCACGGCTCGATTTCTGCAGAACTGTGACAACTGCAGCCATAATGGACATTGTTAACATTTTTTGGCAAAGCCAACACTCAGACAAGAAGACCAGTAAGAAATAATGAGAGGTCTGGGACAGGACGAGACACCGCGTAATGTCACATGAATGCAAAAATATTTGCTGAAACTGAAGGTATGTGGGTCATTTTGCCCAATTAAGCAGATTTGCAATTACGGTCTTTTTACATCCTCTCTCAGCTCAAGACGTGGGTCATCATTAACCGTCTCTGACCTCAGACACAGAGATGCTGGACGTGAGGGAACGAGCCCTGATTACGATTCTTTTATTCCACGTTGATGAGGAGATAATCGGCGTCCTCGTTTACGACAGTCATCACCTTTACAATGTGATTGGTGCTGTAAAACATTGCACTGAGAAAATCTTGTATGACCATGTCGTTTAGTACAAGGCTTAGTGGTTAGCACTGGTGGAGGTTGCCTCACAACAAGAAGGTACTGGGTTTGATTCCCGGTCTGAGACCTTTCTGTGTGGAGTGTGCTCAGCCTCAAAACATGTATGAAGGTCAGGTTGGTCCAGTCAGCTCTGATCTACCCTCCATCTGACCTTGTCATTTCAGTTGTATAATTTCTTCCCCTGTATGAGTCGTACACTGAGCTAGAACTGGGTGATGATGGAACTCAGTCCAATTATTGATGTTTTCTGATCTTGAATTAAAGTTGAAGAAAAGTCAATTGTGGTTTAAAGCTTGTGCTGAAAAAAGAAAATGGTCAACCTCCCCAAAAAATGCTTTTCATTATATTCTCAGTTGGCTTCAGGTGCAAACTGGAAACCAAATACAGTTCATAGTAAAGCATGCACACACCATATACCACTTATTCATCGCAGCACATCATTTTAAAATTCCTCCTCTTCTTTCCTTTATCAGTTTGGGAATCTTCTGAATTCCCTTGTAAATGAGTGAGAGAGTGATTCCCAGCAGCAGGTAATACCAAAACTGAAGCTCCTGCTTTAGGAAGCTCACTGATCTGTGATCCTCGGATGTCTGCCAGGCTTTACTCTCTGTAGTCATGCATACCACAAAGCGGAGTCATCACCGATGCCAACCAGCGTACATATTTCCTTCAGTTTCAGTCTCTCGCTTTGTCTCTTTCCATCTTTAACGCCTCATCTCCTCTCTTAATGTCTTATTGTTAATGTCGTAACTGTTAAAACAACTGTGTGAGTGTCTTTGTTTTACTTTCTCAGGCGTCGAGTGCAACATTTGACAAGCTTGAGAAGATGAATGAGTCATCTTAGATGAAGCGGCCGCCAAGCTACAGCATCTACGTTCCAACTCCTGCTAAATTAGCTGTGGGGTTTTGTTGCCTCAATGTGGAGTAAAATACTTGGTCACAGGGCCAGCAACGTGACCGCTGTGCTTGTGTGGGCAGGGTGCACGGAACATGCCTTTAGAAATTAATGAAGAATAAATTCAAATAACATCTGCATTCTGAGGTCGTCACTTGTGATTAGCAGTGGAAATAAGCAATGAAGTAAGCAGACCTTAACGTTAACCCTTACCCCCCTAACCGCTAACCCTTTCTCCCTAACCACGAACCCCTTACTCCCTAACCGCTAAACCCTTACTCCTGAACCGCTAACCCTTACTCCCGAACCGCTAACCCTTACTCCCGAACCGCTAACCGTTACTCTCGAAACCGCTAACCCTTACTCTCGAACCGCTAACCCTTACTCCTGAACCGCTAACCCTTACTACCGAACCGCTAACCCTTGATCCCGAACCGCTAACCCTTATCCCTAACTGCTAACCCTAACCCTTACTCCCAAACCGCTAACCCCTTGCTCCCTAAACGCTGACCATTACTCCCTAACTGCTAAACCATTATTCCCTAACCACTAACCCATTATTCCCTAACTCCCTAATGCCAAACCCTTACTCCCTAACACTAAACCCTTACTCCCTAACCACTAACTCTTACTCCCAAAGTGTTAAACCATTACTCCACAACTGCTAACCCTCATCCCGTTACCATAACCCTTACTCCCTAAGCCTAACCCTTTCCCCCTTAGTGCACACCACTGGAAATAAGAGTGGTTGGTCAAAGTGAATTCACTGTCTCATTTTCTCAGTTTATCTCTACCAGAAGATTGTGACTCAAACAGATGCTGATTGCTTTTAGATGTTGTTTTTTCTATGGTATTTTATGATTTAAGCATCTGATGCAAGACAAATTCCTTTGTGAACGGTCAACACAATCTTATCTTATCTAATATCTTATCATCCGCTTCCTGCCAATGTTTTGGGTCAGTGTATTGTCCAGTTCTGTGACATCATCTTTGAACTATTCCTGCAGATTAAGTGTGATCTTCCAAGGGTGGAGCTCTTTTCTATGCTCATGTAACTACCATTGCTTACTGTATGTATATGTATTATAGTCTGTGTTTGTTTAAAACGACCAAATGCCACTGCTGCTGCAAACCCATAATGCATCACTTTGTGTGATGGCACAAGTCCTGGATAGGCTATTTTGTTTAGAACAACAACCAACAAAAACCAGTAACCAGTAAGTAATAACAAGTCATTTGTGTGGCAATAACTCAGTTTTCTCCTCATTCTGTGGTTTAAAATCAGGCTCTTACGAGTCATTATGCTCAGGAAATTAAGGAAAAAGCTCGACTAAGCCAAACTTTAAACAGTTGTCACTGATTCTGTGCACATCTGCATTTTCTGGGATGAGTCATTGTTCCTAACATAACTGTGTCTGTTTTCGAGGCATATTTTTTAATTCGAACCAGGCACGCCAGTGGCTAAACAAAGAAAACACATGAAAGAAGTGGATTTTTTTAATATTATTATTATTATTATTGGTTAACAGAGGAGCAGGGGGCGCTGTTGTAAGCCCACAGCATTCATTGTTTCAGGTCGACTGCAGAAATGTGTCAGTGTCAGTCAGCCGACAGTTGGGTTCATTGAGTTTGGCTTCACAAATGCTTTTGTGAGACAAAACATCCACAGCAATATTACAGGGTTTATGGCTTCAGGCAAATGTGTTGGGATGCATTTGACCCAGATTATAGATGAAGCTTTCAGCAAAGTTTCACAGTAAGACGATCTAATATGCTAATAAGACCTAAAAACACCCCAAGTTTATAATAATAAAACATTTCATGAGGAGGTAAAAGAAAGAGGGGAAAAAGAAATGATAAAGAAACTTGCAAGTTGCAGTTAAGAGTGAGCTGCAGCAGTGATGATAATTTCACTTTTATTTAAAAAACAACACAGTGACAAACAGGTCGATTTTCAGGCCAGATTTAAAAGAATGAATTGATGTAGCAGACCTGGACTCTTCTGGGAGTTTGTTTTCCAGATATTTGGGGCATAAAAGCTGAAGGCAGCTCCCCCATGTTTAGTCCTGGTTCAGGGGACACGGAGCAAACCTGACCCAGATGACCTTAGAGGTCTGGATGGGTGCTTTATAGACTAAAGCAAGTTCTAAAAGCAATTATTTGGCAGACGGGAAGCCACTGTAAGGACCTCAGAACTGTAGTCAATGCCAACAGCACTATCATAACAGTTCAAATGATTAAAGGCCACATAGACCGGAAGCTCCAATTAACGCTGCGTTTGTGTGTGTGTATCTGCGTCATTACCTCGTTTATGAAACCCTAAAGTTTCAGAACAACAGTTCAGCCACTGCTGAGAAAATAGTGTTGTATTGTTTTCCTGGGCTCTGCGAAGCGGATCGGCACTTCCGTAGTTTGATGTCGTCATCAGAAATCCTCACCACTCCTCTCACCACCGTAGCGCCTCCCGGTGCGGGCACTAGTCCGGGCACATCCGGTTGCGTACATTCAACCGCAGAAGAAGAAGAACTACTCTCGTTGTAGCTGCTGAGATGCAGAGCATCCACCGTGCCAGAGGGGGAGCTGTGTATCTGAGATCTGGCCTACCAATTACGTCACTTCCAGGTACCTGGCCAATCACAGGACAGTGGGAAAGCTCTCGTTGGCTGGCCAATCCCAACACAGTCCACGTTCTGGGGGTGTGGTTTTGGTCTGAAACAGCACGGCTGACGAGAGCGTCAGTGAGGAGATATTTTGATCGGCTCGTTTGCAGCGATTAGGAGGTTTTTAACCATGAAAACAAGTTAATATATGTAAGTAGACCTCCATAACTAACATATATGTGTGATACAAGCATTCTATGTCGCCTTTAAAATTAGGATTAGATTAGATTAAAAATAATCACCTGGAAGTTGCAGCCTTACTAACAGCTGCAGCAAATGACATTTGAGGAGTTCAATCTCTCTCATGCAACCCTCCTCTATTATCATTATTATTATTATTATTGTTATTGTTTGACTCTGTAAAAACATGTAGAATCATGGGGATTCCCAGCATACACCTGGTGAAATGAAAACTGTCCCGCTGGTTGCCAGGGAGACATTTTATGAGCCGCTTTCATTCGGGGACAAAGTCAGACGGCAGACATTCTTTGCATTCTTGCTCTTTTCCAGGAAACACCAGTCAGGTGTTTGATTCCTGCTCCGACGGCAACTCGCACTCGTCTAACGAGCATCTGCCTGTTTGTCGCTCTGGTTCTGCTGCAGGTTTTTTTTATTATTATTATTATTATTATGAGCCACTCTGTATGTAAATCCACACAGAGACACACATGTGCGCCACATGCTCTCCGTCATCGCCATCTTTTGTCCGCCTGTTTTCTGGTCACAGTTACACAATTACTTTTTTTTCATTTTTTTTTTTTTCATTTTATGCAATCGCTTCCCCACCAGAGGAGTTTCACTTTTATTTGATTTACACTGTGTTGACACATTTTCCTTATAAAAGAAAAAAAACAAAAAACTGAATGGAAACACAGACATTTAGTGACATGTGTCACATAAATGTTTTTACACTTTAAGTAGGTGGCATAATAATAATAATAATAATAATAATAATAAAAGTAAATGCAATTAAGTGCAATGGAAACAGATTTAGCAAATTAAAGGATGAGACTTCGCTCCAACTTAACTATTTGCACTGGAAGAAATGGTGGAAATGACGGACGAGAGGAGGAACGTGTGGATTAATGAGGAAACCACAACATTCCTCCACTGAGTACAAGAAGCAAATATGACTACAATAAAAGATGGGAAGCTGTTTTGGGCTAGTTTGATTGTTTGGAGCTTGTTTTGAGCACTCTTTCCATTTGTAGGGTTCCAAGATGCAGCCACCACACAAACACTGCTCTGTTGAATTTGTGTCACAGTAAATCAGTCGTAAACATAGTACTGTTTAATTTTTTTAATGGTACACATGTTGCTACACTACTCAAAATACCACAAAGAGCTTTGTTATTGACTGGTTTACTTTTGGCTTTTTCGCCCGACTTCTCAACCGGAACACGGCGGAGCGTAGCATTACATCACCACATTGCACCGTTTTTACTTTAACTCGGTTAAAATGTGCGATTCATTTTCATGAAATAGGTCAACTGTATGTCAAAGTTTGCAGTCACATGCTGAATATTCCACCTAAGTTTCCAAACATTTTATTCATAACATACAATATATGAAAGACACAACAACAAAACAATTCTAACTAATCATCATCTCCTCATGAGCAGAGGATGGAAATATGTACACTCACGTTTACTTATGCAGATCCATTTTTAAGAATTTAATTCAAATTTCTAAAGTGGTAGAAAATGGATGGCTTCAAATATGCAATGCATTTCAATGGAAACACAGCTACTGTATGTCGGGTCACATACTGTATGAGTCATTTGCCCTGGAGACATTTTCCAGTATAGAGTGTTTTCGTGCTTCATCACTGGTGACAAATACCCTGCATGTCCGTGGGGCTGATCCACCTGCAGTCAGTGGAAAAACACTTATCTGCACATTTAAGCACTGAAGGCTGAAGGCACTGTAGTAAATCACTGTAGAGTTCAGTGGTTTTCACACGACCTCCCACCAAATACAGCAACAACACAACCCCACTGACACTTTCTGCACCTCCTGAGATTTAATACAATCTTCAAAATCCACCACAGACCAGTATTGTGATGAATCAGGCCTTATTCAAGAAATCTCAGTATTTCTGTTTCTGTTTGTATTCCATGCACATCGTTTTTTTGTTTTTTTTTACCCTGCTTGGTCTTACAATTCAGAACACAACACTAGTTTTTGCAAACCAAAGAATTCTGGTGAGGCCTGCAACAGCTCACGATGGGAATTACTCACGTCTGAGAGTCTTCACTCAACGTTACTTGAGGCAGAACAGTAAAAAAAAACAAGAAGAAACACTATGGTTGTTTAAAAATGCCTTGATAGCAAACTCAGTCAGTTCATTTGACTTCAGTCCACTATAGATTGTTTTGGTTCTTTATTTGTTCAAAATTCTTCTACTTCCCGTCACATCCATTACTTCACTTCATATATTGGCTCAAAACCATTTTAAATAATCATGTCACTTATCAATTTAATCAACTTGTCTTTAATTGATATAAAGTCTTTGTAATAGAATTAAACTTTCCCGTGAATGCACCAGAATTAGCCAATGGGCTATTTTTCACCTGTTGTCCATGACAGATGTTAAAAAGTCATTATATAAACAGAATAAAAAGTGTAAATTATACAGTCATTCAGAAATATAAAGGTTAAAAGAGAGTCATTCAAAACTAGAGTAAAATACTTCATATGCAACAGATAATAATCTTTATGTCATAATAATACTCATAATTCTTTATAAATAATAGAGAATGATATGAAGATAAAGTCTACATTTGTATGTTTATATATAAAGTATATTACATATTACTTTACTTTTTACTTTATTGTGATATAAAGAGATAATTTGGGTGTTTGTTTAGATTTCTGTGTCTGTTTTTGTTGTTATATCCGTATATTCTGTCTTTTCACAACCTGATAATAAAAAAAGACAACATGCGGGACAATCAACACCGAATGAGCTCCCTGTCATCTGTTTCCATTACTCACGGAATGTATCGTTGGATTAAAAAAGTGAGAAAAATGTGTGAAAAAATGTCAGGCCTCAATAAAAGAGCAGCGGCACTGAGCGATGAAAAGGTACAAACAAGGAGATGAAAAGAGACGTCTGCATCGGTGGTGAAAACAAGGCGAGCAGCTGTGGAACATGTGTGACGGTTATGTAATACGACATCTATCAGTGAAGCTTCTGCTCGTCTGTGTGCGTGTGTGTGTGTGTGTGGAATATATAGATGCTGATTCAGGCCAAATGTTGTTCAACCCTTGGCTAAGGACATGAATTGGCCATGAGAACGCAGACAGTTTGTCCATAAATGCTCCAATAAAGGAAAAGTCGGGGAGAAAGTTGAGGTACATAATCCTGTGGCCTGTATAGTTTTACTTAAGAATCTTGGGCTAGCTAATGTTAGCTAAAAATACCAGTCAATAACAACACTCTACGTGGTATTTGTTGCACACAAACATCGTTTTCTACGGATAAAAATTAAGCGGTACGATGTGTGTGACTGATGTACTGTGAAAAAAATCATTTGACTGAAGATTTAGGTAAAAGAAGCGGTGTTTGTACGTGTCTGTGGCAGCCATCTTGGAATCCTGAACTCAGGCTACGTGAGGACTTTCAGAGTTGGGAATCCTACATCAAACAAAATTCCGAGTTATGACTACAAATGCAGCTAAAGAGTGAACATATTTTATTTATTTTTAAACACACAATAACAAAACAACGACCCACAATTCTAACTACACAACCAAAAATATAACACAAACAAGCTTGTGCTAAAGCTAAATGAACGTAAATGTCCACACTATCATCTCCTGTAACTTCAGAGTTGACCACATGTTGACAAACAACCAAATATACTGGATAAAACTAAAAGATAAGAAGAACCAGAAAAGCAGACAAACTGCCAGGTTTTAAAGTCCATTGATACGCCGTTGATGTGGTTTTTTCCGGTTGGAATTGTGTTTTCTGTGTTCAAATTATAATGCTTTAATTTTATCATGGCCTCTGTGGTAATAATTTGGGTTGAGCTGATACAATATTAGCTGTCGTTATTTAAAACAAATTTTGTTTTGTTAGTTTTTGTTCCTTGCACAAAGAAATAGTTGTATAACATGTTTGTTTTTGTTTGAATTTCTGTCCAATATTTGCTTGCAGTCAAAGACAAAGGTAGAACAGGTATTAGATCATACCATCCCTCACTGCGAGTAAAATAAGACAATCCTGATCATATTAGTCATAAGTTGTGTTGTTTTTTCATCAGGTCAGCTGCAACCTGATACGACGGCCAGGACTGAGCTAATAATCATATCTCTGCAGGTTTTCCTGTCCTCAGAGACGGCCGACATTCCTGAGCCGTGACCATGACACAAATCAGCGCTGCTCGCCGAGTGAACGCAGCGTCCGTCCCAAAAACAAACAGCGGCGTTATTAACTGATCCAGGAGAAGCAGATATGGAAGCCAAGGCTGTGATTAGGGGTTTTATCTGAGTGAGTGAATCAAAACAGACAAAACACCTGCAGAAAGGGCGGAGGTCGTGCTCTGTGGACGCACACTGACGTTTGAATGAATGAAAGATGTTTGTTTCGGTTCATATCCAACAGACGATACAAAAACAAAGAATAATACAGTAATCTGCATTTTTTTTTTAAATAGTAAATCGAAATAATACCACTCAAATCATCACAAAAACATGGTTATTTGAGCCACAAAAGATGTAATATGTTCTCAATATTCTCAGTCCTACTCAGATATTCCACAGGCTCACTATCTAACTGACAGAATTTCAGGTTTTCCAAATATTAAAGTTCCTTTGACTGTGTGATTGATGGGGATGAGCTGATATAATATAAAGTATCGGAAATTGATAGATAGATATCGGAAAAAGAAAACTGTAAAATCCAATCCGACCCCAAAACCCTACATATTATAAAAATACTTAATTTCAACATCATCATGTTGTTTTATATTTATACCAGCAGGATATTTGTCACACAGTTGGAGTATTAAGTGTTGAAATGGCTGGACTGTGCCGTGTGACTGTGAATTACTTTGAATCGCCCAATGACTTTTATCAAGTCATTTATATAGAATGAAGATGTGAGTCATTTAATAACTGTTTAACTTAACCAGAATAAAGAAGTTGCAACACAACTGGAAAATACTGCCATATCGGACACAAAATAAGTGATATTGAGTCTTCCTGGGAGTCGTATCTTTCTGCTTGGTACATCCTTGAATATGTTATCAGAAGCAACATGTCCATGATATGAGTATGATGCAGCTTTGTTTAGCGGGAAGAAAAGTCAATGTGAAACACTAGTGAGAAACTGCAGGACTTTAGGTTCTATTTTTGACTTTGTGAGATAAGAATTTGAGAGTTCAGGGAGAACAAGTGATGTTTTTGTTTTTAGCGCTGGACAAATACTCCATATTTACAATGGTTGCAGATTCGGTGGCATAGATGCCACATGGTGGGGGATATATCAGCTATTGTTGCCTCACAGTAAGAAGGTCACCAGTTGAGATCCTGGTTCGATGAAGGGCTTTTCTGTGTGGAGTTAACGTCAGAAAACATGCATTTGCCACTGTTTATCCTCCGTATGCTCTTCCAGCCCGATTGTCTCTCCTTGGGAAGAAGATTATGGCTTGTTTGTTATGACATTTCCATGGAGAATCACAAAAATGATACAGATTAGAGGAACACAAATAGCACTCGATCGAGGTGGGGTGCAGTTTAACCTTGGGTGTTTCCGAACACGTCATGGACAGTGACTGGTCTCGCGTTTGAGGAGCTTTTATCAGAAAATGAAAAGCAGAAGACGGACAAAGAAGTGTAATTGTTCAGGTTGTGGAAGGAAAAACGGGGTAAAAACGTTTCATAATGGACACGAATACAACTCTGATATGCTGGCATCTGGTTATTGTATGATTTTGTTTACGGGAGTTTCGAATCATTGTTTTGAATCCACAACTAGGCTTAATACGAGTCAGGTCATGCGAGAGCCTTCAGAGAAGCTCAAATTGATAAAATCCAGGAACGTTTAATCAGATGACCTCACCATGACATAACTAATACGTGTGTTTGTACGCCAGTGAAAAACATGCACTAAAAATACAACATGTTTCATACTCATTAGGGTTAGGGAGTGCTGTTGATTTACAGATGGTTAAAACCTGCTACTGTACGTGCTCTTAAATGCCCTTTCTGTTACAATAAACATTGCAAGTTGATTTATTTCAGTTACGCTGGCCTTCGAAGTTGGAGTGCAAATAGCTATGTCTCCCCGTAATAAAAACAACACGCGATAATTTCCGTTTTTCAGTTGTTGAGATGCCAAAAATAGCTCTTTGCCCTCCGTGAAGGAGCCTTGACGAAAAAGCAGCGGGGAGCCAGGCGGGGACAGATTCACGCTGCACCCCATGTCAAACAGTGTGGATCAAAGCGGAGGACTTGACTGCCATTGTACCGTAAATCCTGTTGATATCCACACAAGCATGACAGAGAGCTTTCCATTCAGGATTCATTCAGGCTGCTGCTGTTTGGGTGGAACACAGAGAGCGAGCACAAGCACAGAACCATGACGGCTGATTGTTTTGCTGTTATTCTCTCCCCACTCTCACACAGCGGGGTCGCCATGTTCATTTGGCCACAGATGGAAAAAAAAAAACCCTGATCCACATGAGAATATTCTAATCTTTTACCATGAATCAAAGAGCACAACATCGTGTTTACATTTTAAAGATGCTGCACTCGTGACCGTGATTTACGTCCAGGACTGTTCTTCGGCGCTAATGTGGAAATGGCCGTGTCCACACTTGTAGTGAAGCAGAAAGTAAAGGTCAGGGATTAAGGTGACTGCTTGTCTTCATTCATCACCAACTGTGACAACATCACCCTAAAAATGGACTTTAGTAGGTTTAAAAATGCTGGTGTGCAAATGTACAAATGTGAATTACTGGCACAGTTTCACAATAAATTCCATCATTGTAATTGTGCAGCATTTAACAGCAAAGATTTATAATTGAATGTGTGTTTTATTGCTTAATTCATAAAGGTGTGGCCATTACAAGTAACTAATTTACTTGCAGTGCAGGTTTTATTTATTAAATACAGTATATTTACAGTAAAATACTGCAAAATCACAGCCTTCTACTGCATGCCATTACAACGGAGTTACAGTACAATACGCTATTTATAAAAGAAAGTGAGGAGATACAGTAAAATTAAGTATTTGTACAGAACAAAAAGCTAAACCGCAGTAATATACTGCACAGTTAGTGTAAAGTTACAATAAAATAGAGTATTTGTACAGACGTAAGTACAACACAGTAGTACATGGCCTACCTGTGCATGTATTTACAGTGAAATATACTTTTTATACAAGATTTTGCTTTAGTTGGACACTGGATGAAATAATTACTATGCAGTTACAGTAAAATACAGTATTCATACTTATAAATAATGGTCATTTATCACATTACTGTCAATTTGCAGTGATTTACATGAATCTAAAGTACAGTATGCAGGACACAGTCATTTGCTGTGAATGTACTGTGTACTTTTTTCCAAGGTAGTACAAGGAATATATACTGTATGAAGTACTATCTGCTGTACAAGCTCACACTCTGACCTGAGGGCTCTGGCATAAATCCTGCAAAGGACCTGCCCGCTTTAACCGTAGTCTTTTCTTTTCAGCCACATGTTTATGTTTCCAGATCATGCAGCAATAAAACAAGTTTTTTCCTGAACGCTTCAGAGCAGTTTCTCCTCAAGGGTCACTGAGATCTGAGAGAGTGAGAGCGAAGCGCTCGATTCCAAAGGCTGTAAAAATGTGTTGCACAAAAGTACGTCCACGCCAGGGAGAATTAACGACTTTCTGATTGATTTTATTTGCTGCCAATCAAAAGTTCAAAGTCTCGCTGAAGCCGTTCCACCCAGTCGTGTTTGCTAATGGCTTTCTGCAGGAATGTAATAATCACAGGGAGGAACAAAACAAAAGGAAACGCCACGCTGACGACTTGATGACATAAAACAAAAGGAGTTTTAAGTAGAAGAATTAGTTTCTCTCTTCACTGTGTTTCAAAAAAAATCACACTTACGTCTGATGGTGTTTGTGTTGAATTACATTTGCGGCGACAATAATAAGTGAAGTGATGATGAAAAGTCATTCAATAAATTATGAAATAATTAAACCTCTAAGACTAAAGTACTTTTCCATTATCGTTTGCCCCCATCTCATGTGGTGTTCCACAGGGGTCCATCCTTGTTCCTCTACTTTTTCTAGTATATTCTGCCTTCGGGGTCAAATAATCCGTAGACAATTTTCATTTCCACTTTTACGCTGATGACGTGCAACTGTACTTTCCTCTGAATGGTGGCGACATTGATCACCTTTCCCCTATTATGGCTTGTCTCTCTGATATTAAATGTTTTATGTCACATAAATTCCTGCGGCATAATGAGTCCCAAATCTGCGGTGCTATTATTTGGCATCATGTGACATCAACGCAACTTAGGTTGGCTATTTTACTGCAAAACTTGATTCTTAAATCACCCAAAGAAATGCAGTCATGTCTCCTCAAACTTAGGAATGTTGCCAAAGTAAAGCATCTCCTTTCCCCGAGCTGACCTGCAAAACGTCGTCCCCACTTTAATCTCCTCACGTCTAGATCATTGTAAGTCCCCGCATGCAGGGATCAGCCAAAAAGGCCATCTCTCATCGACAGCTAGTCTTTTAACAGATCATAAGACGGACATCCATTCTTGAAAAGGACAGCAGTCTGGTCAGTAAAAGGAACTGGGCGTTTTCAGTCAGAGCTTCAGTCACGATAAGCTGCGGAACTCCCCGTCTGAGGAGCTGAGATCAGCTGAATCTGTGTCATCTTTTACAGGAACACTGAGTTTTTTACGTTTGTCCTTCTTTTACTGTTTTATCTTGAAGGCATGTATTTTTTTTTTTATTACAGTGTGCACTATTTTTGATTTGGTTTGCAACTGTGTTTTGAAAAGAGCTATTGATTTCCTTGAGGAGTAAACAGTCTCGAAAACTAAATCCAGGCATTTTCTCCAATAAAACATGACGTCCATTTTGTAGAATACTCAAATAGACGATGTATGTGGTGTGAGTGGACAAGGTCTCGGTCAGGTTCAACTTCTGCTCTTCCAAAATATGGCAACTTATGGTTTCAATACCAAATACTTAACTTCACGGCAGGTTGCCACTTGTCAACACAAGACCGGCTCTAGTCAACATGTACTGTGATTATTCAAGTCAAGTGACTTTATTTGTACCCGTTAGATCCTTAGACAAACATCTTACACCCCTACAGACATGAGAAACACACATAAAAACATCACAATTCTGAGTAAAAAGAGTGGGAGAAAACATTAAATGTCTTCACAAATCAAGACTTAAAATAAACACACAATAAACAAGTAACAGAAACCACTGGACCAACACAAGAATAAATACTCTTGTGTTGTTTGACGTGTCGTGACTGTTAACTCTAACTCTAACCCATACACTTTGGTTAGAAGGGACCCAAACAAAGCTGAAAGAGCTTAAAACGCAGGACTTGTATTCGTCTGATGACACAGACGTGAATCAAGGTTGAAAATACGATATGTCCTTGTTTACGTTGCCTGTGCTGCGACCAGAGGCCAGGAGAAGAGTCTGTGTTATTATCATGCTAATATTTTAATCTTGTCGAGCTGCAGGAGCCTCTGCTGGACATGAATGTGGTCGACTCTGGTGAATAATAGAAAAACATCGCACCGCGACTCGATGACAGACGACTCATTTCTCTTCCCATGTTGTGCACAAGTCTTTCCCGAGCAGCTGTGTACACAGCTCTGCTGTCGTCGTGGCGCAGCGACACGACTCCGTCATGAAATAGCCCTTTTGTGGCTCCACACGTCAGAGTGTGGAGTCTGACACGCTCACATCTTGACCTCCAGAGAGGTGAGACCAGGGCCGCAGAAATGTCACGAGGGCCGGAGGAAACCGGGGACCAGTGGTTTCTTTGTTTGTGCTTCACACGAGAGGTCAGAGCTTTTGCTAATGGCAACGTCAAGACTGGTGAGTGCACACGAGGTCAAACGTAAGAATCTCAAACCAACACATTTTGGAAAAAAGAATGTCCTAAGTGTTGCCAGAGAAGTCGTTTGAATGATTTACGGCCTTCAAAGCAGCGTTTGAGAGTCAGGGTTCGTCCGTGTCACGTGTTAGTGCTTCATGGTCAGGTGAGCACTTGTACAAAAGTATCAACAGAAACATAACAACAGAACCCCCGCGGGGGGGAGGAGGTCGTAGAAGAAAAAAAAAAGTTAACTGACCCAGATATTCTAAAGGAGCTTAAAGATGAGTGATTGGCAACAAAAATGTAGCTGTGGGAGCGACGCGGTTCAGACATGTGCTCAAAAAAAGAAAACAGAATGACAGGGGTAGGGATTTCTTCTCAATCGCATGTTAAATCATGTCATGATCAAAGAATAAGGGAATTGGAGTTAAATTGGAGCTCTATATACTATTCACCTATCAGTTCTATGTACTATTATCCTATTAGCTATATCCATGGTCTTTTTCCAATTTTTTTAAAAGTAAATTTGCTTTCTAAAATGAAAACACCGAGTTCCAAGTACATAAGATTGTGTTCTCTGACCAACAATTCAAAATCAGAGGAGAATATTTAGTATTTTGGCCATACAGAAGCCCTTCTCCCAATGATGCCGATGCAGAAGTCAAAATATATGACGTAGCCACCAGGGGGCAGTTCTGGTGTTAACGGTCTAGTTTCAGGTCCTCTTCAGTAGAGTGTGATGTCAATTTTGTAGAATATTTCGACAAAATAAAGTGCGACACTGGAAAATCTGACCTTCCATTTGGAAAATTCCCACGATCACAAATCGCGATACCTGTTTTAAGTTACTTCAATAGCAACTTCTCCTTTGTCTTTACTTGTACGTGTATTTGAAGTCATATTTTAATGTCTTTAACTTTCACTTTGACGTCTGACAGGTCGCCACATAAATAAACTTGCCCTGGCTTTTATAATCCCTGAGGGGGGGAAAGAACGGACTGTGTACGTGTCAACATGTCAACCTCTGTCTTTGGGTTCATGTCCTTTTCTTTTTGGGTCATAACCCTAAAACAGCTCCCGTGCTCCTCCCCCCCCTCCATCTCACCTCCTCTCTGTATCCCCGCTGTTGCTCGGCGACCCTCAATCAACAGCGCCGCTTGACACGAGCCTGGTTTGTGTCGACTACTGTACGACCCGAGAGATGGAACAACATGACGTGTGTTGGGAAAAATGTGTGACATTTCCTCCGATGTTGTTTTTTCTGGAGGGAGAATTTGGCAGAATAAGCACAACTTTGAACGTTGCTGTTGATGTGTGATGACGCGTTTAAGGGATTAAGCAAAGAAGCACAGTTTTGATTTTCTTTCTTTCTTTGAATCAGATACTTAACCCCCACAGGTAAAATCAAGATGTTTGATGTAACTACTGTATCAACAAAATATGACATGTGAGTGAAAGCGTCAGCAAAAACACACGCACCTGAACTTCTCTTTAAAAAAACAACAATTTAGAATCTTCGAAATCATGTTTTTAAAATGTATTTGAACATTATTTAATTGTAAATAAGTAACAGCCCTCATTTGAGTAGGTTTTATGTATGTACATGGGTTTTTGTTCATGTTTTTCACGTTTACATGAACTTAGGAGACAATCAGTTTAAATGTAAATCGAAAAAACACATAAATCACGAGTGAAATGACCAAAAAAATGTTGTTTTCTCATTAATTACTTCAGCAATTTTCTCCGTTTTCCGTCTTTTATGATTAAAAAAAATTATATTTGGACTTTTTAGATTAGACAAATGAAGACGTTTGAAGTCTAAGCAAATGAATCATTCATGAAAACAATAATTAGTTACAGCCCAAGCTAAAAGAAACACAAATAAACAGTATACATATTGTATTGTTTCATTATTTGAAAAGCCACAGAGGCAAAGAGAAGGAAACTACAGCTGCAGTAAGTAGCCTTTCACATATGGAAAAAGAATATAGAATATGAATGATCGGTCACAATGGATCGTTTAGTTCTGGCACATAAAATCACGTTGTGAGTAAGTGGATCATTGTGGCTTCAGTGAACCCTGCAGTTGCTGCGCTGCGACATCAACTCCTTGCACCGCGTCCAAAAAAACATAAGGAGAAACTTCCTTTCTTACACAACGTCTCGTCCCAGAAGCTTTGTCACAGCCTTCATCGTTCATATGCACTTTTGGGGAATTCAATAAGCCTTGAAGCCATTAAATTATCCAGTGCAATAATGCAATAAGAGTCCCCAGATGAAGCCTTTTACGTTTAGTGGATGTTGACAGGTTTCATTTGATTTTCGGGGGTTTTCTATAGGAGTCACAGATGTGAAAAAGAAAGAAAATAAAAAAACACAGGCAGGAAGTGATTGTCAGAGAAACGCAGTGTTCTCTTCTTGTGCCTGAATAAGTCCAGCTGAGGCAAAATCAACAACTTTGGAAGCCGGTAGCCAACATCGAGCAGAGGGGTTTTTTTTATGCTTAAGCCAAAGGATCAAATCCCTGAGCATTAAAGTACAAACAGGGAAGCTTTAAACAAACACGGGGGATGAATGTCTGCGTGACAGACATGTTAATATCTGTCCTGTCAGACGGAGTTATCAGACAAAAGGTCTTTCCCTCTGAGACCAAACACACGGAGCGGTTCTCAGCGTCGCTTAAGCCTTTTTTATGCGAAGACATTAGACTTCACAACGTGTTGCACAGAATGTGTTCCACGCTGATGACATGAAGTAACACGACAGGTCAGGATGTTGCACAAAAGTAAAAGTTGACACACGTCAGTCAACCGTTCCTCACTGTACAGCTCTTCAGTTTGGATTAAAGCCTGTACACACCACACTAGAGGATAATTCAATTCTATGATGAGTTGCTAAATAATCTTGTTAACTTGTGCAGACGCCAGCTCTAGAACAGCTATCGAAAACCAGGTTTGTGCGTACAATAGTCAATTGTGACGTGATAGCCTCACCAGAAACAACAACAACAACAACAACAACTCCATAAAACTCTGTGATAATCCCAGTGATAATAACAGAGGTTACTATTTTGCAACTTTTACTCCGGTCTCTCTTTAAATGGAGCATGTAGACGATCTGATCGATAAAATAAATAATAGTCCTAAGATAAAAATGGAAAGATCACTACAAAAGTAATAGTATGTTGTGTCGTTGCACTGGAAATGGCAGATTGCTGGCAAAAAGAAGCAGAAATGAACGTGTTCTCCGGCGTCTTACTTCCCAACTGATGCCAATTCGAGCCAAAGCTGAGGAAAAACACCATGAATTGCGGAGTCATTTGACTCAGGAGTGAATGTCGATTAAACACTTTCCCATTGAGGAAACTGTTTTTCGACCAGCAGGAAATGGGGTATAACACTGAAGCTCCACAAATACCTCACATTTCCTATCTCACTTAAATCTAATCTAAAAAATAAATGAACCAAACTAGTGGCATCACACCACATTTATGTCGTTTATTTCCACTTAAAATGACGTATGTTCATTTAAAAACAATCATGGTGCTTGTATCAGTCTGGAACATTCATTCTAACCTTATTTCTGCCTCCAAAGCGAGGGAAATATTATGCAAACAGGTGGCACATATGGAAATTATAATGATAAAATAGTTGTGGGAGACATATGTTGTCATTTAATTGTTGGAATCAGTGCAGGGACGCTAATGTCTCACAACAAGTGTCTTCTGAGCGAGCAGGTGGTGGATGGAAGGACTCACTGAACTATCGTCTGTTCACTCATGCACTAAATAGCCAGTGAAAGATGTCGTCTCACTCGGGGGCCGTGACCCTCAGGGTGAGGTCGCACAGGGGTCAAAGGAACGCGACCAAAAAAAGCTGAGGTGTGGCACATGACCCATAACATGTTCCTTTAAAAGTGGAGATAAATATTAAATATCCACTAATCATCGGAAAATATAACAAAGAGGATACGAACTACGGATCAAACTCTTCCCTGAACATGTTTTTTTAGGAAGGCGTGGCGCGACGAAGGTCATGTCCATCATTCACCTATCATCAGCTGCTTCAGGCGGGTTTGTGTGACAGGAGAATCTGACTGTCCTGTCAGATGAACGAGGTGTGGCGCCCGTCCTTCGGTAAAACCATCACGCGCAACGTAAACGATCCAAGGATGTTGGGGTGGGAAGTGTCTGTGCACGCAGGCAGTCTGCAAACAAGGCCCTCGACGAGCGGCTTCACGCGTCACCGCCAGGTCCTGATCCACACCCACTCTCTGTTAGATATCAGACACTCATCCAATTGTGTTTTCCGCGATTTTTTGCTGCACAGGTCTGGACGGATTCTCTCTTTTATCTCTGCTCCCTTTCTTGGGTTTCAGTGCTACATTTCCATTTTTTTTTTTTTAGCTTAAGGCACATGGCAACATTTACCCCTCTTTATAGAAGTAAAGATGGTGTGCAGCGTGTAACATGTATATGCTTTGTTTACCGTCATAATAATCAGGCCACTTAGATTTATTTAGAGTTTATGGCTGTAGAATTGTCCAAAAAAAACAATTAAATTAATGAGTCAGTGGCTCAAATTGGAGGCCTCAACATAAAAGAAGGACACCAGGAAATAGGACGTTTTAACGGGTTTTATTAACCAACTTTTCCCACAAGGAAATGAACATTCTTTAAAGAAACCATAACTGATGTGTAATATAAATACTTTACAGAATAAAGACGGGGGCCTCTGACAGATCTCCAGTCCACAGTGTTTGAATTTTCTAGATATCGCAAACAGGCCTAGGAGTTCAGTCAGAGTCTGAAGTAGTCCAAGTGGCATCATGGGAATTATTGGCTTGTCTCATTTGCAGAGACGGGTAAAAAGGAAGATGCTATAAAAAGGTGACCAAACTGAAACTACGAAATATGAATTTCCGTTGGTTTTACAAGTATCGAAAACATTTAGGCTAAAAATTATTTTTGAGTTTCTCCCTCTAGGGGTCGCTCAAGTGGATGATTCACACGTTTGATTTGACCTGCCCTTCCTCATGTACCTCACATTCAGTGAGCAATGGGGATTGGGTGCCTTGCTCAAGGGTACGCCAGTCCTTAACCTGGCAGGGACACGAGCCTCCAATCCTCCTGTTATAATCCAATTCTCTTTACATTTAGCCATGGGCTGCGCTGACTAAAATAAGCACACTACTCGAATGCAGAGATATTACATATTGCATCTTTAAATCAATCGAAATCTATATAGAATACCAGATTTACGTAATACCAGTGACTCCAGTGTGTTGTTATTTTATTTTAGTCGTCATTTGCTGCACATTCTACTGGAGAAAATCTGCCCGTAAAACACAAACACACAGCGAAACCAAACAAGACGACAATTCCCATGATCCCACTGATCGTGACCGACCTTTTATACAAACAACGGCCTCATGAAAACATCCTTAATGAGTTGGGGTTTTTTGCCTTCCTTCACAGTGAGGAGAGGCTCTGCTGGTGCTGAGTGACAGAGGTTTCTGTGCAGCTCTTGTGCAGATAAACACTGACACTGCACATGGAACAAGGCTCCCCGGATATTTATGCATGTATGCTACAGACTATGTGAAGAATGTGGATGTGGCAGGTGACCTCTCTATATTTCCAAACAGGGCCCACTGACAGTTGTTTATGACCACAGTTTGTGTTTGTTTACCGGAGGAATGTGTGTGTGTGTGTGTGTGTGTGTGTGTGTGGAGGCGTAAAGAGCGGCCACTGTTTGAAAGTCACCCCTCCAAAAAAAAGAGGTATTTGGTCCCAAAATATGCTGTTAAAGTTCTTCTTCTGGTGTGGTTTTACATGTAGGATCAGTCCAGACACTTGTTCTCCACAGATGATGCACATCCCTTGACCGTTTCTCCAGCATCACATTAAAAGATGGCATTTGTGGTTTGGAGCAAAATGTCATGGAACATAGACATTTGCAACATTTTTCGTCAAAACTTACTACAGAGACAAAATATCCACTATTTAACTGATATTATTCCTGTCTCCATACATTCATACAGCACTTTTCTCATTTTGATTACCACTCAAATCGACTTGACACTACAGTACAGTACTGAGGGAGCGTTTGTGGGTATACAGCAGCAGTGCAGGGGTGGGTGGGGCCAGAAGCATTTATTCCATCAAACGGCTGGATTCTGAACCTTTTCATGGGCTCATCTTTTTGTCGTCAGTCATACTCCAGCCTGTATACAGTCTTGTATAAAGTACCTTAAAGGGATACTTGAGTACAAGTACAAGTATCTTAACCAGAAAATGACTTTAGTATAAATTAAAGACACTTTTTTTTATAATATTACTTAAGTCTTAAAGTATATGACATTTACTGTACTTAAGTATCAAAAGTCATTTTTCTGATATGAAATGTACTTTCAACTGGAAGGTTGTGGGTTCAATTCCTGGCTCATTAACCCCATGTTGCAGGTTGTGAAGACAAGAAAAGCTCTCTATAAATACAGACCATAATATCAACTCTTCTTCTCCTGATTTTATTTGGTAGTAACAAGTAACAAAGAGAGTTAGAGGAAATGCAGTGGAGGAAAAGTTAACGTTGCTAGAAATGTAAATAAAGTGAAGTACAAATACTATGTGAATTACAACACTGCCTGTATATGAAACACATCACTTCCTGTGTGCAGTGTAGAGAGTTGAGTCAAATACAGCGGTGAGTGACTTTAATGACGACTGTTTGATCAGTAAAATCACTGCTTTTCATTAAAAGAGCATGTGTCCCTAATTTTTTAATGAATTCATCCAATAAATGTTGTCATTTCTTGTGCCACAGCCAGTGTAATCCCACAGTTATGGGTGTTTTGTTTGTGTTTTTTTTACTGTAACAAACAGCTGGTTAGCAGCTGTTTGTTCTCACATTGCTCATGGTCACAACAGGCCCGCCGCTCTATGAATTTGCCAAAACGTTTTTACCGGAGGCCTCATTTGAATGAAATAGACTCGGCAGTTACTCTGTCCACCGCGCTCCGGAATGCAAATGACATTGTCCACGGCAGCCCATGGAAAGCGCCTGGCACGCCGTGACCTCCTAATAGGCTGAAGATGGAACTGGATCAAGACCGCATTCCTAGACACTATTAGATATTTAGAAAAATCAGCGAGCGGCCGAGCCCCGAGGCAACCATTGTCTTTCCCCCCCCGACTAATGGTCCTGGCTCGGGTGCAGTAATGTCATGCGTGAACACTCCAATGAGTAGTTTATTAGGAATTTTGTGGGAGCAGGGAGGGGAGACTTTATGAAAGATACGCACAGGTGGTCAGCTGACAGGTCTGCGTCGCCCTAAAATGAAGTCTGAGCTCAAGAGTGCGGCGGATAAAATCGCTTTTTGCCCCCGTTTCTGTATGGGGCTGAAAGTGCACGCGGTCACTCTCTTGTTAAGGAGTATAAAAGTAAACATCCAGGCAATAAAAAAAACATTATAAAAACATTTGGATGAACCAAACAGGAAGTGCAAGGGTTTTTAATGCACGCCCAGAGATGACCCAGTATGACGGTCAGTATCAGCACTGGTCTGATCGTGGTCAAAATCCCTTAAATGGATAATGGAAAGGGAAAAAAAATCAATCCAAAACTAGAAAAAAATGCTTGAGTGAACTGTATTGTTCAGCGTTATTGCCCATGGACTGAGTGTTTTTTATTGATTAATCTGATTAATTCAATTGATCTGATTCATTTACAAAACATTTTTTTTTCTTTTTAACAATAAAATGCTAAGACATTTATTTTAGTGCGACATGCGGCATAGGAAATCCTGAGTTGGGATGCTACACACTGCAAATACTTGGCATTTTTACTTCATAAGTCATTAACCAATTACCAAAATGTTTTATTTTTATTTACTTTCTGGTCGTTCATCCGTTCTTCAACTGTCCCAATTTTCCTTTTCTGCTATCATCAGCTCCATCTTTGTGATGATGAATGAGGAAAAGAGCAAATACAGACTTTATGTCATGTTGGATTTAGTGCAACTAGGACGTGCTGAAAAAAAGACCCCATGACGTCTTCTGGGTTTAATTTTGAAGTATAGGGCGTGGGATTAAACTTCAGAACTTCATGAAGTGGTGGCAGATTGTGGTCATTACATTCTTCTTCTTCTTCTACTAGTTTAAAACATGACTCAAAATCAGGACTTGGAATTGACTTAGAAAGTCAATAACCCCGTCAGACCCCGGCATACCTCAGAAACTAATGGTGAGTTCATCCTCTATCCGTTTGGCACAGATCACCACTTTCCAACTAAGTATGACGCGGCTTCGAGTGAATATCGAGCAGATGACTGGAGATCGGATTTTTATGCACAACCCTGAAATGACCTGCGGTATCACGATTATCTTTATAGGAAATGTTGAATGAAATACAGTTGGAAGCCGTGCTCAGGGGTTTGGAGAGCCAGAGTTCAGGCCTGGGGCTGCGGGTCAGGACCTGAAGCTGAGGGCTGTGGAAGAATGTCGTCAGCTGTCATGAGACCTTAGTCAGTGCAACGTCTTTTCCTGTGTGTGCAAGTAAATGCTACATTTATATTGTCGTGTGCGCCTTCTCCTCAGTAGCGCGTTTACCGTTTATTCTGAAACATCTCTCCTGTCACGACTCGCCCTCGCTCCTCGTCTCCTTCCCTCGTACTTTCCCTTTCCCTCTTCTCATTATTTGCATTCTTTCCCTCCATTTCCCCTCATTTTTGTGGGACATGTAGCAAAAAACACGAGAAATAGGGTCATAAGGAAGATGAAGTGCAAGTGTGTGTGTGTGTGTATGCTTGTTATGACCCTTTATGATCCAGCATAAACACGGACCTTATCAGGAACGCCAAGTTGTCATGGAGACCAAAAATCTGGTCCTGATGAGGCAGAATTTCAGAGGAACTGGCTATGGATAGTGTTTTGTTTGGGCTTTCCAAATTCCCCGAGAAAAACTGCTACACAAACCTGTGAGTGTGTGTGTTTACTGTACACACTGTGTGTGTGTGTGTGTGTGTGTGTGTGTGTCAGCATTCTCCTTGATCCTTTTATTTATATTTTCTTCGGCCAAAAACGGCAGAAAGTTTTTCCTCCTCCGTTTTTTTTTGTACCATGCGTTCTTTCCTCTTCACGTACCGAGTTTACAAAACAACAAGCCAACACTAACGCGAGCCTTAAATGAGCTTAAACAAGCTCCCAGATCCAACACCAGCAGTTAGACCACGTGTTCACGTAGGTCAGCGCATTCCCAAACCTGCTGATCTCCCACGATACATCCCACCGTGCAGAAGTCAAAGCGCTTGCGGCTGACGCGTCCTCGGGCGGGAAACGACTCGCCGCAGTCTCCATCAGCGTGTCTGATCTGAAGACAGAGACTGACAGGCACCACTGGAGTCACCTCAGCCGTGACCTCAGGGACCCCTCAGGCTCTCGGCTCCATCCCAGGGGAGCGGCACAACACACCTGTCTGCTGACGCTCATTGCGCCGAGAGCCGCCGCTTCGCGTATAAAAGGCAGCACAGTGGATAAATGACAGTGTGGTGTGTGAAGGGCTTACATTTGCCTGTCACTGCCTGTGATTACTGATCGTAGGTGGAGCTGTTTACTTTCAGCAGGTGGTCAAAACATGGCGTGTAATTACACGGGAGAGGACAGAGGACATTAATGTCCTCGTCTTACCCTTTTGAATTAATGTCCTGAAGTTCCAGTGAGTAGGAGTTATACCTTTGTCCTTAAATGGGAGTGGAAATGTGTTTGATTGGCATTTACTCGCAGGTCAGATGACTGAATGAATGCAAATTCTCACGGGTTTTTAATCGCCTCTGTCTCCAGTCAGTTTATTCTTCATCTACTTCCTTTGTGGAAGTGATGCAAAGATGCGACAGGCACCTTTTTACAGTTTGGGACCGAGCTCAGTATCTTTCATCTCATCTTATTTCATTATGACTCGCCATTTAGTTTATGTTGGGATGGGACCAGAATGGACGGGATTAGAAATAAGATTTGATGGTTTGAAGATGGAGGTGCCGGGCTGGAGGAAAAGAGGAAGACCAAAGACATGGTTCATGGAGGCAGATGATCCGTGTGTGGTGACCCTTAATGAAGGGAGAAGCCGAAAGGCGAAGAAGAAGATGAAGGAACTGAAGATACAAGTGTCACTGAGCTCCATTGTATTGTTTAGAGTTGTTCCGATACCGATGCCGAAAATGTTGGCATCGGTATCAGCGAGTACTGGAGTCCATGCACCGATCCGATACCACGTAATTTATTAGAGCTCCGTTAGCTCTCTTGAAACAGTTGCGCTGTGCTGTTCTAGAGGTGTGAAGAAGAACTGATCACCCAACACCTGTAGACAAGGAGCTAACGTTAGCTCATCATGTCGGCGGTTTGGCAGTATTTACCAATTAGCTCCGTTAGCGTTGTTAGCTGCGCTAGTTTCATTAGCGCTCCTACAGTCAAACTGGAGCGGCCCGAAAAGAGCAGCGCGACAACTAACCAGCGTACCTGTGTCCTGTGTGTGTATGCCTCTGTTTTTAAAGTTTCGAGACTCATTTGAACAATTCTGGAGTCATGTAAAAATTATGTCACGCGCGTTCTTTCCCGGTCAGTCGTCATGGAAACATGAAGCTCTGCCAGTGCCGCGGTGTTTGGACCAGAGTCAAATATCCCATGGAAGTCGAGGCAAGCGCGTGCAGTCTATTCTCATGCGACGCTCAACGTCTCATTGAGACAAACAGCCACAGACTGAGCAGGGAAAGAAGAGTGACTGGATGTCCATTGTTGTCGGTTGCGTTGCGTTCAATGTTGTCATAAAAGGTCGAAACACAAGCCTGACCCACGATGTTACCATGTCAAACCTCACCACACTGTACCATGATGGACACACAGTATTACACAGGTTCAAAAAAATCCGGGTTATATCTCCTAATTTTAGTGTGAAAGAGGCTCATCTAATGACGACACTAGGGATGTCCCGATCTGATATTGATATCAGATATCGGTCCGATATCAGCTAAAAAACGCATATCGGATTATATCGGAGTGCCATTAGCACCATGCTAGCTCATGCTGAGGCGAGCTGCTAAAACAACATTATTTCATAAACCAGCGCCACCTTGTGTTTTAAATGTGTCGTGAAGCTCCACACACGGAGCTAAGTATGTCTGTGGGGTCAGTCCTCGGGCTCCGTGTTTACCTGCGGCACGAGTCACTCACCCTGTGTGGGTTGGGCTAATCCAAAATAGTGAAAACAAGGGGGGGGTGTTCTCTGAAGACACGCTGTTACCTGTGAAACACGGGTGCTCTGAAAACACCCCCATGAGCACTTGGTACTTTCCTCTTGATGAAATTAACCATAGACTATGAAATTAACATGGCAAAAAATCCAATATTCTTATGTTGAAGGTTAAAATTGATGTAACCCATTAGTTAATAATAAATGGGTCAGTTTTTCTCATACCTACTGTTGCTGACTATTGTTCTCTGTTTAAGTAATATCACTTGATCAAGCCTTTTCTAACATTCCACATGACAAAATAAGTCAATAAACCCTAACCCTAACCCTAACCCTTGTATCGGATCAATATCGGTATCGGCCAATACTCAAGGCTGCAATATCGGTATCGTATTGGAAGTGAAAAGGTTGTATCGGGACATCCCTAGACGACACCACACACTTGTGACTTTCTGCGTTACCACGTCATAAAAGTCTTCTTCTTCTATGGCAACAAAAGCCAAACTATTTCTATTTAAAGCCATAACACGCTTGGTGAATGTTTGCACACTCTCCTGACATGTTGGTAAACTGGTAACACACTACAGGTATGAACTCTATACCACACCACAGCGTGCAGAGGAGCCAGGAGCAGCCTGACGGATTATGTTACAGAAATTAATCATTTCCAGACGTGAATGACTTCCAGAAAAGCCACTTCTGCTCGTGTCTGGGAAAAGTGCCAACAGATTTACAGTTGAAGTTCAAGACAATGTATTCAACTCACCGTGAGTCAGTGCAGGTAACACGGAGATTAACAGTAATTGTGTTAGTCAGTGGTTTAATAAATGATCCTACGGCATATAGAATATGAAGCATCAGCTTAAACACTAGGAAAGACTCAATTAAAGGGCTTGCACAGCTCAATGATTAACTAACAACCATATTATTGTAGGTTAATATGAATTCTTGCAACATTTCTGAGCTCAACGTGTGGAAACATTTAATAATAGAAGCTTTAAGTGTGCGGATCAGGGATTTCACATACATTAACACTGTTTTTATATTCAGAATTCCATTAGAGCAGAGTTGGAGGTCTTTTGTTTTAATGTTCAATGATGTTAAATAAGCAGCACACTGCTCCTTGTTCATGTTATCAGTGTACATCTACCGTAAGCGTCAGTCCCAGGTGAGCTGCAGCAGATTGTCCTGCCTCGGGCGCCTCTCCACTGACAGCACGTCGGCGCCTAGCGGTCAGAGGTGGAACTGCAACAGGCAGAGTTTTAAATAAAAAAAATTCAAAGTTGTATTCATTTATTTCTTAGTTTTTGCTGGCGTTGTCTCTCACAGAAACATTTTAGGCACACGTGCGCGGAAATATGTTGCAGATGTTGATGATTTGGTGGGGCCACGAGGACACCGTGATCATATTAAAGGTGTAATGCGGCAAAACGGATACCGTATAGGAGCTCCAGTATAATTTCATATAATGGAATAATTTCAGTGTGGGGGCCTGGTGAAATAAAACAGGAGCCACTTTTACGTGACTTTTTTGGGGGGAATTCTTTTCACATGTGCATACCAGAGAAACTGTGTGTGTGTGTGTGTGTGTGTGTGTCAGGAAAACACAGTCATTTTCATTTGCGTTATGGAGAATCTCTGAGATGGAAATGCCCTGAGAGGAGTGATGGATGCACGCGAGTGAGAGGAGACACTGCTCCATTAATGTCTCCCCCTCCCTCACAATCTCTCTCCCCCTCTCTCTCTCTCTCTAAACTAAGAGGATAAGCTCTTCCCTTTTTTCTCCCCTCTCTCCCTGATTGGACGAGCCCACTTCTTAGGAATGGCATCAAACTATTTAAATAGCACTTTGTCCACACTCTTTGCTTAAAAAGGGAGATTTTTTTTCAGCAGCCAACACACAGTGAGGACACGTTTGGTCTCCATCAAGAAAAAATAACTAATTCATCACAATTCATTTTCAGTTATTTCTTCCCCCATTTTTTTCCCGCACTGGGACATATTTACTTTCTTTCAAACAGTGAAGCTTGAGAATTATTGGTGGACTTCGTGCACATTTCCTGTGGGATTTTATTACCTTTTTTTTGTTTTGTGTGAGTGTGTGAGGCTGTTTTTCTGTCAAACAGGTGAGTGGAAGGAGACATTCTGAGTGAGTTCATGATTCTGCTCATTTGTCCTGCTTCCAAATATAATGAGTGTTTTGTTTGTTTTTGTTGGTGACACAGCAGCAGGTGATTGATCATCATGAAGCTGACAGGAATATTTTTGCTATTGATGCTTTGGCGCTGTGAGAGCGCGAGGATCGCAGGTGAGTTTGGATGATGAAGAGTTTTGAAATATTATTTTGGAAATCAGTTATCATTAAAAATGGAACATATGCAGAATAGATTGTGTGTGTGTGTGGGGGGGGGGGGGTGTTCCACGAGACAAGAGCCTGAGTGCCTGTCATTCTTTATCCGCAGAGAGCCGAGACGACAACAGCGTGTACGACTTGTTTGAGCTCATCCAAGTCCCTAGGAAGAACCACGGGGTCACTCTGGTGAAAGGAGACGACCCTTACAGCCCCGCCTACAAGATCCTCAACCCGGACCTGATCCCCCCGGTCCCCGAGAGCGCCTTTAGGGACCTGATCGATTCCATCCACGCCGAGAGGGGCTTCCTCCTGCTGCTCAACTTCAAGCAGTCCAAGCACACCAGGGGCAGCCTCCTGACCGTGGAGAAGCGCGACGGCTCCGGACCCGTGTTCGAGATCGTCTCCAACGGCAAGGCGAACACCTTGGACATAGTTTACTCCACCGAGAACAAGCAGCAGGTGGTTTCCATCGAGGATGTGGACCTGGCTACGAGTCATTGGAAGAATATCACGCTGTTCGTGCAGGAGGACCGCGCGGTGCTGTACGCGGGATGCGACGAGGTCAACTCGGCGGAGTTGGACGCGTCCATCCAGAGCATCCTGGCGCAGGAGACGCCGGCGAGCGCGCAGCTCAGAATTGGCAAAGGAGCGGTGAAGGACAGGTTCATGGTGAGAGCGCGAGAGAGAGAGCGCGAGCGCGAGCGCGCGGGGCAGCGAGACATGGAGATTTAGAGAGTTAGAACACAAATGTGCAAATGTGGCTGGTGCCATCATGCGTAAAAACGCATGATGATTTACAGTAGTTCAGCATAAATTGACAGATTGTGTATATATATATATCAGGCTGTGCTTTTGCTGACATGGTCAGATGTGTTTATTTCATCTTGCACCCGGCTTTCTTTCTGCAGGGGGTCCTTCAGAACGTGCGCTTTGTGTTTGGAACAACGCTGGATGCCATCCTCCGCAACAAAGGATGCCAACGCTGTGAGTAATCACTGCCGATAGACAGATCATGCCCTGTGCGTTGGCTCCCAGTTTGCTTCATGTACCACCAAGTCCCAACAAGCCTAGAGTCAAGGAACATTTCACACACAAAAAAAGCCCGAAAGTGCCCGGGGAGCTGTTTATCACTTGTCACAGAGAGATGCCAGGTTAATATTAATCTGTAGAAGGGCTTGAGTGCATACAATAATTACAAACTAATAACTTTTAATGATAATTTATAGCACTGTGGGATGTATAATATTCAGGATAAATACCTCTCTGTCATAAATCACTGTGTGCAGATATGTGACGTGATTCATAGAACAATCTCTCTCTTTTTTTTTTCTCTCCCAGCAATTACGTCTGACACCATAATCCTGGAGAACCTCAACGGCTCGTCCGCCATCAGAACAGAGTACACTGGACACAAGACCAAAGGTGAATGTGTAGTCCGGGTCAAATCTGTTGACTTTTTGAGAGGAGAACGAGTTGTGACGGTTGACTGATGTCCTTTGTTCCTTCCTGTTAAGACCTGCAGATGGTGTGTGGCTTCTCCTGCGATGACCTGGTGAGCATGTTCAAGGAGCTGAAGGGCCTCGGTGTGGTGGTCAAGGAACTGTCCAATGAACTCAGGCAGCTGGTAAGAGACAGTGTGTGTGGGTTAATACTAGAGCTGCAACTAACGATTATTTTCTCCGATGAATCGTTTGGTCCATAAAATATCAGGAAACCTTAAAAAATGTTGGATCAGTGTTCGTCCAACCTGGAAATGATGATGTTCTCAAATGTCTTGTGTTGTCCACAAACCAAAATCATCACTTTTAATGATTTCTTTGTTATCCAGAGCAAAGAAATGAAGAAAATACTCACATTTAAGAAGCTTAAACAATCAGAAATCTTGTTTTAATCATGAAAAAACCTTTGAACCGATAATTCAATGATCAAAATAGTTTTTGATTAATTTAGTAATGATTCATCGATTAATTGTTTCAGCTCTAGTTAATACCATTACCTGTGAACAATCGTACAGATACGTTCAAGTAGGGACAAGCACATCTTAACTATTAGTTATCAAGGTGTTCAGTTGTCACATTATTCTTTAATGTGGTTCCCAGGTACGGTGGTATTTGCTGAGTCATTGAGACAATAAAACTATCACAACGTCTGTGTGTCTCTCCCTCCCTCCCTCCCTCCCCAGACGGCTGAGAACAAGCTGATTAGAGACTACATCCCCATCCACAACGGCGTCTGCATCCATAACGGCATCGTGCACAAGAACAAAGACGAGTGGACGGTCGACGACTGCACCCACTGCACTTGTCAGGTGAGATCTCCCATTATCTCGCTTTTGACTCGTCTGAGCACTCGTGCACACAAGGCGACCGCAGAGGAGAGGCGCACATGCACATGCTGAACGCCACTCAGCGGCTCTGGTCAGTAATGAGTGGCGTGAAGGCCTGGCAGAAGTCCAGCAGCCTCCCCCCGTGCTAATGAGAGGTCTGTTGTCTGAAGTTAATCTCGAGTGCAGCCTGAAGGAACTTGACCAGACTTTAAGTGATACATTGCTGGTAATTTGACCCGGCCTTGGCTCTGACAAGCGGGAGGAGGAGGAGGGGGAGGGGGAGGGGGAGGAGGAGGAGGAGGAGGAGGAGGGGGAGGGATCAGGTGCAAAACACTGTATTTGGAATGCATTTACGGTCCAACAACGAGTTTGGCCCCAAAAAAAAAGTACAGTCACTTCAAAATCCATGAAAGACAATGAGGAAAAGTAACATTGTGGTAAAAGCCAAGGGAAAGAAGTGCATTTTTACAATAGATATTACAATAAAAACAACTTAACGTGGGCACGGATAGGCTTTACTTTCTGCTTCTCTTCATATAGACCTGTTTGAAAAGGGAAGCCCAGGAAGTAGCCGTTAGCCACCAGGGGGCGACTCCCAACTCAGTTCGAATGGTAGAGTCTATGGGAAAATGAGTGTCTACTTCTCCCTCGATTTTATAACATCAGGAATTACGTTCTGTAGAATGTGATGGTCTCAATCCCTACTTTCATGTCCTCTGTAAGAGAACATCATGTCCGTTTTTAGAGGAATGTAGATTGAGAAAGATGGCACCAGTGTGATTGACAGCTGGTGTTGTTCCATAGGTGCCTGGTTGGTTGCACTTTGCATAAAAAAACAACTTCATGATGCTGGCGAAATTGTTGGACTCTCAAAGCTTCACAATGGGAAGACAATCGTGGTCGCTTCCATGGTTTAAAGCCAGGGTGGAAAAAACCCCCGTCAATTTTTAAGAAGAGATTACAAACATGTGGGCACTAATCAGCTTCACTTCCTGATTTCCTCCTCCGCGCCGCAGTCGACGTGACTTCCTCTCTCCTCTCGCTCAGTGAGCAGATATAACGTCACCCTGCATAGTTAGAGGCAGCTGTGCTTCCTGAATTATTTACAGTGCACCCACACAGGTTGAGCTGGCACACGCTCAGTGCCCAGTGAGGTCGACTCCTTCCCGGTGACACCGACTTCCATGATTAGAGCTGTGGCCTCATCCTCACGCTGCTCTGACCCAGTTAGCAGAGCAGGTGTTTGTCTGCAGGGGTGTTGCTTTAATGTCGGGTCATGGTGGTCAATCTGTGGAGACTCACACGGTGAGAAGGTTCCACGGATCTGGACCAAGACTTAAAATATAAATCATGACCTCACGGCGCTCGCTCATTTAAATGGAGGTTTACGCCACAATCAACGCCGCATTAGCAACAAAGAGATTCGGTTCAGTATCTGGGCAGAATTGAAAGGAACACTTTTAAATATAAACAGGTCTCTGTTACATTACGAAGGATGACTAAAAACACACAAATAAAATGTGTAAAATGTCCTTCTGCTGCTGGTGTATACACACAAATGCTCCCTCAATCAGGTGGTTTTAGGTGGTTTTGGCAGAGTAATAACATCAACTACAACAGTGCATGTCTATAAAAGGTTTACACAACTCCACATCAGTAATACTGGGATGCAGCGCGGGAAAACTGTTGTTTTACTCTATATTTGTGCTCGTGTTTAACAAATGATTGAACGTCTGTGTCTGTGCAGAACTCTTCGACCGTGTGCCGCAAGATCTCCTGCCCCCTGATCCCCTGTGCTAATGCTACAGTTCCTGATGGAGAGTGCTGCCCCCGCTGTGGAACACGTAAGCATTCCCCTGTAGGAAAAGCACATTGTGACTGCAGTTACGCGAAACCCCGTAATGTCTAAATGCGACTCGCAGATGACGATTCAAACACTGCTTCATTCACCGTGCGAGCCGTTTCTGGGTTATTTGCCATATAAAACAAAAACAAACAAAAAAAAAGTATTTCCCCTTGATGTAAAGGTTTATATGCGAGAGAAAACACGTCCATTTCAGCGACGATTGAACTGCACCAACATCCGAGTAAATGAAAGGGTGCCTATGTGTTTGGAACATAAGGCGCTTTGTGCTCCAAACATCTTTGGAGCTTCACGTTTAAAAACGGCTGCAATTTGCTAAATTGGTTGGAGCGGGACTGAAAATTGCTCGGCTGTTTAGTGGAGTCCATCTCCTCACGTGAGGGAAAGTGACATGTTCCTCATACCTATGCAAGTTTGGCTGCAGCACCTCCCTAAAAGCTAAATAAACAGGGGGAACAGACGTTTATCCCGACCTCAGCCACTTGTTGAAGTCATTACATACCCAGGGCCGTGTTTGTAAAATGTGTTTCCTCTTTAGGAAAACATTAGTTGATGGGGCATCCCTGTGTATCCCGAGGACAGTGGCTCCTTCTGTTTCCACATGTTCTCTCAGTGTGTGAGTCTCTGCCCTCCCTCTCAACAGAAGGCCTTCTCTCCGTCTAAGCCACAGCTAAATCCGCGCTATTACTCCTTTTTTTTAGGCTTGCGGGGTGTTTGTGAGGGGGTGCCGCCTCACTGGAATACATCTTTTATTGTCTCCCTCTTGCCCGCGCTCATACTCTCTCTCTCTCTCTCTCCCTCCTTCTCAGCGAGTGACTATGCAGAGGACGGCTGGTCGCTGTGGTCTGAATGGACCCATTGTTCCGTGTCCTGTGGGCGGGGCATCCAGCAGCGCGGGCGCTCCTGTGACCGTATCAATAACAACTGCGAGGGCACCTCCGTGCAGACCCGCGACTGCTACCTGCAGGAATGCGACAAACGCTGTGAGTAAACGCAAAACGTCCGCTCGGATGGACTGTACGTAAAAGACAACAGATGTTCTAAAGGCATCACCTGCAAACAGACACCTGATGAGGATGAGACCAGCTGTCAGTGACACTGGTATCAACTCACAAGTGTCATGCACTGTTTATTTTCTTTTAATGACCTCAAGTTCAATTCATGAAGAACTAAAACTAGTGATTAAGACCAAAAACGCCTCTTAACTTTCATTATAAATTAAGTGAGATAGACACTCTTTCAAATGGAGCTCTTTCGGCAACCAGTGGAGTCGCCCCCTTGTGGCTTACTGCTTCCTATCTCCAAGAGTGCATCCATTATTGCAAACACTCCAGTTTTCCTTGTCCCGATAATTGACCCCCTGTCCTTTCTTTTTCGGGCCTCCAGTCAAGCAGGACGGCGCCTGGAGCCATTGGTCACCCTGGTCTTCCTGCTCGGTCACCTGCGGTTCTGGTGTCATCACACACATCCGCCTCTGCAACTCGCCCACCCCTCAGCTCGGAGGCAAGGACTGCGCGGGGGAGGGCCGTCAAACCAAGAAATGTCAGATGCCTTCATGCCCCAGTGAGTTTTTTTCATCCAGCGTTCACTGCATGGAAGCATTTATGAATTCTGTAAGGCAGGGATTGGATTTAAACATGTTTTCTCTCTCTCTCTCTCAGTCAATGGGAACTGGGGGCCCTGGTCTCCATGGGACACCTGCAGTCTCACGTGTGGAGGCGGCGATCAGACTCGAAAACGTCTGTGCAATAATCCTGCGGCACAATACGGTGGCAAAGAGTGTGTTGGGGAAGACAAAGACACCCAGAAATGTAACAAGAAAGCCTGTCCCATTGGTGAGACGTTTGTATTTTTGCTTTTTTTCACCTGGAAGACTCACAGTAAATGATGGATTCATAATAAGCCAGTTTTTTTTTTTTTTTTTTTTTTTAGATGGATGTCTGTCCAACCCGTGCTTTGCTGGAGCAAAGTGCACCAGTTTCCCCGATGGTTCCTGGAAATGTGGCAAATGTCCAGCTGGCTACACCGGCAACGGCATCAAGTGTAAAGACATCGACGAGGTAAACATTCTTAAACTTGCCGTTTGATTTCTGTCGGGGAGGAGACTGACGATTGTTCCGCTCAAGGATCACAAATGCTCTTTTTGTTCCCCCCCAAAAACAGTGCAAAGAGGTGCCAAACACTTGCTTCGAGTTCAACGGTGTGCACCGCTGCGAGAACACAGAACCGGGCTACAACTGTCTTCCCTGCCCTGCTCGCTACTCAGGACCCCAGCCCTTTGGCAAAGGTGTGGAGCAAGCTGCTGCTAATAAACAGGCAAGTACAGTCTTGAGCAAAGAAGCAAACGCTCTGACGGGAAGAAATACAAGTTGATGAGACGCACGATAAATAAACACTGATAAGAAGAATGGTTGTGTAAGGCACCACATGCGTCGCTCCAGGGCAAGACCAGGCCCTACTTAACAGAAGAGAGCAGAAGGCCATGAATAATCGACCGTGCAAAGCCAGTCCGGTCACCGATTGTTCACACTGTTCCTCGCTGTCCCTCAGGTGTGCACACCTCGCAACCCCTGCATCGACGGAAGCCACGACTGCAACAAAAACGCCCGCTGCAATTACCTCGGACACTTCGCCGAGCCCATGTTCCGCTGCGAGTGCAGGCCCGGTTTTGCTGGCAACGGTCACATCTGCGGAGAGGACACAGATCTGGACGGATGGCCGAACGCTGACTTGGTCTGCGTGGAGAACGCCACCTACCACTGCAAAAAGGTGGGTAACTCTGGAGCAGCGGCAAAGTCACTGAAAGGTCCCGTGTGTAAGAATTAGTGACATCTAATGGTGAGACTGCAGATTCCACAGCAGAGAACTAGGACGGAAAAGACGTAAAGCAAGGCCCTAAATGACAATAGTCAAATGATCTTAAAGCGTTTATACACTTATACAAACATAATTTTGGTATTGTATATCCAATTTTTGCCAATAAAACCACCTAAATGTTACACACTGCACATTTCATAGAGCTGAATTTACTTGCTTGTCGGTTTTTGTACAACCTCTGAGTTTCTGACCTTGTCCATTTCATCAGGACAACTGCCCCAACCTTCCCAACTCTGGGCAGGAAGATTACGATAAGGACGGCATTGGAGACGCTTGTGACAGCGACGATGACAATGATGGCATTCCTGACGACAGGGTGAGCAAAACCTCTGCAAATGTGGCCATAAAAGGGCACAAGGGATTCTCTGTGTGTGTGTGTGACTGTGATTTTTGCATTCATCTTTCATGCTGTCTTATAAAAGGGCAGGTGGAGAGAGGGAGGGGGAGAGGGAGGGGAGGCTCAGCAGGAAAGCAAATGTTTCTCCTTTCCCTGAGCCAAAACCTCAAATTCCATTAAATTCTGACAACTGAGGAACGGCTCTGAAGGAGCTGCACTGTGTTTGCTAATCCCAGCAAAAAAAAAAAAGACGCCCAAAAATGAAGCAGCTTTTCATTCTGCGTGGCTTTGCCTCCGTAAATGGGCAGAGCTCGCACAAAGGCGGCAAAATAACTCTCTTTATGTTGTGCTTTTTATGAAACAGGACAACTGTCCATTCATCTACAATCCCAGGCAGTATGATTATGACCGTGATGATGTGGGTGACCGCTGCGATAACTGCCCCTACAACAGCAACCCAGACCAGACTGACACAGACAACAATGGAGAGGGAGACGCCTGTGCTGTGGACATTGACGGAGATGGTGAGTTTGTTCCCAGGGAAGCTCAGCTTCCTCTAAAATGCCGTCAGATATGCACTGTCCTGTGTGGACTTTGCGAGGGACGTATATAGACAGATAGCTGGTGGTTGTGTGTCATTTGCTCTTCGATATAGCCCATTTTCATTTGTACATATACACTGTAAACAAAAACACTATTATAGCATTTCAGCTGTACATAATGAGTGTGTTGTTCTTTGCAGAACTTATGTAAGAATTTATGTATAAATACCTGGTAAGCTTCCCCTGTTTCACAGACCAGCAACCGCCACTGTATGTTCCCATGGGTAAACCCCATTTCCAGATAATGTGGAATACCTATAATATTTCAAATCTGTAATTTGCGGTTCATTTGAGCCCTAATTTAACAGACAAAAAGTACAAAGAAAGGATTTGCATTGTTTTCACTGGTTACTCATGCCGCCTGAGGGCTCATGCACATGCAGCAGCTGTTACCACCCTTGCCCTTGGCTCCCCCCCCCGACTCCAGCAATCTCTCACAATATTATGAACCATCATTGGTGAAAGTTCTTTGCAGTCTTGAGCTGAGAAATGTTGTCTTGGAACTCACTGTCAATTCCCTCATGAAGTTTGGCACAAGGCAGTAAGCCACAACTCGTCTTTGCTTGCTGAGACTGAGCCATTGTGCCTCAGTGGGTGCTCCTTTTATACCTAATCCTGATACCCTTACCTGTTACAAGGTAGTTTGCAAATAGTGGAATCTTCCAAAACAGTATCACTCGCACAACCATTTCAGTCCCAACTGTCCCAACTAATGGTTTTTAGTTACGTGCATTTTTAAAGTGTCCCAACTTTTTTTTTTTTTTTTTTTTAAAGAAATGGCTTTTAAATATCTGAAATTGGTTTTCCATCCCCCAGGTATTCTAAACGAGAAGGACAATTGTCCCTATGTGTACAATGTTGACCAAAGAGACACAGACTTGGATGGAGTCGGAGACATGTGTGACAACTGCCCTCTGGAGCATAATCCCGATCAGGTGTGTGGACACATACGCATACACACTCACTGTCTTTCTTTCCATTTGCTTCCACCTCACTCACCAACAATGGCCCACATTCATCGCTACGATTTTCTCTACAGCTCAGCATATATTCTCTCTTTCATTCGAAAGCCTTGGTGATTAGCCCTGTGTTGCTGTCTAAGCTTTATCACGCCATGTAAAAAGGTAGAGTAAATCCCGTGCGCAGCTCAAGGGCACATCAGTTAAATAAGGCATGGTGGGGGGGCTGGGATTTTTCAATGGCCCATTGACGTTCACTGGCTAATATGGGGAAGGAGGCCCCTGACTGGCCCTGGGCTGTGGTCCAGGCCCTGTGCAATACGGGCCTGCTCAGTCCACCTGTGCCATGCTACACTGACAAATATGAATGTGTTGCATGAAAAGCGAGATCGAGAAGAAAGATGTGGTTAAGTGGAGAGCATCCAATTTCATTTCTATGCCATTTTATTATTTTAAAGACTTGCACACTGCATTTACAGGCATGCCGTGTCTTGGGCACGTCATTATTTGTTTTTTGATGCTGTACACCAACCCAAATTCGTTCAGCCCAATGTCTTTCCATTTGTCCCATTGGCCTTATCTTTTTTCTTATTGCGCAAGGTTTGTGTAATTTGCCTTTTCCTGTGAATGCCACTAATACTCAACAAGTAACTTACATGGGGAAGCGAAACAGTCGTGTGATTATCAGTAGCTAAGAAACTTCCATAGATAGATATTTATCCTTTATTTAGCCAGGAAGGTCCCATTGACACACAAGATCTCTTCTTCCAGGTGGTCCTGGTCAAGATAGCGGCACAAACAGTAACGGAGACGAAAGAATTTCAGATATAAAACTCACAACAGAATATAGAAGGTCAAAGGAAGTCGTTAAAAGGAGAGTAAAAAAGAGAGACAAAATAAAAGTAAAGTGCAGAAGTATAAAAGCCATTCCAACAAGCTCCTTAACCCGAACCCCTCAAAAAGGCTGTAAAACAACATGTTTCTGTCACGGCGGTCCATAAAAGACCTTTGAGGGTGTAGAAAGCAGAAGGATTGGAGACGAAGGCAAAGTCCTTAAAAGAAGGAAAGTTAGGAGAGATGAGGGAACCTGAAGTTTCACCAAGCTAACATAAGTGACTGGATTCCATCTTTCCTTCACCACCATATTAACTAACTCTAACACCAGACAACGTTTCACCATCACAGGTGGATTCAGATGACGACCGTGTAGGAGACAAGTGTGACAACAACCAAGACATCGATGAGGATGGACATCAGAACAATCTGGACAACTGCCCATACATCCCCAACGCAAATCAGGCTGACCACGACAAGGACGGCAAGGGAGACGCCTGTGACCATGACGACGACAATGACGGCATTCCTGATGAAAAGGACAATTGCAGACTGGCCTTCAACCCCGACCAACTGGACGAAGATGGTAAGCTACCCACGCCATGTTTCAACCCTAAAGCAGATGCAGTGATAAGCTCACAGGTTTGTTTTATAATACATTTGTAACTGTGTTTTTCAGGTGATGGCCGTGGAGATGTTTGCAAACATGACTTTGACCAAGACAACGTGCCTGACATCTACGATGTGTGTCCGGAAAACTTTGGCATTAGCGAAACAGACTTCCGTAAGTTCCAGATGGTTCCTCTGGATCCCAAAGGCACCTCCCAGATTGATCCTAATTGGGTAGTACGCCACCAGGGCAAAGAGCTTGTCCAGACCGTCAACTGTGACCCTGGCATCGCTGTTGGTGAGTAGCACGTGTGCAAGTGTTTAAAGAATTGGGAAAACAGTCTTTTTTGGGCACTGTCCCCTAACTTGATTCCCCTTCTTCAGGGTACCACGAGTTCAATGCGGTGGACTTCAGTGGGACTTTCTTCATCAACACAGAGAGGGACGACGATTACGCTGGCTTTGTGTTTGGCTACCAGTCAAGTTCCAGGTTCTACGTGGTGATGTGGAAGCAGATCACACAGACCTACTGGTCCAATAAACCCACTAAGGCCCAGGGTTACTCTGGCCTGTCCATTAAAGTAGTCAATTCCACCACTGGTCCAGGAGAGCACCTCAGAAATGCCCTCTGGCACACTGGGAATACACCTGGACAGGTAAGACAATGGCAGTTTCATCTTCTAGTGGTTGATTTTGTAAAAATGTTTTCAGGGAGTTGTAAAACGATAACCCCATTTTTGTATTTTGTCCATGCTTTAGGTCCGCACTCTCTGGCATGACCCCAAGAATGTCGGATGGAAAGACTTCACTGCCTACAGATGGCATCTGATCCACAGGCCGAGAACAGGACATATTAGGTGGGCACATCATTATGATTAGTCTGTGAAGGTTCTCAGTCTTCCAGGCCATTGTATCTTCAAGAGAGTAGATAGACGCAACTGAACTTGGTAACTCAAGCAAGTACAGTTGGTCCATGTCTGCATTCTTGACATCCTCCAAGACGTTTGCACCCTACATGTGTCTGAAATCCAAGCTCAAATGTTTCCTGCGTTTTCACAGAGTTGTCATGTACGAGGGCAAAAAGATCATGGCCGATTCTGGTAGCCTCTACGACAAGACCTACGCTGGCGGCAGGCTAGGTCTTTTCGTCTTCTCACAAGAGATGGTTTACTTCTCTGACCTCAAGTATGAATGCAGAGGTAAGGATTGGTGTCATATCAACCAACGTTTAAACGCAACACCTTGAATTCTTGTCCACGGCTGTCCTCTGACATTGTGTCTCTCTCTCTTTTGACAGATGCATAAACACGTGGCGTGGAAGTTCTGAGGAATGCACCTTTTTTTTTGTTGTATAAAGTATGAACTTATGTATTCTGATGCAAAGTCCAGGGACCGATATATCTCTGCAGCTCTTTCTTCTGTGGCACGCACACTTGAATGGGGTAAAGGGCATGTGGTCGGCCTCAGGGTAACTTGAAGCCGGTTTTGGGCAAAGTACCAACCGGCTGACTGCCAGTTGAGGATCAGAGAGCGCCTTCCCCTTCAGCCTTAGCATCCACATGGGCAGGATGAGCTGGGGGAAAAGAAAACAGGCCCTCTAGCTTTGCCAGTAGGACAGCAACACCTTTTTATCCCGGCTCTGCCTGCTTTCCTGCTCTCTGAAAGACCTCATTCACCTCTATGTGGGCGCAGCTCCCCATAGACAACTATGCACTTCCAAGCCTTTCCATCTCTCTCTCTCTCTCTCTCTCTCTCTCTCTCTCTCTCTGTCTCTTCATCTATCACTTTACCTCTCTTCTCTGACCTGTGTGTCTTTCTGCTTTATCTTCTGGATGGACACAAGAAAGAACCGATGAAACATTCCCCTTTGCTCTACCAGATCTGCCAGGACGTAGATCCTGAACGACACAACTTTTTTTGAGGACGGAAGACGACGAACAATAATATTTTTTTGACTTTTGCGATTTAGGAAAACTTTTTTGGGGGAATTGAGAAGTTAAAAGATAAGGTGGGATGGAAGTTGTTGGCCTTTGTGTTCATGCATGTACTGTATGTGGAAGAGCGGAACAGGAACGAGATTTTACCCATTTGAACCCTAAGAAGCTTCAATAAGGTTAGGTAGTTTTATTTTTTTGGAACACACAAATATACTGGGCTTTGTTGATTTTGTCTTTTTAAATGAACAACTCTCAGGGTGAGATGGAAGAAATGATCTTCTCAAAACAGAATCATTTTTTTTTTAGAAAAAAAAGAAATTTTCTTATGCCAGTGAAATTCCCAGTGATATTCCCTCTCTCAAACTAAAAACCCTTGTCACTGAAGAGATTTATCTCCCTCAGCTTTTGAGGATTTCAAATTGAAATTATGTAAATAAATACATGTAATTTATTGACTCTTGCCTACAGTGTAGGCAGCAAAGGAAATTTGAAAGCTCTGAGAAAGTTTTTGAAAAATAGAAATCTATCCAATATCGGAATGAAAGTGGACTTAAAAATCGGGTACAGTCTGATGTCAAATGTAGAACACGTGTGCTATGTCAGCGTCGATCATCTCCCACCGCACAAAGTGAAGTCGGTATTCTCCGGATAGGTCTTTTGTTTAGTATGAAGTGTATGACTGATGCGACTAATTGTGTGCGTTTTCTTCAGAGAGAGATGAAAAAAACAAACAATCTTTGACGTACAAATATTACCTCATTGCTGTTGTATAATTTGATCAGATGAAAAAAAGAAAAACGACCATATTCCTTTTGAAATGATGGACTTCTTAGTGCTACTGTAGCATGAGCTGTAAATAGTGTGACATGTCATGTCTTAAAAAAGAAAAAGAAAACGCAACCAAACTCCCAAACTCTTGATCAAACCCAGTGAAAATGATGTTTAAATGGGAGGTTTCCTTTTTTATATATATATATATATAAATATATAAATAATTTTGCTTTATCATGTATGTCCAGTGCTGTTTTTAGCAGATAAGTTATTGTTCTGTTTTGTCTTCGCTGTTTGTTTGAGGTTGATTTGTGTGTTTGTGTGCGCGAAAGTCTGTGTGAGTGTGTGTGTGTTTGTGTAGATAGAGGCTATTTAAAATAATTTATCTGGATTTGTTGCCTTACAAAAAAAAGAAAAAAGAAATGGCACGTGTCCATCTGTATAAACGGTTTGCACACTGACGTGAGGATGTTCTGTTCTTTATCGTTTTTATCTTCTTTTTATTTTGTCGTTTTTTTTGTTACTGTGTATCGATGTTACCATTATTTTTGTACAATTAGTTTGCTTGTCTGGAAACATTTTGTTTTTTTCTTAGTTGTACAAAGCGGAAAATGCTGTTTTTATTAATAGCGACTATTTTGTTACATACTTCAAGACAATAAATAGTTGTTACAATTCTGACAAAGTGTTTGTTTTGTTTGTCTGACTTTGAATCCGACCTTGAATAGTCCAATTTCTAAGAATTGGTGAGACTGCAGGTCCTTGAAATCCTTGAAAGTTTGTAAGAATTGGTGAGACTGCATGTCCTTGAAATCCTTGAAAGTTTGTAAGAATTGGTGAGACTGCAGGTCCTTGAAATCCTTGAAAGTTTGGAAGAATTAGTGAGACTGCAGATTGGGTTCCTAAGGGTCCTTGACGTCCTTGAAAGTTTGTGAATGGGAAAAAAAAAATGTCAACACCTTTGAAAGTTTTTTGTAAGTATTGATGAGACTGCAGATTGGGTTCCCAAGGGTCCTTGACATCGTTGAAAGTTTGTGAATTCGAAAAAAAAAATGTCAACACCTTTGAAAGTTTTTTGTAAGAATTGGTGAGACTGCAGAGTGGGTTCCAACAGGTCCTTGAAATCCTTGAAAGTATATGAATTTGGAAAAAACAAGTCAACACCCTTGAAAGTTTTTTGTAAGAATTGGTGAGACTGCAGAGTGGGTTCCCACAGGTCCTTGAAATCCTTGAAAGTATATGAATTTGGAAAAAACAAGTCAACACCCTTGAAAGTTTTTTGTAAGAATTGGTGAGACTGGAGAGTGGGTTCCCATAGGTCCTTGAAATCCTTGAAAGTATATGAATTTGGAAAAAACAAATCAACACCCTTGAAACTTTTTTTGTAAGAATTGGTGAGACTGCAGACTGGGTTCCCACAGGTCCTTGAAATCCTTGAAAGTTTGTGAATTTGAAAAAAAATGTCAACATCCAACAAAAAGTATTGCCCTAAGTAGACAAAGTGCTTGGATTTTGTGCAAGAAGTTAATATTCAGGTAAATGTCTCCCTTGTTTGTTACAGCGCCGCCTACTGTTTTCATGCCCTGCATTGCTTGATGTACGTAGATGAGGCCTACGCAGAACAAATGTTGTGTTCTGTCTATTGTCCCTCTCCGCCGTTGACGTGAGAATCGTGAGAACATGAGGGAGTAACATCGAGCAAGAGAGAACAAATTACGTGAGGCCTGGGAAATAAAAATTCCAAGATTTCTGGTTCACTAAAAGAAAATTACAAAGATTGGCTTTGAATAAGATGCCAAGGACAATCACTTGTCCAGATGCAGAGCGTGCAGCAAATCAATAAAAGTGGACGCCATGGGCGAATCGCCTTTTACAAGTTGCCCTCCCATCTTAAGCTGTGTCAGCACATTTGGTCCTTAAAGTTAAGGGAGTTTGTCCTGGAAAGTCGATGGTGTGGGAACCTTCGCTTAACATAAACATAAAATGCATGCGCTCGCTGCTTTGTTTATTGGGGCTGTTGATGAAATTTGGCACCTTACAGAAAGCAAGACCCCTGGCCCAGAGTACAAGGCTACAAAAACCAAACATCTTTTATTTTTAAAGTGATTATAGAGTGTGTTAATAAACCCTCCTGAATGTGACACTCTGGACATTACAAAGACATGTTTGACGTTAAAAACAAACGGGTGCATGACTCTGACCAGTGTGTAACTGAAGGACTGAAATCCTGTAGGTGACTGGATCTGTTTTGGTCAAATGTAGCCACAGAAGTTCAGCACTTGAACGTACTCAGAGTCAAAGTTATCCCCCCCCCCCGTCGTCGTTCCCTGGAGGCACAAACCAGAGCTGTACTTTCAGTGCTTTTCTCTGTGCAGACAGACAAACATCGCCTCTGTGCTGAGGGCCACATGAGGAATGTGACACAAAAGCCTGCTCCTCAGTCTGATCTGCGCGACCTCTCTGTGATCTGCGCCGACCTCTGCCAAAGGTCAAACAACACGCCGAGCAAATATTAGGACGACACAAACCTTGACATTGGCTCAGCAGGCTGCGGAATTCAGACGCTAAAATAATCCTGAAAAGGACGAAAGTGAAGAACCCACGCACTATGAACTTATATATAATTTCACTTTGAAACGATGCTGAGTTCTCTGACTCATTGTCAAATATGTAAAAACAGTGGCCTTAAGTGGATAAAAGTGTATTTTCTTCTTTCTTTTTCACTTTTCCTGTCTGTTCCAGACTTTTTTTAAAGGTTACCAAGGCTTTTTTAGCTTCTGCTTGGTCTCTGCTGGTGTCCCCGGGTGTTGATGTGCCAAGAGCTGTGTTATTGGCCGGGTTTCAGTGGACGGAGCAACAGACCAAAAACACTATAAACAGTGGTTTATAGTGTTTATATCAGGCCACAAATGAAAATGCATCATCGTTCCCAGTGAAGCCAGTTTTTCACTTGAACTTTTCCCTCATTTCTGAGGACACGCCAAAGTCGTTTTAGATCTTAATACAACGCATTTCTTACATACTGTACATCAACTTTAAGTACTGATATTTATTTATGTATCAAGCTAGAGCAATGGTTCTCAAACGGTTTTATACTATATATGATTTTATGATATTATTTTCTTTACGACATGACACGTGAAGCAGGTCTATTCAGGTGTGAGTCAAGTTATCACAGAGAGCCACAGGCCAAACAGGAACACCGTGAAACTCGATCTATTCCAAATTAACTGAAGAAAGAGACATTGAAAGGATGAACCGTATCATCGTGCATATTAGGAAACGAGATGTGACGTTTAATCACAGAAGTGTGTGGAATGGCTTTGATTTTCTGTCTCCATTTAACCACAGCAGCTTCATCTCTGCTCATACAAAGACCTGAAGTGGACTTTATTAGTTTATCACAGAAAAACACTTTTAACTGTGGGGGGGGGGGAAAAAGCTACAGTAAGTAAACGTGCCAGAGTTCAGAGTCCATGACTCACCGTTATTCTTTAATAATTACACTGAGAGAAAAGCAAACAAAACTTTCAAGGGATACAGTACGAGATCTTTATTCTTTTTAATCCGGTGAGTCAGTGATATCACCCCGCGTGTGTAATTTAGGATTATTAAAAATGTGGCAAACACCGACGACTAGACGGTTTAATACCGGGTGCAGTTTTCACACGTCTCCGTCTGTGGTCTATAAACACCCACATGTTTGCTCTCGGACCATTTTTAGCCCACGTGTCAGGATGTCAGAGTGTCGCCGAGCTTCTCGCCGAGCTTCTCGCCAAGCTTCTCCATCACGATTTGTCTCGGTGGCGTTGATGTAAAGTACTCCAGGAAAAGTCACTGAAAGATAGATAAACATTAAAACAACAGACTGGTACCTCTTTTTTATGCACCTTGCAACCATGGGAGTCGAACCTGTGTTGAACACACCAAAGTACAAGGATTTAACCATTAAGGAAACTGCCTGTGGAAACTTCATTGAAGCTACTTGAAGACAACACATCCGACGTAGCAGATTGCCATTATTTATACCACCACTAGGGGGGTAAAAATGCATCTATGGCTCGTAAATTGCTGCATACGAACCATAGTTACGTTTGATATGATGTAGCTTTTATTTATTTGTTACATTTATTAGACTGAAAATGTTTAAATTTAAATACAAATACTGTGAAGGATGATAGTAGTCGTGTGTCCCCCGTTTTGTTGCCATGGAAACGGCTCTGCGTTCACTTGAGATTTTGCATTGACTTTGTGTGCAAGTTCAGACAGGAACTTTAAACGTGCAGTCCTTACTCTGTCACTCACACACACACACACACACACACTCCCCAAATAATGACAGACCAGCGCTTTTTTAAAAAGACCCGCTCAATTACCTCCAGCGCCTTTAATGGACCTTTTTACAGTAAAATGATATAGACATCGGCCTTGAAGTGTGGTGACTAATGCAAAGTGCCGATGAATGGAACAAAAGGCCCACCCTCCCTCCCTCCGCCCCGGAGTTACAGGGGATTTATTTAGCTCCTGTAATCCTGCCTGGGAAGTAGAAAGACACCGGCGCTCCAAACGGCCAAACCTCAAATTTCTAACCCGAACAACGTTACTTTTTGATGTGGAGCCTCCCTCCTCTTTTTTCACCCGTCACTCGACACCTGCACACTCCACGCTGCCGTGTATTGAGGTGTTGAAGTGTCATGGTAAGATGGAAGACGCGTCCGACCCCCCCACTGAAGACACTGCAGCATGTCCACCTGTGGGCCACAGAATAACATTTTGTGTAACATTAAAGACAAAATGCACAAGAAGCACTAACATCCTACAAAAAGAGGATTTCTATCATAGAATAAGATGACGTTGGTTTGTGCATTGTTTGAATAACATAAGAATTCAATATTTTGGATGTTTTTGTACTGACATAGACGTCTGTCTTTTTTGCTGTACTTGATCAAACTTGCATTTGTTTGGCTGCATTCTTTTCTCTTTTTTCATTTTTTAGTCGGGGATTTTTTAATATTACTTGGGTGTGAAATCAAAAAATTTACAACCTCATCACCTGCACTCTTTTTTTTCTTTTTTTTTTAAATTTGAAAGAAAACCAAAACAGCTCAAGGTTCTGGCACATGGTCCCACTTATGTAACGTCTCTGAGACATCTGTGCTCTCAGGTCGTGCACATGCCGGGTTACGCTAGCGTGGAGATTGCTAAACATGAGATGCTTTAAATGGCAAAAAAATGAAGAAACTTGTTTTCATTTATTATGAGTTCTTATCTATCTATAAATTACAGGAACGTCTGTCTCTCTGTCTATTATTTGCATAGCTCTTGAAACGATGGTTGGACGTTGTTTGGATAAGTAAAGCAAAAGATATCTTTAAAAGAAGCACACATGGGCTTTCGCCGCTCTACTGTAGCCACTCCCCCTCTCACTCACACGGCACTGTGGGCTACCTGAGAGGCCAAAGCACAACCAGCTACAGACAACACGTGGCAGACAGAATAGCATCTTGCCACTCTGGAAAGGAGCACCAACTTTTACTAAAAACACGTTTTGCACGGGCACTGCACTAGTTTTTCTTTTTTTTTTTTTAAATAAATCAAGCATTTAAAAAAAACCTGTAGTTTCCAGGACATTCTACAGAAGAGGACAATCAAACAGGTGTTAGTAAGTTTGAGTTTTAATAAAATGTAAGAAACAAAATGACAGATAAAATTTTCATTCATTATCAGACAAGTAGCAGCAAATCCTCACATCCCAGCAGATGCATCCAAGGAAATATCTTTGCTTCTAATTATTTCAGTGATTTATTTTCTTATTTGTTTAAACAGAATAACTTGGATAAATAAGATTAAACGACTACTTTTTTCCACATCTTCATCAGTCCACTCATTTAATTGTTCTGCGTGAGTTGAGTCAGCGCTAAAAACTTTGAGACATCAAAGCACAGGCCTCAAAAACACAACAACATCACTTCATGATGTCAGGATGGGTAAAAAAGACGTTATCGCAAAAACAATATTTGGTTAATTTTCTGTAATTAACCTCGTACGCTGCCATTAGATAACTCCCCGTGGAGAACAGTGTACAGTTGCTGTGATTTTTGGCTGCAGTGACTGGAATGTGCTCTGACCTTTGACCCCCGGGGGGGGGGCTGGCTGCACCTGGCAAACTCACACAGGCAGTGAATATTTTATCACCTGTGATGAAGAGCGACGTGTTTTTGTCTCTAAACGTCATTATAAGAGTGTCGTAAGTCTTCCCTCTCATGTAATTAAACGACAGGTTATGAAAAAAACTGATGATTTTCAAGTGTATGGAATGCAGGGAAATGGAATTATGGACATTTTATTTCGAGGCTTTGCACGTTTGTTTTTTGAACACAAGTGAGGCAAAGAAACCAAAACAACCCCAAAAGACGACAGCGGTGACTCGTGGTATTCAAGCAGAATTCCATAACCACAACGAGGCTCAACAAGAATCAAAGTGTGCTCATGTGTGGCTGATTCAAATTGTTGAAATGCAAAACAAGCGGCAGAAAGAGCCGCACAGGTTTCTACGGAGAACGTCCTGGAACTTTTTCTTCCCTTTGGCTCGTCATTTCACATAATTATCCTCTCCTAACTCGTGCATTTCCCCCCCCTCCCAACTTTCCTTTATTATTGTTTTGAAATGGTCAGGTCACGTTATTTACATTTTTAAACTCTACATCCCCATGTTACTTATCCAGAAAATAAAGAATAAGAGAAATCCATTATAATGAAAGAGCAACAGAGATCTTTAAAAACGTTAAAACTAAAACAAAACAGTGTTATGTATTAAAAAGTGATTAAAAGTAGTATGGTAAGGAGATAAAATCTACTGTGTGAGTTAAGTTTGATACCAATTGGGATAAAAACATGTTATACTTGCGTATATATACACATTAATGACCTATGACCTTTGTGTTGCTTTATATGTAGGATTGTTTTGTTGTTTTCTTAGATATACAATGCTCTTTGTAAAGTATTTATCGTCAGATTTAATAAGATTAATTATTTTTTCCGCTCCCTTTCATTCTGAACATGGACATTTTGTGTCATCTTAAATTGTCCTTTGGTTTTGTCAATTAATGAACTAAAATAACACATTATGTGTTAGTAGCGTGACGTTATCTGTTTCGCGTCCACTCAACACTGCGATACTTAACCGGACTCAGGTTTATTTTAACGATAGCTACTCAAACAAACTAGTTTATAACCTAGTTATTGTCAGCTGTAACTAAAGGGTTAAGTAGAATGTTGTTTCACTCTCTCGCTCTCTCTAATAGGTTTATGTTGGTTAAAAAGTGACACGCCGTGGGTTATTTTTGGTAACACACAAGCTGGGTTTGAAAAAGGGAACTAACCGACACAGTCGTGGGTTATTATAACCCAGCAGGGTTTGGTTATGTTTTGCCTCCAAAAATAGGTTAATATGAGACCACTTTGTTGGGTTAAGGCCACCGAAAATTGTGTCGGAGAATAAAACCCCCAAAAAATAAATGGAAAATGCAGAAACTGTGAAACGAGCCTTTGTTTTGCACTTCTACGAGTGTAAAATATTGTCCGTCACATATTTCATGACGAAGAGACAACACATACAAAGTCATATTTGAGTGTTGCCCTCCATAGCAAACTGTATTCCCATTATTTGAACCTCTGAATCAGGCAGTAATCCCCCTTAACGTGATAAAACCCTGACCTTTGCTGCGTTTGATTCATTTCCTGCGAATTTTTCCAATCTGAGGAGAAACACACAACAACAACAACAGCAGCTATGACACTTTAGACGTTTAGAAAGGTCCAGTGTGCAAGAGTGGGAATGTAAGTGATTTATACAATAATTCCAATCATTATTAAGCTACAAGCATTTCCTCTGTCTTTACATCAGAAGCAGCTCATCTCTACGTGAAGTTTCCCCCTCTGTACATATTCCGCTGCAAACTGTACTTTTAAATCCTTCCAATGTGCCAGAATTTGGCGTTTTCTAATGACAGGGCAACCACTGACGACATCAAACCACCGTCAAGTCGTTGTATTAATTCACAATTTGTGTCCGTACTAATTCTTGTTTTCCTTCACGCTCCTGATACAGCGGCAACAACCGTGTTGGGTATTTAGTATCTTGAAGGTGGGTTTTACACTACAAGAGCAGAGAGGAGAACGAGACCCCAGACACGATTAGCGTGCCATTCATTAACCGAGCTGGCAGCAGATGAGAGAGGCTGCAGAGACTGAAGGAAGAGGCGATGGCTTTTCATTTCCTGAGGGGGAGCACGCCCTGCTACTTGCTGCACAGCTTCTGTTTATCTGACGGCCTGTAATTCCTCCTGGGCTCGGCTTCATGTCAAGTTACAGAGCCGCGCTTTAAACGCAGGGCAACGCTTGCCACAGCAAAGGCAGAGTGCAGGTCCGTGCTGTAACGTACCCCGTTATCTGGGACACTCACTCTGTGCACGTTAACGTCACAATTTTGGGGAGCGTATGAAGAGTTCATGGGCAGATGCTGAAGATACTCCCTATAAGCATGTTTGTCTCAATGTAAATTCACTTTAAAATACATTTTTATATACAGTGCGTCAAGATAGAGGCTGCCAACTCGTGCCATTTTGTTTCTACGGAAGCCTGAATGGACAAAAACAGCCATAGAGTGCATTTTGCTTGAATCGATTAAATATTTTGATAATCGATTAATCAGCCTGAGAGGTTTTCTGATTTTTCAGCTTCTTAAATGTGAATATTGTCTGGTTTATTTGCTCCATATACAACATAAAAATCAACTGAATCATATTGGTTTGTGGACGAAAACATTTGAGGACATCATGATTTCCAGGTTCGATGAAAACGTTTCAACACTTTATGGACCGAACGACGAACCGATTACGAAAACAATGGTTAGTTGCAGCCCTAATGAAAACAAAGACTAAACTCAATCTCTTTCTGGTCCTGTAGGCTTATGCTGTGATCACAACAAACACATCATCTGTGCCGCTGTCTCACTGTTGAGCACTTTTTCAGCATTCAGCCCCTTCGATTACTCTCAACTCCCTCGCTGATGTTTAGTGTGTGGTGTGAACACACACATAAGCTATTCTTGGTTCTCCCTTGTGAACCAAGTGAGTCCGGCTGACCATCGTCATTGTATGTAACAAGGTGACATTTTTCAACTCGAGCGAATGGAGCAAATGTCATAAAAACATTTGTGCAGCCTGGCCGGAACAGCGCGATATGTGCTTCTACTCGCATCTCTGTGTGTAAACTTGCAGCATAAGGCTGTACTGTAGCTTCTGATGAGCTCGGGTAAGGCAGGGGTCACTAATTATTCCACACTGGACCTTTAATATGTTTATTCTTGTAAATCAGTCCTTGTGCGGTCAGCTGGGACTGGCACCAGCGCCACCCCTTGACCCTCATGTGGACGATAACGCGGGAGAAGTTGAGTGAGTGTGTGAATCCTTCACGTGGTCTCTCAGCAAACAGGAAACGTTAAAGTTGTACATTTTGGACAAAATGACAAAATCCCGTTTCAGCAAATGTTTCATACGTGTCATGCTGACATTTTTCGAAGTCATGCATGTGAGACAGATTTCTCTCCACTGGTGGTTGGTGGTGGTTTGCAGCAGAGCCAGATGTTCACAAAATGTCTGCCAAACAAGCCGACCGCACAGTTTGAGACCAAAAGTGGGAAGATTGGTCACGTATTGTGATATTTTTGATCATTTTACAGCTCGTTTTCTATTCTCTGCATGTCGACCAATCGTAACGCAGCCAATTTCCACTGGGAATTAAAAAAAAACAATTCTGATTCTGATGAAGAAAATTGTGTAATTTAGTTTTTAATGGAGAACAGTTTGTGAAGCTATGAGGAAAAACCAACCATCATTTTCTAACCAGGTGCTTTTTTTTTGGGCCTCAACCACATTCATAACCAGGAAATGGTTAGAAAATGGGAGCTCACACTCTGTATCTGTGGTTCACAGAAAACACGGGGTTTGCTATCATCCACAAATCCACGTATCGAGGGCTCAGCATCAAGAACTGACCACAAACTTGACCTCAACCCCGCAGGAAGTGGAGGATTCTGTGTGTTGTTGACCACAAATCCCCCTCCACTGCTCTCCACACAGGTGTGAAATATAAGGGGTAGCTGCTGTTGCAGACACATTTCCACACAGACACTAAACTTCCCTGTGGGCCGGCCTTTGCGTGAGAGACGGCGATGTAAACAGTCCAGATAGAGACACCTGTGTTTTCCTTTATGCGTTGCTGCGAGCGAGCGAGCACGAGGCCTGATGCCAGTTGAGTGAATTTTAGAATCTACATTAAATTATGACGGTAAAATACGGCTGACCAAAGTCAGGGAGGAAGCTGGATAGTATCGATTCCCAGAGGTGAAAAGAGTACAAGTAAAAGTACCACTATTTTTGCTACGATTTTACTTAAGTACAAGTAAAAGTACTGCTCAAAAAAAAATTTACTCAAGTTACAGTAAAAAAGTACCTTGTTTAAAACTTCAAGGGAAGGGGACACAAATCCCACATTAATGGTTTTTAATTAAAGGCAAACCTTTAGAAATTAAAGTGCTGAGAAAATAAAACATGTAAACACATGATGCATCAGTCAAAATGGGTCAAAGGTCACAAATTATTTCACTATCTCACTCACTTTGAGGGACCTTAGTTATCGTCGACTGACCTGTTCTCGTTATTTCACTTAACGGATGTGATTTAAAGGCCAAAAAAAACATACTTAAGTTAAAGTAAAATCACAAATTTAAGTACGCAAAAACCCTAATCAATTACAGTTCCTCGAGTAAATGTGCCCGTCGATCCTGACGTGTATGACGAGGTAACTGAGTCACTGCAAGGGGGGACATGAGATGTTTTAAGTGACATAAAAAGGTAAAAAGACGATAAACGCAGGGTGAAGGAACCTCCTTAAATAACAACAGTGCCATAAACTGTGACAGGACGAGTATTTACAGCGCTGGATGATTAGGTGACTCTAAACAAACAGACTTTAGATCAGTTTCTTTTTTCCCCTTCTGCTTGTGTTGGTTGAAGAGATATTATCTCTGGTATTGTGGGGATTCTTCTCTTCTCAGTCTGTCAGTGATGAGTCTTAAAGATAAAAAAAAAACGCTGTCAGCAGAGATTAGGATGACATAGAAATAGTGCAGATGAGTTAATGTCTTTAATTTTTAACTCGCACTTTTTCCACTTAGAAATATTGTGAAATTTACATTATTTCATATTTAAATTTCCTGTCAGGACTTTTATTAAAATATAACGTACATGCCAACAAAGATTACGGCTCTAGAGCGTTGACTCTTGTGTCTCTCAGTCTCAGTCATCTAGTAAATCCCTTTATCCAATCAGGAGGCAGGGCTGCAGAAAGAGGCGGTCCTCTCTGACGTTAGATGATTTGTTGCTTGAAAAGCTTCTGACAAGAGATGAAAGTTTGTGGGAAATGTTCTGCTTGTCAGATTCACCCGAGCGGAGAATCCTCCAGCGACGCTGAGCCAGGAAAGAAAAAAAAATCACAGAGACGGAGACGAAGCTCCAGTCCTGAGCGTCTGTTGATGCTGTGACAAGGTTTACAGAAGTTTTTCATGTGGGCTTACAGGGCCACGGCCACACCTGAGGTTTCCACACACACACACACACACACATCAGTGTCTGGGTAAATGAGGCAAACTGACACTTGGGTGACTATCAGTCACTGGGCATTAGATGGAGGAAAAACAGAGACCTGAGAGATGGTTTACGGAGACATCGGGTCGGCGGATATATATAGAAACACAGCGTCCTTTAAGGACACTGCATCAACTTCCATTCATTTGGACAGCCTAAACAAAGTGTTATCTCTAACCTAAACTAATTCAAATAGCCCTAAAACTTAACCAGTTCCTTAGAAAGGAATGAGGTTCGGTCTCATTTGGACCAGGTTTTGGTCTCCATGAGGACAGTGTTCATATCAGAAAAGAGGTAACAAATACTTAGGAGAAAGTTCTAAAACTAAAACCTATGAAATATACAACCTAGAAGTGCATCAGACTGTCTGAAGTGTTATTGTGTGGTCCACCAGAGGGCGCTGGGAGTACAGCTCGGTCTTAGGTCGATTTTTAACCCTTTACCACCGTGTGTATTGTATTGTATTGTGTATTGTAACGGTTTCTGCACTTTCAACATTCATGGTAATTATGGTGATATCACTCGCGCTGTTGCAGTCAGCTGGTGAATAAGCGTCTTTGTCACCAGAGAAGAGAGAGTTGGGAAAGATGTGCAAACCATTTTTTGTGTTTCTTCATTTTAAATAGTTACTACACTCTTTTAACATGCAGTAAATTGTAAATAACTTCCAGACATTCAACGTTATTCTGAAAAATGTTAAAACCACTTACTGGGAGGACGTTATTCTAACACTTATGGTTAAAATAAGTGGGACATTTTGAGGCTCAGGTGTTAAAAATCGAAATGACTGATGTTGGGTTGTTTTGCCGTGAAGTTGGAGGACACGGGATAAACCGTCCTCTAAAAACACTCAAACATCTGAAAAGTAAAGTGTGGAAGTATTTTGGGCTCCACAAAGTAAAGGAAAGTGCAAGCGCCAAAGTTAGCTTAGCCGTTAGCTGTTAGCCAGAGTGTAATCGCAGAGCAGGTTAATGCAACAAGTGTTCTTGGATGGACCTCCCACGCTCAATGTGAAGAGTAATGATCAATCACGTCATCGCGTGTGTGTGTTACTACTTGTACAAACTTGATTTTTGTGAAAAGTGACAGCTCTCACACACAAACACACACACCCAGGAAACGTGAGGTTGAGTGTGTTTGACTGTTGAGGTCGAGGTTAGATAAATAATCCCCACTCTGCCCAGATATTTCCAGCTGAATCCGAGTCTCAGAACATGAAGTTCATACGATATTACATGATTTTCACATTATACCAATTCAGCGGGGGGGGGGGAACACTAATTCTCTCAGCGACCGGGACATAATCTCACACAGGGATACTGTATTCCCTTTGATAGCGGAGGTCAGGTTTGGTGCCGCACTTATCTGATGGCAAATCCGTGTTTACCGGCAACATTCCTTCACCGTAAATCTCCAGTTACGAGCCTTTACGAGCCGTTTCCCCGGCCTCAGTGATATTCTGGTCCAGTGCGTTTGGGAGCAGAGCCACTCCGACGAGGGCCGTCTGCTCACGTTACTGGGTCAGTGGCATTGCTTTACTTGGCAGCCCACCTAGGACAATTTCAAGTGTAAGTGGGAAATACCTATTTAAAGGTTACAGGGGAAATGGTGGCCACTGTATGTGGAGTATCGGGTTAACGCAAGGCACGGTTGAGGAGAACGTACGCGCACCAAACGACTTTAAATGCGGGGGGGAGGAGGGAGATGCTCGTAAAAATATGAAATGTGCGTGTTCTCGTGTCGTTCTCTGGCTTTTATTCGTCCAGATGAGAAATGTGAGTGTACGGTGTCAGGTTGCCCCCCTCCAGGCCCATTTTGTGTCCTCGATCGGTGGCGCGAGACAAAAGCGGCACAGAAACCAGAGATGGAGGCAGCGCTGCACTTTCGCTGCGAGGCAGGAGACGGAGAAGAATGGAGTCCTTTCTGTGTCCGGACCCGGCTCGCTGTACTGTACACCTCGGAGAAGCACTCAGCGCGGAGCGGAGATGGCTTGGCTTGATAATGGACACACAGAAACACACACACACACCCTTCTTAGAGGAAGAGTCACTAAACAATCACATTTGTGTGAGGAGATTGAGGAAAAGCTCCGTCCTTGTCTCGTCTGACACTGAACAGAGTGTCCGTCGCTGTCTTTTGTCGTTTTTTTAAAGTCCTGACACAAATACTCTGAATGGATGCAGCTATTGAAGGCCGTCCTCTCTTTTCACACACACAAAGCAATGAGGTGTCCGTTTTTTTTTGTGTGCAGGCTTTAGCACTGATCCCGTGAGGAGTATGTGCACTAAATAATAGACCCAGTTTGTACAAAAAAGAGGAGGAGAGGAGCTTAAAAAATCCTGAATCTACTAGTCTACAGTCCGGTCGAAGAGAGCCAAGACAAATAGATTTTATTTTATGATATTTTTCTGTTTCAACATAAGACATGAAAGTCGGAACATCGCCCGGATCAAACGTGATTGTTTGATTAAACCGACTACTTAAGTGGGAATGTGAGGAATGTTCAAATATCAAGGTGGATTAAGAGAAGACACAAGTCGAGTCATCTACTCGGTTACCTTGTTTAATTCAAGTTCATATTTGAAGTGATTTACTTCAAATATCATAAATCAGCTGGTTCTTAAAAAAGGGAAATGGGAAATAGATCAGGACATGGAAATATTGACTTTTATAAACATTTAAAGGTCTTTAAAAACAGTTTCTGTTTTGCCTCAAATAACAAAAGATGAATTTGTATTTCACTTGTCTGGTTACCACACACTCTGGACACACTTTGGCAGCCAAGTCTTCATGATTTAAGTCCTCAAAAGTAGTCTCGATGGACTCCTCACACACCGGACCGTCTCACCGAACTTTACGCGGAACCCGTCGGCGTTACTGCGTCAAGGTCACGATGACAAACCGGCATCTAGAAGAGCTGCAGATGGAGGTCTTTCACGCAGCGATAAAGCCTGTTTTCCTGCAGATTTCCTAAAGCTTGTGATTACCGAGCTAATGACCAACATTCCTGGGAGAACTTACAGGCTGATGCTCAGAACGAGAACAGTGGGCTCCTTATGAAAGCCCCCCCCCCCGCCGCACAGCAGACGTGTGCGCGCGCGCACACACAGACAATATGCTGTTCTGTCTTATAAAATATGTCCCTTAATGAACCAGGTATGGTTTTATAAAAGGAAGAATGTGGCAGAGCGAAAGCAATTTCGGGGGCAGCGAGAGCAGCGAACGCCACAGCGTGTAAAAAGTGCACCTGTCTGAACTGAAATCATGGCATGAGGACATTTTTGTGGGCTAAGATTTCTCTTGGTTCGAGTCGTGAAGAGGCAATTAATGGATTCATAGTGGAAAACCAATACAGGAGTCCACATTATGGCTCGATCAAATCCCAACCACATACTGTATACTATAGGTTTTACACCAAGTCCACAAAGTTTGAATTTAGAGAAAGTCTGGTCCAAAAAATAGATTTGGAGTCCAACTGTGACCGGCCAATTTTGCCAATTTCACTGTACCACACCCAACTCTGTTAAATACACATCCATATATTTAATGTAAGGCATCATAAACATGTTGGCTTCATGAAAAATTGTCATATTATTCCATAATTCTTTGGTATTTTCAGTTTTAAAACTATAGTAATATGATCTAATGTATAAGTTTCCAGCCTAGGGGCAATAACGTGGTAATAAGGAGATAATATAACAGTAATATGATGTTATTTCCCCAACTCATTGTCAGGTAATTGCTCGGTAAAGATAATTACTACAGGCTACAATCAATTCCTTCCATTTACCACATAGTATAAAAGATAAGACCAATCCTCTCACATACATTTTTCATTGTTATAACCAAGCTATTACTATATAAATAAGATAATTTTACCATCATTATTACTTCCTTACAAGAAAATGATCATTAAATCTTTATTTAACCAGGAGAAAAACTTAAGAAAGCTCTTTTACAAGAGTCTCAAAAGTAATTTTCTGATATAAAATGTACTTACGTTTTAGAAGTAAAAGTATTGGTGGCTCAGTGGTAGGGTGAGTTGCCTTTCAACTGGAGTTGTGGGTTCAATTCCTGGCTCTGCTAGTCTATGTGTCCTTGAGCAATACACATGTTGCAGCGCGAGTAAAGCAGCTCATCAAGACTAGAAAAGCTCTCTATAAATACAGACCATAATACCAATTCTTCTTCTGATTCTATTTGGTGGTAACGAGTAACAAAGATTTCAGTTAAGTAAAAGTTGCTAGAAATATAAATAAAGTAAAAACAGCACCATAATCATCGCACATGTAAGAAATAAATAGGCACCAAATAGAAAAAAAATGCAAGTGCTCAACAAACAACGTGATGTTTAAAACCAGCTAAAATTGGTTGAAAACATTTACAGCCAGAAGCACGGCTGCTTCTCCTTCACAGACGACAGACACCGTGACCCATTTTTCTTTATTTTTTTTCTTTCACCAGCGGTTTGGCAAATGACAGGGCATCACACTGGTCACACACACAATCCTACGACGGGTTGTAACGGTCAGGCCTGGCGTCTTTCATCTACTGTACACTTTGGTGTTTGTGTCATCAAACAGCTCAGCAGCAGCAGCAGCAGCAGCAGCAGCAGGAGAAGAAGAAGAAGAAGAAAAAACCTCTCTGACCATCATTTAAAAACGCTTTCAGCCGTCACCTGCTGAAGTGGGACAATCCACGTAATTACACTGGAGTGCTGAGAGATTATGGACACACGGACGTGTCACAACAAGTCTGCTGTCACGTCAAAGTGGGTGAAAAATGAGTCCATTCCAGAGAAACTTCTGTCTATTGGAGGAAACTATGAAATAGTAGGTTTTTTTTCTATATAGCACATTAGGGCTGCAACTAACGATTACATTCACAAGTGTTTCTTAAAATTGATTATTTTCTTCATTAATCAATTAATCGTATGGTCCAGAATGTCAGAAAATGTTAAAAAAAAATCAAATGTGTTTTTTTAATGAAGGAGACCAACAAAATATTCATAATTAAACAGAACAATCTGAAAACCTGTTTAAATTATTTGAAAGAAAACAGATTAAGGGCCTATAAGGCGTTAAAACACAAGATTATATAAAACAGAAGTCATAGAAAATACTAAAGTAGTAATAATATCAAGCAGAATTGCCACTAAATACCAACATACATCGATACATTGAAGATATATTAGTCTCTAAAACACCTTTTTGCACAATTATTTTCCAGAATAAATAGTTAATACATAAAAGTATATATAAAAAAAATATACAGAATTTGTTTTGGGAGTTTTTTTTTTTTTCAAGAAAGGCCCGAAGCAAAACGGCTGCGCTAGTAAAGCGAGACATGAGCAAACTTTAGGTGAAAAATGTTAAGAGAACTTTTGGTTATCACAGCCTACACTTACAATTCTAATCAAACAATTACACGCTTGCTATTTTTACCTGTAATTACATCCTTAAACATTTAAAGTCTTCCACTCACTTAGCAAACGTGTATTTTTGGTGTCGTCTACACGGCAATTTTGAAATTAAAGCGTTTTTCGGATGCCGACCACAAAAAAAAAAGGCTTTGAATTGGTCTAATTTTTCCATCACCTCAAAACACGTGAGGCTGCTTTTGCTTCAGAACCAGAGAGCAGTGAACGGAGAGTGGGGTTTTAAACACTCACACCATAATGAGGCCTTTTAAAAGCACAATGCTCGGCCGACAAGGGCGGGTCCGGTGGAACCATCGCGCCCGTAAAAAGTTGTCCAAAGAATTTAGGCTCAAATGCGGCTGCAGTCGTAACGAGGCCGAGGAATTAGACGTAATCTACCACAGCGATCTCGGGTTTGTGTGATTATCGGTGTGGAATTATCCGTTTAAACCTGTCGCTGTGAGAACCAGGGGTTTGTCTGGGCCTGAGTGGGAGTGGGTGGTGCGAGTGAACCTGGAATGAACTTGACAGAGGTTGTGAGAGCTAAAAACAAAACATCTGTCGGTCAGAGGGCGTGTGTGGTCCCTGCACGTGCACAGTATAGATCCACTGGACTATTATTGTACTTATACATAGAACTTATATGCTTATACGAGGGTTTTTATTGAATCTTTAAAGTGGTTGCTTTGACTTGAAGCTGCAGTGAGAAGATTTTGGTGTGGCTCTGTTTGGTCTTTATGAACAAAAAGGATTAAAATGGTCTTATAAGCAACACTGATTGAGGGAGCGTTTGTGTGTATACAGCAGCAGCACAAAGGGAGGGTCATCGAACTGCTGAACAACCCCATTTTTTGAGCTCTTTTCATGGCTTCCAATAACCAATACTGAAACCAATTTATATGGGTTGCAGAGGTCATTTAGTGTCTTTTGTTGTGAAATTAACATAATATGTTTGCATACGTGCAGATATACCTTTTCTTCATTGTGCAAAATAATAAATAAGCATACATCAAGGAGGCAGTAGCTTATTTAGGATACTTTTTAGGTCATTCATATCGCTGAATAATAATAATGATCAGTATTGGTAATCAGTAATCAATACTTGATTAAACCCCATGGGGAAATTGGGTGCGTTACATTTGCTCCTTCAGAATTAAACACTCAAAACGTAAGGAATCAGATAAGGAAAACACAATATTAGTAGCAGATAAAATACATACAGTGCTTAACAAATTTATTAGACCACCTGTCATAAAAACAAGAAGAACTAGTCACCGCAGTTTCACTCGACCGTGCAGCGATGACTCCGCCCACGTTAAGTAGGTACTTTTTTGTAGTGGAGATGCAACCTAATCGCGCCGTGTCATGCCGAGGCGAGTAGAGCCGGTGGAAATGCGCCATTAGTGGTGATAGTTAAGGTAAGGGTAAGGGGCTAGGAAATGTGTGGACAGAAACAGCATCTGTGTCCTTTTCTCAGCCGCTCACATAGATGGAGTTAAAATGGAACGACCGTGGCTGGGTCCAGTTCTCTGGACGAGCTACTGAACGGCCTGGATGCAATTAAAGCACAATATCACAGAGGAGGAGAGAGAGAGAGAGAGAGAGAGAGAGAGAGAGAGAGAGAGAGAGAGAGAGAGAGAGAGAGAGAGAGAGAGAGAGAGAGAGAGAGAGAGAGAGAGAGGAAATGGTGCCACATGTGCCCAGTGTGAGCAGCCTGTGGCTTCAGTGTCCAGATGTGATCCTGTTCGCCCTCTGGTTTGGGTCTGGAGCGAACCACGTGGTTATTAATAGGCGGCGAGGGGAGGGGAGACGCCACAGCTCCAGGGTGTTGTAGGTGGTAAATGGGTGTTAATAGGAAAATCAGACCACATCCCTCGGGTTTTACTCTCTCAGACATACATTAAAGGTCTTACATACACAAGGCTGAGGCTAAACAGGGATATACACATTTATTGTGAACATATGGATATTTCTTTTTTTAAACATGTGTAAATAAATACACGCCAAGATCAAACCTCAGTGTTTTTCCTGATACAGAAATAGAACACGGGGTCAGTCATTATCTCATCTTTCAGCATAATAAATCCTGATTTTTGCACCAAAAATTGAACACAACGCTCTAAAATTAAACGTAAGTAATGGTTAAGTTCTTATTTAATTTATTATATAGAGTAAAGGTGTCCAACTGGCGGCTCGTGGGCCGCTAGTTGGGCCTTGCAACCTACTACATGCCGTCCTCCACGAAATAAAATAGAATATTCTACTACTTTTTATTTGGCAGCTATAGATATTTGGTTGTAATTATCACATTAACATTACATTACATATATAAATAAAAGCTTGTTTGGTGTCTACAGTAGCATTTTCCTTAGTTAAAGATTTATTTAGCGTCATAAATATGTAATTATTGTGATGTTTGCTTCGTTCCATATCAAAACAAACACTTTTACTTGGAAACTCTGTGGAATATGACCATGACTATCTTTATTGTGATATTATTACACAAAAATGTTGCTATCATTTTAAATTGGGTTTTTTTTTGTGTCTAGACGCTTATTGGCCCGTTTGAGTTTGACACCCATGTTCCAGAGCTAAAAGATAAGTGTTTAATACTTTTATCAGCTGGCAAAAGAATGAATGTGAAAGTAAAACTTTATTCATGTTAAACTATGTATATATTATAGTTTGTCATCTTCCAGTTTGTGTGATAACATTAGCATATATTAGGTTTGTATAGTCACGTAAAGTCATCCTTGTTATTGTGTTTATATCTATAGTAACTGCTATTTGTGAGACATTTTCCATCATCAGCTACAGAAAACTCTATATTATGTTGAATGTTGGGCTAATGATAAAGAGACTGATCCAAACTCCTGATCTGCAGAAGGAAATGAGCAGGGGTTTTTTGTTTGTTTTTTTATGTCCGAAAAACCTCTTTTGTTTCAAGATTAAGGCCTTTTGTTCCGGGCCACATTGTCACAATGAAAGAAAGAAATAAGCATTAACACCTAATTGCCACATGTACACGTCTGCGACATCAAAGCATCAAATCCGGACCAGATTTTGAGCAAAAGTGACTTATATCGCTTCATTACGCAGATTCAAAGTTCAGTTCCCCCCCCTTTTATCAAGGAAATCCCAAAACACCCAAGTTCACCGTAAGAAGAAGTCCAGTGGTGATTAACTATGGGATCAACAGGCTTAACTACTGTGGTAACCGGTAAATCTGATTGGATCCCTGAAGCATGTAAACAAATTCATTTCTCTAAACAAAGGAGTCGGTTAAACAAGGACCTTGTGTTTTTTACGCAGAAGCAACAGGAAGTCCTTCTGGGGGGGGCACGGGGGGGGCACAGCGGCGCTGGCGTGTCGTTGCATAACGTGATCATCCACAGAAGCACAAGTGGAAGAGGAAAGATTTAGCACAGGAAGTACAGGAAGGATCGCATTATTATGTTTGAATCAGGTCAGTGTTCTCCAGGTCCTTTTGTGAGGCTTAAACGTTGAAATGTGAATTCTGAATGTGTTGCAGTGCTAAATGCTAATCCTACAAAGGGACACATTTGCACAACTCACTCAAGTTGAAGTCTTTGAACTGTCAGTGTTTAGCTTCTTCCAATGTTGTGATGCACGGGGGAAAATCGGGTCATTTCGGAACATATGCAAGTGCATTTTTTTAAATGAAACAGCGTTGTCAGTCCAGACATGAGAGTTTCAGCTCCATACCAACACACCAAGATGCTCTCCTGTCCTCGGGTCTTCTGGAGCTTCTTGACGACAGACCGGTTAGCTGTTCTGGAAGCGCACCCCCAATGTTCAGCAACAGCTAGAGACGAACGATTTCTGAAACTGAAAGTAACCGAACTGATTATAAAGTGAATGCAAGTCACTGCATTATTATTTCTGCCTGTCCAGGCTGAAATGCAATCTCAAGCCTTTCAAAATAAAATGAAGTTTGGAATCGTTGATATAAACTTCTGTTTTCCTGCCTTGGAAGCAGTAAATATTGAAGTGCTGTGGACTACAAGTCTATCTGAAGCAGGTTTTTAAGTATTTTTTAAAGGAAAACTAAGTAGTAAAGAGAAGATACTTAGTAGTATCGCTTAATTCAAACAGTTATTCAGCTTAGTCATTAGCATTAGTTCCAGTGAACAGAAATGCTTCAGTGACCACTGTTATAAAAGAAGGAAAATGGTAAGATAAACACTCATTTAACAGATAAGTGTAAACATGAAGATCATTTCAGGAATCAACACTTCAGCTCCTTTCTCCCTCGTTTCTGTGAGATTAAAAAAAAAAAGAAAAAGTAGCACGTTCTTAAACATCTTCGTCGACGTGGCGTGTGAAAGACGACCTTCGAGACCTCTTTTTGTCGTCGTCTCCACAGCGGCCTCAGTGCTGAGAATTCCCCCAGGCAACACATGAAAAGCCACAAATGTCAGTATATGGAGAAATCAGGCCACTAATCGTCCATTGTCACACGGCGACATTCCTGATGTTTGCCCCTGGCAACGTGGACTTAGGGGAAGCGCGGAGATTGTGTGTGTGACGGCCGTGTCACAGAGATTAGTGCTTTTCAAGGCGTGGCTGACCGCCTCACATGGGGGGGGGGGGCTGGGGGGGGGATATCATGGTATAATCCAGCTTTTGACGCTGCAAAAATAAGTTATTCTGCTGAACACGAAAGCAAAGTTACAGATTTTGATTAATGAGGCAGTACTCGACGTACGAGTGACACATTTATGAGCCGCTGTCACAACACCGACACCGAGGAAGTTGAATAAGGGGCTCTTTAAAGTCTCCGGATTCAAGTTCGACTCCTCGCCGTCAATCACAACCACATGCAGATCCGGTGGAAGGCTTTGTGTTTTGGTTCTGCGACATGTGTCGCGTGTTGTTTTCGCCGTAACTCAATCACGAGATATTCCCCTGTTGAGGTCACAGCTTTTCCAGCTACTCTAATTTGTACTTCATGCATTTTGTGACTTTCTACAATTATTCTTTGGACAAACCCCCGAGTCCCCGGCTACATGCACGTGGACATCAAAAAGCAGAGTGAATGGAAATATGAAGACGTCTGCAGATGTTCGGGTTTCTCCGAGGATGCCAGTCACAAGTGGAACCAGCTGTGGAATTGTTTCCAAAAACGAATGCTGTGTGTTAAAAAAGGTTTTCTAGAGTTGAAAGGAGTACATTTAAATCTCGTGTATGTCGCTTGTCGGCTCACTGATCAACACAAGAACGCAAACTCCTACTGTTGCGGCCTCGCCGCTCGTTTTAAATATGAAAAACATCCCGTCAGCATGTTCTCCTGGAAGCCCGCGCAGCTGCTGCGACAATCCTACGATATGAACAGGTCAGCACAAATGTAGCTTTTGATGCAGTTGCCCATTTTGAGAATGAAGTGGGTTTTGAACCTTTGATTAGAGACAGAAAAAGAGAAAGAGTTCAGAGGTTCCCGATTCAAAATAACCCCCCGAGTCTAACTTGAGCTTGTTATGCTGCCATTGGCTATTCCTGTCACATCTCCACAGGGTTCAGATAAACACGGCCATTCCACAATCCCAAAGACGTAGTTAAAAGGACCGCAATTATAGCCTTGGGAGTGTCATATAAATATCTCCAGTGGGAGGGAGGAGCTTCTCACAGCCACCGTTTCTCCTCCCCCCACCCACCTCAGTTTGTTTAGCGTGTTTCTAACAACTTTCCTCCCTGAAGAGCGAAGCACCTTGTTCCTCCTGGTGAATGTGAATGAGTGTAAAGATGTAAGTTGTAGTACATTTTTAATTTGTTAAGGTCATCTGTCCGCTTCATTATTGCTGCACAGAATAATAGTTTCCCAATTCCCGAATATGTGACTGTGTTTAAATCATTGTTGGACATGTTACAGATAATCCAAGTATATATAAATTGGTAAATGTGAAACATAAAGACTACTTATTTAAATGAATACATGTTGTGAACATCTCCTGGCAGCTTTTATTTACAGATCATTTTAACCCTTAGAACTCCATCATTTTGTATCTGTCACAGTTCAAAGTTCACTTGTCTCGTTTTTATGACAAAAAAAGTCAAAGAAAAACTGTCTATTTTGCGACTACATGGGATATAAAATGAATCATAACTTTTACTCAACAGCACATGAATGCATTTTGTAAAGCATGACGATGTGACCTGTAAACACACACACATCCCCAGGATGTCCATATAAGGAGTTGTGTATTATTCCCACGCCAAATAACCAAGAGTGTGCATGCGGCACTGATCTGTGCCATGATTTGGAAGAACTGACACTTATTTGTGTGTTATATTTTGGAAAATAACATTTGAACTTTGGAGATCTTCCCCGGAAAATTCATCTCCTATAGTCAGATTATCAAGTTGTGTTCTCAGAAATTCTTCTTTTTTAGTCCAATTTCAGGCAAAACCAACAGGTTTACAGGCATTTTAATTACATTTTTGTGTGTTACTGACTCATTTTAGGAAGAAGAGTCATGTTTAAACATTGACATTGTACAGTCAGTCATCATCTACCGCTTTATCCTCAACCAGAGGGTCGCGGGGGGTGCTGTGCCAATCTCAGCTACATCGGGCGATAGGCGGGGTACACCCTGGACAGTTCGCCAGTCCATCGCAGGGCCACACACAGATAGAGACAAACAACCATTCACTCTCACACTCACTCCTATGGTCAATTTGGAGTGTCCAATTTACCTATCCCCACATTGCATGTTTTTGGACTGTGGGAGGAAGCCGGAGTACCCGGAGAGAACCCACGCACACACGGGGAGAACATGCAAACTCCATGCAGAAAGGCCCTTGTTCCAACCGGGGCTCGAACCCGGGTCTTCTCGCTGCAAGGCGAGAGTGCTAACCACTACACCACCGTGTGGCCCATCGACATTGTACAATATTTATAAATCCCAATAAATGTTACATTTATTTTTGTCTTAAACACGACAGAGACCTCAATACTTCTTTTTAAATTTCAACCCTTTCTATTTATTTATTTGTTACGAGCCGTGTGTTGATACCCAGTGACATGCTGTATCAGCAGTGCATGACCTAACACTGCAGCCAAAACCTCGACTCTGCACCACAGGCTCGACACTTTCTGAATCTCCCTGTGAGCTCTAAACCAGAGTTCTCTGGTCTAACCGGGGACAAATTGTGAGAATAAAATACGGCTGCGGTTGCCAGGTCCAAGACTGCGAGCTGCGGTTGCCAGGTCCTGCGAGGGGAAAAAAAAACAATGGGAAGCTAGCTGAAGCTGAGCAGTGAATGTGGTCGGCGGGCGCAGAGGCCGCACACTGTCCTCTTTAATGTGGCCTCGGAGCCGTCTCGTTGGCCTCCAGCTCCTCCTCGCTGATTTACGCCACAGCGGCAAATCACAACCCAAACAAACCCCAGGCAACTCATTATGTCAGGTCGACTCCGTCAGCTTATCAGGGAGAGAAAACAGAGGAGACAAACGGTCGACCACGGAGGCCCGGCGACATATCTGGAGCGAAACCCGAGACGATGCGACGGAGCTGCGGGGCCGTCTGTTGTGGCTCCATACGCTGCATGAGCCCGTGTAAGGAGGTTAGAAGCAGGGGGAAAATAAAAGATATGTATTTTATGGAGGAGCCACATCATAATTCTCTCTCTGGGGACTGTGGGGAGGTTTCATTTCAAATCATATCTGGACATAAATTAACAGAAATTAAGTCTGTGAATCAGCCGAGTGACTCAGAGAAAACGTTAACGGTCGTATAATTGTGTTTTTTGAAAGGATAAATGTTTTAACCCTTTAACACCTAACCCTCGAAATGTCCGTCTGGACTTCCTTGAACTTTCTTGTCCTGTCCTGTGTGTCCTTTTGGCCCATTTTTCCAGAAGAACTTTCAATATCTGGCAGTTATTTACAATTGAGTGCATGTTATAATAGTGTATTAAGAATTTAAGTGAAGAAAAACAAAGTTGTGAGTTAAATTTGAACAGTATAAATCATATTTAAAATAACATTTGTTTGGGTTTTTGTCTCAATGTCCAAAAACAGGCAAAAAAAAAAAGAGGAAACTATGTACAGGCACTGTTCCAACTCTTTCCTCTCTGGTGACAAAGACACTGATTCGCCGGCTTCCTGCAACAGCGAGCGAAACTACCGTAATAACTTTGACGTGCAACTTCTCCGCTTTCAGCAACTGCTGGAATTTTTCCCGACAGCACGAACCGTCGCTTAACTACGGCGACGCAAGCGCGTTGTCATGCGACACACTCGACGCCTCTGCTGAACACATCTGTCACATCACTGAAAAACAAAAATGGCTGGCAAACTTCAGCTGACGACACCTAAATAATAAGTTCATTGGAGTCGTTTCATTTAGTTTGGAATGAACCCTTTTCAGTGTTGGCGCTCCGGAGATGCTGACATTGAAAAATGATTATATTAATACACACAAAGCTGCATTCAAACACAAACTCAACACTTTCTTTCTTAAAACGAAACAGTGACAACCCATCATTACCGAGAGTCTAGACGTGATGCACAGACACCAGAGTGCTTTGAATATTACTTTCTGTAACTGCAATAACCAAAATTGTACAGTCTGGGTTTCATTTCAGAAGGTCATTTGTTAAATCAAGTAAAAATAGAAGAGCATGTGGCGCACAAGTCAATCACGCACGGCATTAGGAGCCCTCGATGTCTTTTTTTAATAATAGGTAATGGTTTTGTTTTTGTTTGTTTCCCTGGACGGTGCTTTAGCATGAAACATGAGGGAATAATAAATGTAAAATTTGCCTTTTCTCATGAGGTTGGGATAAAGCTGCTCAACACTAATAAACAAGCATGTTTATGGAAAACGTTACCTTACTGAATCCTATTTTAGACCAGATTTTGACAGAAAGGTACACAACCCTTTGATCTTCCCTGATTAAAATAATGTATTATTTATTATTCGTACAGGGTTGCGTCTCAATTTCTCGACTCAGAATCTTAAGATTCCTGAGGCTCTTGTTTCTGGAGGTTCAGCTCAGAGAAACCTTTTGTTTTTGGAGGAAACCCACGCCTGATGAGCCTGTAGTCAGCTGTGAAGGATCCTCGCGCTTGGCTCCGTGTCCTCCCCGCATCCGTTTGACCCTCGTTCGATCCACCTCTGGTGTGTTATGAAAGACTTTTCTTTTTTTAACTGCATACTTTGCTACACACTCTCAGTCGTGAGGTTTACACCTTTCCCTCAGTCTTTATGGCACCAGTGAGGGTTCTTTTCTGAACATCCTATGTTGCTCTTTAAAATGGTTTGAATGACAAATAAAAAAAAAGTGGTTTTATTTTTGAACAGATCAGAAGACGACTGGTGACCGTTTACAATCATGGTTTTTGCTTTTTGTCACAACGCATAGTTGTGCATAGTTCCAGTTGGAATTCTGGGTGTTTACTTTGGTCCCTCCTCCTTTGAGCGGCTAATAGCTTTCTTCCAAAGTTTGACAAGATCTACTGTCTCTAGAGAAATGAAGCAAACTAATTCATGAGAATTACATTTTTATAGGTATAAGATAAGACAAACTTATTCAAAAGAGACATGGACATGGTTCTCCAGTTTCCTCCCACAGTCCAAAAACACGCAGGAGGATAACTGGACACTCTAAATTGACTGTAGGTGTAAATGTGAGTGTGAATGGTTGTTCGACTGGTGACATGTCCAGGTTGATCCTGTTTCGGCTTGGCTCCATTGACCCCCAAAACCCTCATGTAGAGGATAAAGCTGTAGACCAGGGGTGTCAAACATACGGCCCGGGGGCCAGAACCGGCCCTCCAGAGGGTCCAATCCAGCCCACAGGATGAATTTGTTAAAATTTCACACTAAGATTCCAATCTAAACGTAATGTCAAATACAATGTTTTTCACTTCCAGATACCTGTGACTAAATGTTTGTGCCTTTATAGATCTGGTGTGATGTGTAAATACTAAGTTTATGCATGATATTGTTGAAATTGCACTTACATATTTTGTTAAAATATCCTTCATTAAATGTAAAACAAAGGAGAAAAAACAATGGAGTTCTTGTTCATAGGTTATTATGCTATTATTTCACTATTTTTACTGGTATGCCCCACTTGAGATCAAATTGTGCTGTATGTGGCCCCTGAACAAAAATGAGTTTGACACCCCTGCTGTAGACGATGAATGAATGAGTGTTGATCACAAAAAGTGTGAGAACACAGCGTAACTTATAAAATGATTCCATCACCATAATTGTTTCAAAGGCTCTGTCAACTCTTTTTTTTTTTTTTAGAACCTAACAGTAAATCGAATTTCATACTTCAAGACAATCGTCTATATTTCATGATGCATGTGTAAATAAGAAGAAAAATGCCCCTAAAATGGCAAAAGAGTATTTCATCTCTACATTGGAGGCGTCAGTTTCACAGAATTGAACTCGTGCAGATCATTTCATTGTGAACTGGAAAAATAAGCTAAACATTCTCAAACCCAGATCCAGATTCCTGGTCTGGGACCTTTCCATGTTGTCCCCGTGTCCGTGTGGGTTTCCTCCGGGCTCTCCAGTTTCCTCCCGCCATCAACACACGGATCAATGTGTGACACATTCGGTCAAGTTGGTCCCTTGTGGCGGCGTGTTTAGTCAGCTCTCATCTGACCTCGGAATTTTGGTTCTTCTGTTTCCCATTGAGCAGACATCTCACATGTAGTCGGGTCGCTCATGTCGTTCACGTTCAGGAGACACTTCTTGTAGATGACGCCACCTTGAGTGATTGAGGTTTCCCCATCAGTGTTGTAAAAACTGAGCTTGCCTCGACTTTTGAATTGGAGAGGACAACCTCCAGCTGTGCAGCCTTCATCACCATCTGCCATCGTGAGTTATTACAGTAGCTTCGTCCTCATTCATGTGAGTGTTAGTGCTGTTCCAACTTCTGTCATGTTGTTTTCCACAGAATTACTGATCTCACACTTTTGAAACACACGCACTTTAATCACGCAAAGGAACTGAACCAGACGACAGGTGAACGTAAAGCCGTTTAATTAGAAGCAACACAAACCCGTCCGTAGCGGTGTGTCTGTGGAACATGATTAATCTTTTGTTAAGACCCAAGAGTCAAACACAGGAGCATAAACACTGCTTTTTTCCGAAACCCGAGAACAGGCCGTGTCGCTACCCACGCTTCCTAAACAACCGCCACAAACACAGTCGGTGTTTGATGTACTGCAACGCTGCCGTGTTTCACAATCTAGGAGGACGGGGAAAAGACACGCTTGAAACGTGCTGGGTTTATTTAAAGGGCCGGGACTCCACATAAATAAACTGTAGAGCTTTTAGTTTGTGGGCTGAACTCTTTTCTTTGAAGCAGAAGTGACGAAACGTACCTCCAAAATAAAATACCTGCCTGCTTTGCGACCACGTGACTGTCCTGGTCAAAGTCTGTACTGCAATCTGCTTTATGTAAATCTCATACATACAGAATGTGAACGCGGCGTAAACCTTTCACTCCTCTTCCTGGGAATGGCGCTCGGTGTTTGAGTCACACCTGCGGCTTCGGCGCACGGGTGCTGGGGTGAGGAGAAACGCGCACGTGCGCGTAGAAGTCCTGGCGATGACTGATTGGTTTGGACTTTGTGGCTTTTTGGAGTGCGTCGCTTTTGCAAAAAGGTTTAAATAAACAGTGCGTAGTGTCGAGTGCTTTCATAAATGTGGTGCCATGTGACTGGAATGTCACTTTACTTTGACGTCCAAGGAAAGGGGGGGGGGGGAAGGTAGTGCTTGTGTATTTAATCCTTCAAGACCACTAACTGGTGTGCGGCCAGCTACATGTACACACAACTCGCTGTAGCTTAGATACAGCACAACTAACATTAGCAATCAAAACCAGAAATGAATACTCGACAAGCAAATGGAGATGTAATCTGTTTTTACAAACCACTTGACCTTATTCTGCTGCCAATCTTAGACATAGATTTACATCTTAAGAAGACTTTCCTACTTTGTCCTTTTAGGTCACAACACACATGCTAAAGTAGCATCTACAGTGGTAAACACATGTGCCAAGTGCCCTCCTGGCTGCCATTCATTTGTGGCCTCGAGAGCAAAGGAAGTGCCTTTCTAGTGGAGAAAAGTGATACTCATAAGATGCCAATGCAACTACATTTCCTATGGGTGTCCTTCCAGTTGTCCCTACAGGACAGTGTCCCTAAGGGTGTCCCTTAGAGGAAATGATATTCAGTGCTGTATAGAAAATGTCCATCTTGGTGATAGAAAGTGATGCTGTGCTGTAAAGGATGTGGGAAAATGTGATGTTCACGCCACACTTTAGTGGGGACTGAAGCAGCTGAAATTGTATCACACTGTACACAGTACACAGAGCAGGTTCAGCTGCAGGCCTCGCTTTCTCCATCAGTGGTACCTGCAGCTTTAAAACAAGAGTCTGCTGTGCATACTTTCCTTATTTCCTCACCTTTAGGAATAGATTTTCTGCTCGTTTTTGAATCCAGAGAAGAACCATTTGCAGGACAAAGACATCTCAGCTCATACACAAACCAAAAGGCATTGGTTTTACGAGCAGGTGCAGTGACTAAAACCATTGATAAAGCCATATTTTTGGCTCAATGACATGCCTAAAGTCTTTGTTACATTTCTTTTCCAAATTGTATGAAATGTTTTTCATTTCCCCCAAAAAAGCCTTTTCCATATACATCAGATATATTAGGAGCTGCATCAGCTCCATAGTGGCTGCCATTTTGGCCAACCATGTTTTTACAGTAGCCCACAGTGGACAAACCAAACATCGTTTGACTTTACAAAAAGTACCAATGACTGCTTTTCATTAGCACCAGTTTACTGACTGGCAAGTGCGCACAGCTTAGATGTTCCACATGCTCCTGTCCTCGTCTGATCCTCGGCTCTTTTCCGAGATCCCTCACCTCGGGGCTGGAAACCGAGACAAGGAAACGTGCACAGCAAGGGAGCGCACTCGGGAAGCCAGATTTACAGAGATTGGTATAAGAGCACAGGAAGCTGCACAGACTAAGAAAGACTCCTCTGCACGGGGTGCTCTGCCGTGTTAACACCACATTCCAGCAATCAGGGACTGGCATCGCCGTCTGAAAAGATGCCAGGCATGATTTTTTTTTTTCTTATATATATCTGCCCCGTGTTATTAATGAGTTGCTGAGTTTTTATGTGTTGAGGAAGTGAAGTCTATTATCAAAGAGATCTTTTCTGCTTTTAACAACACGTTCCCGTATAACACTTGGAGCAACATCGTGTCACAACCGAACAAGGACTTGAACCCAATAGCACGACTCAGAGACAACTTCCAAAAATATTCCAATTTATTGGACAAAGTAACAAATAAAAATCACTCTCAAAAGGAGGAAAAGTATCAACAGAAAATCACTCTATCGAGGAATCACTAGATAAGCAAAAGGCAAAAGTAACAAATTATAATCACTCACTGGGAGGAGACAAAAGGTCTGGGCAAGGTGCCAAATCAAAATCACTCTTCACGAGGAAAAAAACTCTGATGGCTCAAAAAGGGACAAAACAAAGTAGCAACTAAGAAAAGCAAAAACCTTACAAACAATTGACGTGGCATGGATTGGCGTGGGTTCTCTGGCATGACAGACAAGACGAACTAACACAGGGTAAAGGGAAGCACAGGCTATATGTGAACTCAATGTAATGGGGAACAGGTGGAAACAATCAGGGCGGGGAAGATAATCAGACTGGGGGAAAACTACAGGGGAAGGGCAAGTTAGCTAAAACAAGAGGAAAGAGAGATGTCAAAATAAAACAGGAAGTCACAAGACAAAAAATAGAAGGCAAAACTAAACATAACTTAACACAACTTTCTAGATATGACAGTACCCCCCCCTCTAGGGACGGCTCCTGACGGCCCAGATAACTGAGGGTGGCGCCTGTAAAAGTCTGTGATGAGGTCAGGATCCACAATAAAGCTGGCAGGAACCCATGATCGTTCCTCTGGACCGTAGCCCTCCCAATCCACCAGGAACTGCCTGCCCCGGCCCCTGTTGCGCACAGCCAGCAGAGCCTTGACTGAGTAGACAGGACCGCCGTCGACCATCTGGGGAGGTGGAGGGGGTACGGCCGCGGGCACCATGAGGCTTTCCTTAACCGGTTTCACCCGGCTGACGTGGAAGGTGGGGTGGACTCTCATGGACCGGGGCAAACGCAGACGGACAGCTGAAGGGCCGATGACCTTGGACACTGGGAAAGGCCCCACGAACCGTGGAGCCAACTTCCTGGAGGCGACTTGGAGAGGCAAATCCCGCGTAGAGAGCCAGACCTTCTGGCCAGGCTTGTATACCGGAGCAGGTCGGCGACTCCGATCAGCAGCCCTCTTCATGCGGTCCACACTGCGTAGGAGGGCCTTACGGGCAGCTGCCCAGATGCGGTGGCATCGTCGGACCATGGCATGGGCCGACGGGACGATGATCTCCTTTTCCGTCTCCGAGAAGACAGGGGGCTGGTAGCCGAAGACGCACTGGAATGGAGACATGCCAGTGGCCGAGGTGAGAAGAGAGTTGTGGGCATATTCCACCCACACCAGCTTCTGGCTCCAGGAAGCCGGATTCTGCGACACCAGGCATCGAAGACATGTCTCTAACTCCTGGTTGAGACGTTCCGTCTGGCCGTTGGCTTCTGGGTGATAACCAGAGGTGAGGCTGACGGTGGCTCCAATGAGCTTGCAGAACTCTTTCCAGAACCTGGATATGAACTGGGGCCCCCGGTCTGAAACAATGTCTTTGGGAAAACCATGAATACGAAAAACGTGAGTCATCATAATCTCTGCCGTTCTTTTGGCAGATGGAAGCTTGGGTAATGCTATGAAATGAGTCATTTTAGAAAACCTGTCTACCACTGTGAGCACAGTGGTGTTCCCTTCAGAGACCGGGAGCCCCGTGACGAAGTCCAGTGAGATCTCAGCCCACGGACGAGTGGGAACAGGGAGTGGCTGCAGCAACCCCATCTGCGCTCTGGAGGAGGTCTTGTTGCGGGCACAGATGGAACACGCCTCCACATACTCCCGAACCTCCCTCTCCATGGAGGGCCACCAAAACCTCTGGGAAATGACGTACATGGTCCTCTTAACTCCTGGATGGCAGGTGAGCAGTCCGGTGTGAGCCCAATGGATCACCTGTGGACGCATATCAACAGGGACAAACAAGCGATTCTCCGGACAACCACTAGGTGTCGGATTCTCACCATTAGCCTGCTTCACCTTAGATTCTATCTGCCAACTCACCGCTCCTACCACACGGTTCAGTGGTAGGATGGGCTCCGGTTCCTTGGCAGTAGGCTCGGGGTCAAACAGACGGGACAAGGCATCGGGCTTGGTGTTCTGGGACCCCGGCCTATAAGACAAAACAAAGTTAAATCTGTTAAAAAAAAAAGTCCACCTGGCTTGGCGAGAGTTCAGTCTTTTTGCTTTGCGGATATATTCCAGATTCTTATGATCTGTCCATACAATAAATGGGTGCTGTGCACCCTCTAACCAATGTCTCCACTCTTCCAAAGCTTTTTTCACTGCTAATAACTCACGGTTCCCAACATCGTAGTTTCTCTCTGCCGGCGAGAGTTTATGAGACAGGAAGGCGCAGGGATGAAGCTTGTTGTCCTTCTCAGAGTGCTGGGAGAGTACTGCTCCCACTCCATTATTGGAGGCATCCACCTCCACCACGAACTGCCGGCTGGGATCAGGAACAGTGAGAATGGGGGCAGTGGTGAACCGCACTTTGAGCTGTCTGAAGGCCTCCTCAGCTTGAGGGGACCACAAAAAGGGAGACTGAGGAGAAGTGAGTGCATGTAGAGGTGCAGCTGTGGCACTGAAGTTTCGGATAAACCTCCTATAAAAGTTAGCAAATCCTAAAAATTGCTGAACCTTCTTGCGGTTATCAGGTGTTGGCCACTGAGCCACAGCGCTAACTTTAGCCGGATCCATTTGCACCTTTCCAGGGGCTATGATGAAGCCAAGGAAAGATACAGTGTCGGCATGGAATTCACTCTTTTCTGTCTTGACATATAATTGGTTCTCCAGCAATCGCTGGAGAACCTGCCGTACATGATGCACATGAGAGTCTAAATCTGGGGAGAAGATCAATATGTCATCTAAATACACAAACACAAAGTGGTTCAGGAAGTCTCTCAGTACATCATTGATCATTGCTTGGAAGACAGCAGGAGCATTGGTCAACCCAAACGGCATAACTAGGTACTCGTAATGACCACTAGGAGTGTTAAAGCCTGTTTTCCATTCATCCCCCTCTCTGATCCTAACCAGATGATAGGCGTTTCTGAGGTCTAATTTAGTGAAAACCTTAGCCTGCTGAAGCTGATCAAAAGCTGATGACATTAGTGGCAGAGGGTACCGATTCTTAACAGTTATGTCATTAAGTGGTGCATAGTCTATACATGGTCGAAGTGTCCCATCTTTCTTTTCCACAAAAAAGAACCCTGCCCCCGCTGGAGATGAAGAGGGGCGGATAAGACCAGCCTTTAATGAGGACTCAATATATTCAGTCATAGCCTTCTTTTCAGGGCCAGAGATGGAATACAGTCTACCCTTAGGAATAGGGGACCCTGGGACCAAATCAATTGGGCAATCATAAGGCCTGTGGGGAGGAAGGGAAGTTGCCTTCTTTTTACTAAATACCTCGCTCAACTCGTGGTAACATCTTGGGACTGAAGTCAGGTCAGTTCGTAATGTCACAACCGAACAAGGACTTGAACCCAATAGCACGACTCAGAGACAACTTCCAAAAATATTCCAATTTATTGGACAAAGTAACAAATAAAAATCACTCTCAAAAGGAGGAAAAGTATCAACAGAAAATCACTCTATCGAGGAATCACTAGATAAGCAAAAGGCAAAAGTAACAAATTATAATCACTCACTGGGAGGAGACAAAAGGTCTGGGCAAGGTGCCAAATCAAAATCACTCTTCACGAGGAAAAAAACTCTGATGGCTCAAAAAGGGACAAAACAAAGTAGCAACTAAGAAAAGCAAAAACCTTACAAACAATTGACGTGGCATGGATTGGCGTGGGTTCTCTGGCATGACAGACAAGACGAACTAACACAGGGTAAAGGGAAGCACAGGCTATATGTGAACTCAATGTAATGGGGAACAGGTGGAAACAATCAGGGCGGGGAAGATAATCAGACTGGGGGAAAACTACAGGGGAAGGGCAAGTTAGCTAAAACAAGAGGAAAGAGAGATGTCAAAATAAAACAGGAAGTCACAAGACAAAAAATAGAAGGCAAAACTAAACATAACTTAACACAACTTTCTAGATATGACACATCGTCGTCTCTCACACAACTCAGTTGGTTTTTGTAAGGAATGCATCTACAGATGTGAGTGTTCCAACTGCTCATGGTGCTTTGGGCTGAAATGAGGGAGATGATAACCATTTCCTGGTTATAAATATGTTTAGATACTAAAAAGCACCTGGTTAGGGTTTGGAAAAGCTCATCGTTTTTCCCCTCCTAGCATCAACATCCTCTTTATTAAAAATCTACCAGGAAGTCCTCATAACACCGGGATAATGTTTGGTCTCAAACTGTGGTCTGCCGCTTGGCAAACATCTCATTGTCTTCCGTGTCTGGTTGACTCTAGCCATGTTTACATGGACACAAGTAATCCGAATAAAAGCATGATGGGAATAAAAATGTCACGTAAACATGCAAATCCGAAAACTCTCCAATTGGAAAGATTTTGTAAATGAAAACATAGCTAATCTTGCTCAAATACCTGTGAACCATCATGATCACTGTTGGTGATATGTCAAAAACTTAAATGTTGGAGAAAACTAGTTTCAAGAAGGGAAAGGGTCGTGTTGCTTTTGTAATATTTGTGTTCACACTGGATGCATTGAATGAGCGTTGCTGCTAGGCTAATCATGTTTTTGATGAGTTTTCACACTGCATGCTAACAAATATCCAGGTGTCAATAACCTTTGAGAACATAAACATTACAGGGTAGTACATTAAAAACACTTTTTTTCCAAGTTTGTTTCATTACAAAAAGCAGATCAAGCTAGGGAACACAAACTTCTCTGGTGGTGTCAGTGCAGCCAACAGTCACACGATCCAACTATCCAACATGCTAACATGTCATTTAATCAAAGTTCTCAAAGTCGTACCTCAGCGTAGGAGAAAAACCTGACAAAACCCAGGCTGGTACAGACCTAGTTTAAGATCTGCCAGCTCAAAACATTTCATATTTGAAACTGTATGAATGTAAGCAAGACTGGCAATTGTGTTAAACATGCTAACAACTAGCTGCCAACTAAAGTAGCCAACTTCAACTCGTCTAACGCTAATAAGACGAAACGGGTACACAAATCAACTCACTGCTAATGTGTTTAAACTGGGAGAAGGAAAATAGTCCAGTTAAAATATCATAGTCGAGCTAAACCTGTAGCTCAACTTAACTGTATGAAAACATACAGAGTTTAAAATGCTCTGTTAATGTCACCTGGCTAAAAAAAAACACAACTTTTAATAAACTCCTTCACAAGAAATGTTTCCATAAGTTGAGAACAGTGGAGGAACATAAGGCTGTTTTATTACAGTACTCATAAAATAAATATAAAGCCGATTCTCACACTAATTGCCGATAAAAATTTACATCCCTTGGAAAATGTGAACGCATAAAACCCAAAAGAGGAGATTAACATGTCAGAATGTCTTATCTGACCTCACTCCAGCTGCGGCGCTTTATAAACCGGCCGTTTCCTGGCCAACGAGCTTCTCTGAGAAACACCAGACGCGGATGTTGTTGTCATCAACTCACCATTGCTATATTTAGACAACACAAACCAACCGGCCGTCATCAAGTGTCGCCATGAAATCATATGCTGCTCACATTCCTGGTGAGCCTCAGGGGGCAAGTCACACCACTTATTATACAGACCATAACCAAAATATGTTTGAGGGGAAAAAAGAGCTGTGTGCTCAGTGATCCACGATGGACGGAGACAAACTGAGACCACACAAACACAAACTGCCATGGATCTATTTAAGGCCAAACTTCGAGTGAAACCACTTGTACGGTGATGTCACGCCGAAGGTCAGACACGCATATGTATATTTAAAAAGAAAGAAGAGTTGATGTTATCAAGTTTCCCAGACCACAGTCAAACGTGACATTTTTATGCATTTGGACTAAAAGTTTATTCGTGAAATAAATTGGAAAGCTTTTGATTTGTGTTGACTTTTATGGACTTAATGAGCGGTTGGCACCTTTATACTAAATGTTAGATAATTGCAATATCTTGAAACTGAATGGGGATAAAGCAGAAGAGACAGTTGCTACTTCAGTTTCTCGTGTCATGGTTCCCCAGTCATGAAAACGTCAAAAGTAGTGATGCGACGTTCCGTATCGAGGCTTTGAAGCGTGTGCCGAGTAGGGGAGGGGGCGTTTCCGCGATGCGCGTATCGAGGCTTGCTTCATTTAGGGGAGGAGCCAAAAATGATGGCGCCCGAAGCCTCGCTGCCCGGCTGTACCACGTGGTTGCTTCGTGAAGTGGTTCAGATTTTGCCGCAAGGTTTTACAGCTATATAGACCCCTCAGGCTCCATTCAAAATGTGGGTTTTTGAAGGAGAGTTGCAGTCAGTTGAGAGTTTGGATAGAGTTTGGAGAGTTTGGATAGCGTTTATATAGTTTGGAGAGAGAGAGATTTAGGAGAGTGAGGAGAGTAGGATAGGTGATATAGGATGGAGGCAGCGAGGCTCATCATTGTCCAAGTTACACAAGCATAATCTGTGCCCTTTTCCTAGTTCCACAAGCACTTTCACTGTCCTCTGCCTGATTACGCCCATGCCATTTTCAGAAAAACATTGCACAACCTGCCATATTATGATATTACCATTTTGGGAAGATTTACGCTCACAGAATACATTCAAAAAATGTATTAAACACATATGTAAAGAAATAATTTGGTCATACATTTTTTGTAATTCATAGTCATTTCTAACAGACACAAAAATTCAATGCATCACACATTATGTGGTTCAGATACAGCTGCCTGTGATTATACACTTGGCCAGTAGGTGGTTTCGTGTGCACATGAAGCTTCGGGAAATGAACCCTTTCTCAAACCAATTGGCTGAATGACTCATGAGGCTTCATCTCACCCTCACTAGTCAAAAGTGTTTTTTTAGGGGTTTATAGAAACTCCCTACATTCACCCACTGCTTCAATCAATACTAACAATAAATGAGTCATTGAAGAAGTGGAAACAACATGAAGGTGAACAGGCAGCACACTTCTAACACATAATCACGTTTCTCCCAAAAAAACAGAACCCGCAGAGACAACTGAAGGTGTTGACTCCTCACACAACAAAACCCAACTGAGTGCAGAAACTCCACCCTGCCTTTATAACCTCCCCACCCAGTGATTGTCCTCAGCTGTGGAAGGACAACACAGGTGCAACCAGTAGCTCCTGATTAGAGAGACAACAACAAAAACAGGCATCTCTGCTCCAACACACATGATTCAAATGGTCAGTTTGTCCCTAAACTCAGCAAAAAAGCAACTTGATAATGACAGAGATGTCTCAAATAGACTGGGAAAACCTACTGAAAAATCACTTTCTTCTGTGCACTGGAAGTTAGATCCTGAAAGCTTTACATTGTGATCCAGTGCATCCAGAAGACTTTCTGGATTTCTTTTTTTTTTAATAGAATGTTATCTGCTCATAGCTATCACATGTTACAGAAACATGGCAAAATCCACCCTGTGGGTGGATTTTTTTTTTTTTACCAAACATTTAATAGGAACACAATTCCCAAGAGTAGGATAAACTTACTGAGTTAGGAATAGGGTTAGGGTTAGGGTTAGGGTTAAGAAGATGGTAGGGGAGTGCAGGGTGAAACTTAGTCTGTTGGTAGAGTGTCTGATTCAATACACACACACCCAATTTCATTCATATCCGATGAGTTTTGACAGAGATATGACTTGATTTTTACATGTTCTCCCATTATAATAGATGGGGATTTCTTGGAAATGGGATACTTTCTTTGTATCATCATCAGTGGGTATATTTTTACCAAAATGTAAAGGGAACATAACATGATCACCGACCCATCACAAAAAATTCAGATTGATTCGTCAAAAAATTGAGACAGGAAGTTGCTAACAAAAGGACAAACTTACACCAATGACGTGGAAAGGGAACTTGACTTGTAACGGGAAGGTCACCAGTTCAAATCCCCACCTGGCCAAAAAGGGCTGGGGTACCCCTAAGCAAGGTACCCAACTCCCAATGCTCCCCGGGCGCTACTCAGTGTGGCCAGCCCACTGCTCCTAATTCTAGGATGGGTCAAAAATGCAGAGGAATACGTTCCCTAAGGGGATTAATAAACTTAAACTTTAATACTGGATCATAGCCTCCTTGGTGGATTTGACAACAAAAATCACCAAAAGCAGCTTTAATAAAAAAAGATATATTGTCCATTTTGGGATGACGCCTGAATCCAGTTGGGGCAGAAATGTGCTCTCCGGCTACTTCAACAACAACAACAGCAACAAAAACACGGTGGTGTTGTGCGACGTGAATAACAGGCCTCGCTGTGTCTATATGGGTCACTCTGTGGGGTTTTGGGTGGGTGTGCGGAGCAGCAGGAGCAGAGAGGGCAGTCTGTCGTTCCGTCAGCCAAGCCACAGATGGCCAGATTACAAGAGTCTGGATTAGAGGCCATGGGTTGGGGTAGGGATGTGGTTCCCATTGATGTATAGAAACTCAAACACACAGCATTAAGGCATCAGTGTCAACATGGAGACACGCGAGAGCCAGAGACCTGCCAGAGGCATTCACATTCTAACATGTTTTTATTTTTAGCAGCATTTTATTCTTTGACTTATGATTTAAATGTAACCACTTTCTCAACTGACATGTAACAGTGTACATGTTGGGATTTCATTTCCCTTTCAGACCCACAAAGCCAAAAAAAAACATCTAGATTTGACATTTTTCTGTGTTTGCATTTGGCAAACCATTGTTTTCAGACAGACAGACGATACGTTCTCATAAAACAGAGATTTTACCAGCCAATCAAATCACTTCATCAGATAAAATGATTGAATTAAAAAAAAAAGAATATTAACAAAATACTGTTTTAAAATACACAATACATTTTCTCCTCTATTGTGTGAATATCATGCACAAAACTTTTATGTCTCTGACTTTCTTATTCATTTTAGGGTGATTTTTTTTAGCTGTAATTTATTCCTGTTTTTCTCTCATTTTCTTCTCTATTTCTTTGTATTTTGTTACTTTCTCGTTTTGTTGTGTACTTTATCTTCATTACTCTGTCTTTGTCTCGTTTTCCCTCCTCGCTGATCTGTTGCACCTGTGTTCGATCGTCCCTGCCTCCTCCAGTGTGTTCAGTCTCTGTGCTCTGCTTTGTCTTTTAAACACCTTTTTGTTAAACCTTTATTTAACCTGGAAGTCCTTTGAGATAATAATCTCTTTTTTGAAGAAGACTTGGCCAGAACAGTCAGCCAGTTGCAGTTGTATTAAACTAATACGATACAGATCCAATTCGGTACAAAAATGCTGCAATTGTCTCTTGTAGTCCTTCTGACAGTTGATTCATTCTGAACAGATACTACAGTATCTTCGGCGAGCTCCTCCAAGAACCTGACAAAAAAGGAAATCACTTCATATTCATCGCCTGGACTCTTTCAGCATCAGTTCAATTTGCACCTGAGTGGGAGTGCATTTTCATTTTTTTTTTTTACCAGAACTGGGATCAGGGTCAGATAGATGAATTCTTCATCCTCCAGATTTTTTCCATGAATAATATTTTCCATGATTACTTTATCAAACCTGTGTGTTGTTACCTACCATATCAGTGACGGCCAAAATAACAATCTGGAATAACAAAACTTCATTCACTCAGAACCCAAGACAGCCGGAAAAAGGATGCAAAAGAGGAAATAACAATATACATATACATATATATATATATATATATATATATATATGTATATATAAGACATCCATAGCTCCACAGCTCAGATAAATGGAGCAAATCCATATGTTGACGCTTAAGTTATTGGTTCATATTGTGTTTTTCTGTTTTTTAATCATGTACTGTAACATGACCTTGAGTGCTTTGAAAGGCACCCTTAAATTAAATGTAGTAGTATTATTATTATTATTATTGTTACGCAACGTTATTGCGAGGAAACACAAAAAGTGTGTTCCCTCTGTGATTCCACACCCACCAGTTTGATCACATGCCCCGCCCTCATTCCATCCACCTGTGGTGAATTAGCCACACCTGCTCACAGAGTGTATATAGTCTTCCCTCACACATCAGTTTCTTCCAGTTTGTCTGTTTGTTCCTGTGTTCAGCATTTTTCCTGTTTAGTCTCTAGTGTTTTATCCTTGGCCTTCACTTTAGTGACTTCCTGTCTGCTGACTGTACCTTTTTTCTATCTGTACACTTATATTGCTGTGACCACTGTCACTTGGTGACCTACACATTTCACAGAGGAGTTTTATGCTCTTTATTTTCTATTCATCTTAATTAAATGCAAAAAGTACTGCAATGGAATGCAAAAGTTTGGTTGAAAAACATTTCCCACCATGGCCTCCCTCAGGCTCTGTAGGGATAACACAAGGAAAACTTAAAATGAGAAAGGGTCATTGCATTTAACAGTTTTAAAGGTTGAGAACAAATGATAAAACCATGAAAAGACATTTAAACTCACAATATAAATGTGCCCACATTACATCACTCTGCAACTGTAGAGCTTATAGTTTGAAGACCTGATGGTGGAAGCGATAAAAGCGCTAATGCTTGTGTATAAAACGTCAAACGAGTGTTTGTTGTGTTTCTATGAGAGTCGGTGATTGGGACCCGTCATTATGGTCAGCAGCAGTGAGGACCGCTCAAACGGCCGCTGCCAAACCGAGGATGTCCTCTCCCCACACGAGCCGTACACCCAGTGTGGATCACTGTGACCTCATGACCACAAATAAAAAAAAAAAAAAAAAAATGCAACGTTTATGGGAATTTCCCAAAGGTCGTTGCTTGTCATGATGTCGTTTTTGTGTTTTTTTTTTATCCAAAACGTGAGCACAGTGATGTGAGTCACACCGACCGCCGGGTTCTGTGTATGCCACGTGACCTTTAGACGTGTTTATATGAGAAAATACCTCCTTTTTTAGGTCCGCTGAATTAAACCGAGAAGAACTAAAATACAGTTGAAGAGGCCTTTTATTGATTTAAGCTGGGTCTCGGCGATTATCGCTGCATCTTTGTGTCCATCACTTCTCCTCCTCCTTCATTTCTCTGTCCCTGCCAGAGAAGTTCCCATCTGGGCACGGCCCGAGTTTTCCAAAATAGCAGCGTAGATGGCGCGGCGCAGCGCACCACCCAAAACCAAGCAGTCACTCTCCGTCGTCTCGCTGTCTTTGCTCTTATTTTACAGATTTTTGTCCCCCCTGGCTTGATGTGGCGCCAACATGAGGGCGGAGTCACAGTCTTCGAACGTTCTCAGTCCTGGTCCTGCATGTTCTTAGATGTTTCAAAGCTCTGCAAAAACCCGGTATGTGTCGTGGACCAGGATTGAGAAACATAACATGTACAAGTGTGAACTGTGAGAGACTCATTTATGGATTGTGTGGGGTTTTTTTTCAAAGTGGTGATGCTGAAATGGCAACAATGGCTCTGGAGAGAGACGTCCGAGAATTATGACAACAATGGTCTTTATTTAGAGGGCGTTTCACAATGACTGGGTTCTGTTTTCATTGGCATGGGAACAAGAGCCGAGACCTTGACTCTCAAGTAGCATGATGTGATTACAGATATGTATAGAAACATTATGGCGGCTCTGATGTTGCCACCATAAATGAACACGCCCCGTGTGTGCGTGTCTCTCATCTCACTTATCTCTAAACAGTGAGACACATCCGATAAATCGATAATAGCATCAGGCTACTTCCCTGGACTGCTTATAGAAATGTTTTTAAATCATACTATGTGCCATTACTCTTATAGGGCTGGAGTGCATGGAGTGTACAATCAAAAATAATGTTTTGTTGTACTGTAAATGTCCACATCTTTAAAGATTTTCATATAATTAAAATGTTTTACTGTACCTTGAAAGCTGAAAGTGCTATTCTTCTTCTTTGTCGAGTGTAGATGGTAGGAACCGGATTTAGTTAAAAACTAAATTTAAGTATAAAAACCAACAAATATGAGTTCTGCAAATGAATGTAACACCTCTCTTTTAAACTGTCGTATTCACAAATAAAATCACAACTTTGAACCTGTAAATTGGCATCTTTAGAATGACTCATCCTCCGCACTTGCTGTAATTAACTGAATCCTGACCACAGCGAGATGCCAACGCTCGCTGATGAAATGTCCTCGTGAGACGATGTCCTGTGTGTGTGTGTGTGTGTGTGCTAATCAACAGCTGATGAATGGTAGCATGGGGTCACTCTGCAAGCTGCCTAATAACGTCTGTCTGCCGCTTGGCGACCGTCGGAGATGAAAGCGTTTTTCATGGAGGACGATCTCCAGAGTGACCGCAGAGGTCACGCTCCCTTCAAGACGTACGTGCTCACCTGCATCTCGACTGGAGTTGACCTGGATATTGACAGTATGGAACCTCTGTCACCCCGGTGGATCTCTGAGTAACTACTCCTTTTTGGACGACACCAGCTGTCAATCACATGCATGGCATCCTCTGTGGTTCAATTTACGCTGAAGAAAATGTAAACCATGTTTTATCAGAGAAGACCTGAAACCTGCAGACAGACCGACAATCCCTTCACTTATTTGACATCACCCTTTCTCAACTCGGTGGAAGACTATAGGTGATGTCGATTTCAAATCCAGCTCGAGGGAGGTTTTTATAGGCCTTGTAACCACAAAGCTACTTGCAGAGATCAAATTCACTCTCACTTGTATAGTGAGAGTGAATTTAGCACTTTATACTTTGGCTTACTTGAAGTACTTACTTACTTCTAGCTCTTGTTTCAATCCAAATGTTGAAATGCATTTATTGTAAGTCGCTTTGGATAAAAGTGTCTGCCGAATAACCTGTAAATGTAACTTCTATAGCACTTTTCTAGTGCTGATGAACCTTTACACTACAGTTTTGCCATTCACACTCTCATGTACATAAAAGTGAATTGGCCAAGTAGTCTAGTGGAGTCAGGAATTAAACCCACAACCTTCCAGGTAAAAGACAACTTGCTCTCTCACTTCCAAGGACTCAGTGTGTGCAAATAAAGTTAAAATTCTCATTCTAAAATGGCACAAAACATTGGCGGATTAATATTATGCAAATTTTGAAGTCACAAAAAGTGGACATTTTTGAATATTTATTCCTCCGATTCAGAGATCAGAGCCTTTTCATTCTGTGCACGTCAACACACAATGCGAACTTGTTTCCAGCACCACTTGCCTCCTATGGATCTGTTTTTGTTGACATTACACATAATAAGCTGCTGCTTCATGCTGCTGTTGTTGCTGCTGCTGCTGCAGCCTGCAAACATTTCCTGGACGTGGATTAGAAAAACACACCGCCGTCCACTTCCAGTGTAAAATCCACAAGAATGCGAGTGACGCAGTGAATCAGACGAACGAACAGACGGACGTACCTGAGAATGAATGGAAAAGACATCTGGGACACGAAAAAGCACAACCTGCGAGATGTTTTCAATTGTGAGGAGACTTGGATTCTTCTGTGTTGTGGCTGAATTGTTTTATTACATTTATTTTCTCGTTTGAAATGGAACACACCTGGACGACAGAGTAACACAACTGTAAATACCCGTCAGTTCATAAGTGAGCGTCCTCGCATGCACAAAGAAAACTCAAAGAAGACTTTTTTTTTTCCATTCGCACAACTTTTGTTGACCTGAATTATTATGTAAATGGCCGTAATTATCTTTAATCCGATCAAGATCATAATCAGCGAGCGTCATACGATGCTCCCAGTAATTTGTTCTCACTGTTTTGATTCTGTGACAATATTATTTCAGTTTTTCTCAAACCACTGAAACCAAACCAAATGTTCTTTCAGGACAAAACTACATCCATGTGTGATGAAGAGCAGAAAAATCAAATATTACAGGAAAGGAATTCACATGAAATGAGTGATTGAATTTGTCTGTTGGCCCAATGCAAATATTTTTTAAAGAACAACCTTAAATCCTTTCAACATGGTTTTCATTCTGTCCAAAAAAGAGCGATGGTTCAGTGCACGGCTGCAATGATTAATCAAGCATTAATTGATTCCAATGTTGTCTTCATTTTCTTTGCTCCTCTGACAGATAACTGAATATCTTTGTGTTTGGATTTAATAAAACACAATTATCTGCATTTTATGGACAAAACTAGATGATTAATGGAAAAAATAATCAACAGATGAATTGTTTTTGGAGGCTGGAGCTCTAGTTTAGTGTTTAAAATGTTTAAATAGTAGAGATGACTCCTGAATTTTCATAAAAATACAGTGTTAAACCCATGTTTTTATAGTAAAACATCAGAATGTGTGTCAGGGTCATAGTAAGTAATAAGGTCATAGTGGCCACGAGTGGTTGTGCTTACAGAAAGAGACACACACACACACAACCTGAGAGCTGAGTTATTCATTCAGGGTCAGCACCTGTTCACCTCCTGCAAAGAGGGGTGGACTGTGTTGTTCAAACATTAAGGTTTTTAATCACCAGGTGGCTCCAGGTCATGTTCATCACATCTGCTGCAGAGAATAATTATCCTCTGCTGACGGCCCGAGCCACATGAGATCATTTTTAAACATGAAGGATGGGTGCGAGGGATCAAACGTTGGCATTCTTCACGTACCTGACGTGTTTCAGGTTCTTTCAGCTTCATTATTCCAGCGTTGCAGTTATTTTCAGTCTTGCTGCTGTTGTCAGTCATGCCAGCAGCTTTTTATAGCAAAATAAATAAAAACCCGACAGCATATCACCTTCCATCACAAAACAGCTGGAAGCGAGCGACTGCAGGAGAACACACTTTAGCATCTAGCAGCTAACGAATGAGATATAGCTCAATAGAAATGGTGGTGACCAAACAGAGATTAAACTCAGTCATTGTTTGACCAGAAACTTTATGGGAAAAGCATTAGACCTACAGTAACAGACGCCATGTTTTAGCAGCTTTTGGCTAATTCTCCTTTTACTGCGGTTTTTATAAAAAATAAATACAGAACACAGGATTAAAAGGACACTGTTCATGAATACAATCCAACGTGACCCTTTGCTAACATCTTAAACAGTTGGCTATACTGGATTTGCTTGAGTAAAGATGAAGACCTTTCCCTGAAGAAGCTAAAGCAAGTCCAGTTTTTTTCCCCACAGCTAACTCCTAAAGGTTTCTGGATGACGAAAGGCTAACTTATGCTCTACGTAAAAGACGTTCGTACTTTGTGTTCGTTTCGTCCACCATTGTGTGCCTAGCACAATACAACGGAGCAATACAGCTGGAAATTGTGGGGGCAGTGTTGAGTAAATGATCCATTCATTCAGGAAAACTACAGAATAGAGGCTACAAGGGCATTTAAAACTGGCTGCCAGAGCTTACTGGCTTATCCCAGCAGCCAGTAAACTGCCAGGTGCTCGACTTCACTTACTAAATGTCCATACAACGCAAAGGACTCAAGGGGGTATGTAGGGTATAGTGACAGAGATGACGTTTGGGATGGACGGAAGTGAAACTGACCAAAATGCAGTATAAACTGGCCTTAAGGACCTCCACCTATGGGGTGTTCAGGTTTGAAAATTGCTTCCAAAGTATGAACTCACTCACTTTATTTTCAAGTGAATGTCCCGAAGCAGTGAAAGAATATGAGTGTAAAATGTCAGCCAAATTGGGTGTGGACCGTGTTTTTGAGTTCTCCCCTCACATCTGACATATGCAGCGGGAGGCTGTCTGGCTCGGTCATGTTCAAGACATCTTCAGAACATCCAGGCGAGGCAGCTGACCGTGGCAGCTGAGGCATGTACGGGACAGGATATCCACCCACTCGCTCGTTACGAGTGGCGCTGGACCTGCCGCGTTCTGGCGTGGACGCTATCCAAGGATTTGACCAGAGAGCTGGAAGAAGTTGTGGAAATTGTGCTGAGCAACTTCTGCGTTCTCACATACTGTGTAGCCACCGGTGCATGTCTGAAAGCAGCAACATGTATATCTGGACTGCATGGGCATCCTGGTTTTGGTTTGGCCAAACCAGAGATATCCAGTCCAAAATTTGGTCTGACTGGTTGCCAACCAGCTGGTAACATCATCCCAGTGCTGGCCTTACATGAGGCCACGACATGAGACTTTGACAGAAATGTCCCCATACTATGTTTTTGACCTTGCTTGGTGATGCGGCAAATGTACCCTCCCATTTTTTTTGAAGGCTGTCGAAAAAAAGAAAAGCACCTCTGTGACCTTGAGGACACATGTTGACATAGTTTTCTGCACTGCAAGGTATTTTCCCTGGAACCTAATCTCGCAGAGATCCCGGTGCATACGAAGGACGTTGTGTGGCACAAGTGAGCCTTTGTTGTTTGGCGAGTCTTACATCATCTCCAGACTCCAGCTCCTGGACCAGCTGGTGGAGGGTTTGACAGGAGGTCCCAGCGGTACATTCGACCCTCCACTGAACCCCGCAGCTTTATACCTTTCTCACAGAAGCTGCTCTTAACTTTATCATAACCCAATATGCTTCCAGGAAAGTCTTTTCTATGCGCTACAGGAACAACGGTCTGCAAGAACAACCCTTGCTGGTTCTTGCGTTTCGCTGTTTTGGATCAGGAGCAGGGACCTGCTCAATGGCAGGTCAGCAGTCACAGTGTCATAAGTGTTACTGCTCAGCATTATAGCTGCTCCCTCTCCCTCTCACTCTGCCTGCCTGATCTCAGCTTTTTCCAGCCATAATTCAGTCCCACTAATTAGGACAAGAGCTTTCACTGGTCTGCGAGGGAACCACTTTCACATGGGAAGCTTTTTTTTTTTATTTATTTTTTTTATACCTCCATGTCCCACAGCACCAGTTAGTGGTGTTATGAGACGAGGCTCCAACTGAGAAAAACAGACAAGAGAAAAAAATCTTTCAATTTCTTCCCTGAGGTCACCTTCACTTGGCCAAAGAGAGAAAATTCCCATCACGTGAGCGCCGCACAGCCAAGCGCGTCAACAAAAACAGCGGATGGAAACACTTGTGAGCTGCTCATCCTTCATCCAACAAGACCCATTTAACATGATCAAACTCGAAAGAGAAGAGAACTCTCATGAGGATTACTTTCCTAAACCGCAGGAGCCACAAATGCAAATTCACACGTTACAAGTGGCGGACATGTCGACTGTGACATTAATGACCAGGCCAAAGTCGAGATCATGCGCTCTCCTCCTGTAACTCCAGGCTCGAGCGGTTTCCCGAATTCTGCTGCTATTTAGTGACTCACTGTATTCACCGTCGTTAACTTTGTTGGACAGGTTGTTTCACCATCTGTGAGACCTCAGAGAATCAGGTGGTAAATGTTGATTTGGTTTTGGAGAATTTAGTTGTTGTTTTTTTTTTTTTTTTTCCATGAGGGAAGGCTTGTGGATGAGGAGGTAAATCAGGTCATCTTCTAACCTGAGAGGCAACAATCGTTAATCAATCCATGGTTATAATTCATGTGCCGGGGCATTAAGAAGCTTAAATTGCTGAATGATGTGTCACAGAAAATATGAATTTACAGGAAATGATTGATAAAGACTCCATTTACCTCAAAATTTTGTCTTTCTTTTTTTTTACAACACACCATTGGATTTCAGTTTTTAAAACTTGAATATCGTCAATAATCCAAAGGATGGTGGCTCAATTCCAGGTCCCTCCAGGCCCTTAGACCACAAATTGCTTTACACTAATCAGCCACTTTATTAGGTACAGTCCCATGGCAGCACTTCAGTGCTTCTGGACATGTAGACGTGGTCAAAATGTAAATGATCATGGTTGCTTGTGCCAGTCTGAGTATTTCAGAAACCGATGGTCTACTAGGACTTTTAGCCACACATATCCATAGTGTTTTGAATGGCCAGACTGGGTGAAAATAATTTTTTTAAAAGGCACTAGTAACACTTACCACAACGTATGAAGAGCATCGCCGTACAAGCAACACGTCAAAACTTCCTGACTAAAGCAGCAGAAGACCTCACCATTGCTACTGCATTAGGTGTACCTAATAAAGTGGCAGTTAACAGTAATATACTGAGAAAAACACTTCACAAGCACCAAATCTATTGTATTTCCTCTGTAACTGTGGGATATTTTCAACAACATCATGAAACGTCTTCTCTCCCTTTTTTTTTCCCAGCTGATAAAATTGTACCTTGGTACCAACAACACTCTGCCCATTGTGCATGTTTTTATGAGACACAGCAAAGCTAGTATGTGGTCAAAGGAGAGAAGAGGAGGTGACAGAATGGAAATAACAGGAGGAACACACTGATCCGCTCAATCCACTGTGACACACGGAGCCAAAAAAACTCTCCCTTTTTTTAAAAAAAAAGAAAACACACAAGAGGGCAAATGAAGCAGAGACAATGATGTGAAGCTTAGCAGCTAGAAAAACACAAGAGAGAAAATACAACAGTGACACTTTGGTCGAGAGTAAAAAACATCCCCACAAAAGAGGAGCGGCAGTAAATGTGTTTAACAGAGACGCCGGTCTGTCGTTAGAACATGTATTTTTACTCCTGCAATAAAATGTTGAATTATTATGTTATTTTGACCTGAAATTGATTAGTTAAACAAATGCATTCAAAATAATGATTAATGTGCTGGTGAAAAAAAATTCTGGGTTATATTTAATTTGTCTCAGGTTAGGTTTTGTATATTCCTTTTTTCTTTCTTTCTTTCTTTTTTTTTTTTAAAGGGCACCATGTCTGGAAAAAAACAACTCCATTTGGCACCAGGGAGGTGTTTCTGGCACCGAGGTGAGACGACACATTTCTGTGTCAGTTGTAAATGTCCTATCTGCTCTTGCTTCACCACAATAACACGACTTGTTCCCAAAGGAACAAACGAAACACTGGAAGATCTTTGTTTTAATAAGTAAATACATAAATCTGCATCATGCAGGTTATATTTCACTCTTGTCATTATTCAGAATGTTGCCTCTTATTCAGTGAACTACATGGTTTTAATATCACATTTCACCTCCACTTTTACATATTAGTGTGTGTACAGATGGCCTGAAATGAGCTTCTCAATTCAGTGATAAAAATGAAAATGCTTTATCGTGTTTTTTCCAGCAGATGGGGTTAGAATTCCAAACACAGTGGCGTCACTGTTTTGGTACAAATGTGGTTTTCTGTAGAAAAACACAATCAAGGCTGGTTTGTTTTAAGGACATGCATAAAAAGTTCAATTTTAACAGGTTTTCCCTTCAAAAATTCTACTCAGCAGCATCATTTTTGATCGATCACAGCACCTGAGAAATGCCCTGAGGCCGATTGGACCAAAGTCTGTCTGTTTTGTTTTCTGCTGGGTCACAATGACTGAATAAAAATGTCATTTCCTGTAAAGCCAACTACCAAATATGTATTTATTTCTACGTGCTCCTTCAGGAAAACAGAAGATGTTAATACGTCTATACGACTATGTCTTTTATATAAAGCAGTGTTTCGCTGCTTGTGCGGCATATTTCACCCACACTGTCCCGTCACTGGCTTTGGTTCATATTAATGCAATAAAAGTGAAGTTAAATGAATAAAATAACTTATTATCACTTGGATACTGTAGCACACAAGACACTGAATTTGAAATGCCACGTGTGATGCAACATAGTAAGACAATTAATCTTTAGAATGAAATTATACTGAGCCACAGAAATCCGGAACGTGTCATTTATAGAGATATAGAGGGGAAAATAGTTGTCCTTTACCATTTCCTTTTATTATTCCTCTTCTCCTTTCCTTTCTGAAGACAATTTCTTTTTTCAGTTTTCTTTTTTATTAATGTTTACAGATTGGACTGTTTTTGCAAAACAAACTTTCTAAATCTGAGTCATGACTTGGTGACTGTGGGCAGAGCCTCGGTCCAAACGCTGGATCATTTGAGAGCAAGAACTATTAATCGGCCTTCAAGGTGTGAACGACCGGTGCGACCTGGTCAGATCTCCAGTTTCCTCCCTCAGTCAAAAAACATGCAGATTTGAGGTTTAGGCAGATTGGACACACTACACTGAGTGGATGATCGTGTGTCTCTGTTTGGCGCTGCGATGGTCTGGCGACCTGCCCGGGCTGTGACCCTACCTTTGGCCCTACGTCAGCTGAGCTTGGCCCCAGCCGATCATGTGGAAGATAAAGCGGTAGAAGGTGAGTGACTGTGTTGAACATGCGTGTCGGGTTAAAGACTCCGAAACGAGGCTGAAGTGGGCACACGGGACGTCCGTCAAACACCACATTCCTCTTGAGAAATCTGCTCTAAATCCTCCCCAAAACACTACAAGCGTTGACAGCGGCTGCTGTCGGGTAAAACAAAGAGAAACATGAAGACACATGGGAACACGGTCTCGTGCGTGAAAGTTGTTCAGTGAAGTGTGTTTTAATTGTCAGGAATGAGGTGAATGCTGGAGGGGAAGGGGCGGGGCGAGCCGTTATCGCGACGAGTCATCACAGCTTTAATGTCACTCACTTTTGTTTACATCCATCAGGTCTCACACTCACTGCCCACGAGTCACTTAATATCAAGTAAAAAAAATCAATTATTATTGGTTTAATTTGAACTTTGTCGTTCCACATCAAAATAAAAGCTTTTATTTTGAAATGAGGTGAAATGTCATCATGAATATTATTGTTTTGATTTCTTTTGGTTTTGGTTGGACTTTTTTTTGTGTGTTTGTGTATGTATAAGGTTTTATTTATCCTCTATACTTAATGCCTGTTTTTATTGCTTTATTTAAATGTTTATTACCTTTATTCCTATTCACTCTTGTCTCAATTTCTATTGTAAATCATTTGTCGACCTCCTTAAATAGTCCTTTCATCAGTTTATCATCACATTAATAATTTATCGTCTGTTCAGCATTTTGAAACACTCTTTTTTTTATTATCATTATTATTAAAGATGCTTCACTTCAGTGATTGATTGTGAAAATGTCAGTCTCAGAACATGCAGAGATGCTGCAAAACAAAGGGGAAGCAACTGAAAAGTCCTTAATTATGGGATGCTACTGCCCCCTATTGGCAGAAGAGACGGAAGCGTTTTGCCTGCATCAGTGTGAGCAGCAGCAGCATCGTTCTAATCCAATGTCTTAATGACGATTAAAGCTTATTGAATCTATGCAAATAAGTGTGTGTGTCTACTACATCTTCTCTGTGCACTGTAACAGAAGGGAAACCGCTTTAGTAAAGGTCAGGTAAATTAAAAAACAAAGCACCAATGCTTCTGCTCAGGAAGACAAATTTAGAAAATCAAATGTCACACTGCATCAGTGTGTGTGTGTGTGTGTGTGTGTGCGCTAAGTGTCTGAGGAATTGGGAATTACAGTCATGTCCGTGGACAAAATGTCAGCCAAACAATGACAGAGTAAAAAACGAATTAAGCCCCATTTTAGTCACATTTAAACTGAGACGATGCGAATAAATGGACTGCAGGTGTTTGGAGATTGAAACGGGAAACTGCACGAGAAGTGGGTCAAATCATCCGCCCGTCTTCTGCCATTCATGTCGTGTCTTCATATATACGACACACAAAAAGCACTTAACTGTAGTGACCGCACAGCAATGGATTAAATGTAAATATTCCCAATCTAGTTCTGCTTTTTGGTCACATTTGACACGATTCACGATCAACCTCCCTGAAACAGAATACGCATTTTGATGTCAGCGACTCCACTTGACCGACAGCATAATTCCACGGTATTGAAAAGAAGTCGAGCTCCGCTATAATAAGTTTAAACCCAAAGGTCAGCAGTCTGACACTAATGGTTATTGATGTTCTGCCACCCTTTAATTAATGAATCCATTTGACCTGGAGCTGCATGGCGCGGCCTCTGTCGCCTCCACTTCCACCGAATCGCAGCTTGACACAAAACCCTGCACGACTCTTGAGAGAGAGAGAGAGAGGGAGGGAGAAAGAGGGAGAGAGAGGGAGAGAGGACGAAGACACTGCAGGGGCAAACGCCGGCCACCCAGAGTCTGAGTCGCTCTGACAGGGCCGACGTGAAGGTGTGTGTGCTTTGTCTCTCACAGAGGATTGTTATGTTGCTAACACTTCACCAGCACAAGGAACCGTCTCTTTGTCTCTCAACTCAAGGATTTTCTTGCAAAAGAGAGAAATGGATTGTTCTCCAAAACACCGGAGACGAGAGAGAAACACCTGTAGTTTCCATTTTTCTGGGCCTGTTAGTAGGTTTTTGGACATTGAGTCAAAAACGCGGACAAATGCTACTTTAAAGATGTCTTATACTGTTCAAATTTCAAATTGAACACGCAAAATCTGGTGTTCATGTACAACTGCGATGTTGTTGTTGTTGTTGTTGTTGTTTTCAATAAATCCATTAGTTTTTCTTCATTTAAAGCCAGATATTGAACTTTATTCTTAAAAGAACTTACTGACAGGACGTTTTCTGGCTATTTTATGGTTAAAATAAGCAAAAACAAGTCCAGACATTTCGAGGCTTAGGTGTTAAAGTGACATTTATTGTGTAAAATGTGCTCCAAATGAAGTTATGATTGACTTACCAAGTGTATCTCTTGGATAAATGTCTGGTTTATCTATTAAAAATAACAGAAATTGATGTAAAATATCACAATTTCAATGTTTTCCTGTTTGTTGTGACAATGTATATTGTACATTGGGTCATGTTGGGTATAAAAAGTCTCAATATTTTAGGTGTTTTTTAAAGTGATTGCTGCCTTTTTTTAAAAGAGTGACTTTATAAGATAATCTCATAATGGTTGTAATGGTCAGATTATAGCAGATTATAGGACCATAGCCAGTAAAAATGCGTGTTTTTAGCCCCGTACATTGTGTCTGAAAATGTTCAGCTACAAAATGAGGTAATAAACTATTAATTATAGTTACAGACGGCTATAAATGACACACACTGTAATCGATTGCGGGGGCCTCATGTGGCCCACCAGCCACCTGTTTGACACCTCTGTCCTACACCTTGTGACTTAAGTCCATCATTAAGAGTTAAATACACTAAAGTTGACCAATTATAGGCATTTGAGGCTCTGCTGAAGTCTCTAATAATCACATACAAACATTAAGTATTAAAACGAACAAAAATTCACCCCGTGGCGTCGCAGCTGTGTTACAAAAATAACAGCGTGAATGTCAAAGCTTTCTCAGATGTGGCCCAGGAACACAGTCGAGGTGACCTGACACCAGCTGTTGATCACACCTGTCGCACACCTTCACACCAACACACACACACACAAAAGGAGCTTTTGAATCTATAACACAAATAAATACATGTTGCTGTGCAATGTCACCGAGCTGGAGACCAATTATTGCCCTCTTTGCAGTCTTTTTAACTATCTTTAGCCAACATTCAAATCGCTCTCCTTACCTCGCCGGCTTCATGTGACGTCCCGCTGACTTTGACTCACTCGCTCCGATTCAGGTGGAAGAACAAAAAAAAACAAAACCCTCATGGAGCTCGCAATTTTATGACTCACCGGTTTTTGACAGTGAGACAAGAGCTGAAGTGTTATGTTGCCCTGCAGCTCTTCCTGGCAAAACATTGAAGCTTCGATAATTTTTTTAGTCTTTAAAGAACACAGCAAGGTCAATTTAAGACCCGTTTCTACCGCCGTAGTTCCAGGAACTTGAAGTGCCAGGAATGGAATGGCTCCTGTAGACCACAGTACAGATGTCATTAGTTTCTTTTTGCTTCAAAATCTCCAGTAAAAATGAATTAAAGTTGCAAGGTTGGTGGAGTTTAAAAAGCTGTGGAAAAATGAAAGCAGATATTTAGGAGAAGAAAGGAAAAAGGTCTCGGTGACATTTTAAGGTGAGATCATTTTTCTCTACTGGTGAATGGAAAAATCGATTTCACAAAAAAAAGGATTTCCCTGAGAAACTTGCCTGAAGATAAAATAACAAATCATAAAATAAACTTACTTTTTTTCTCTATAGGGGGCTTGAAAGGATAACTTTGCTTCGATCTCCCCAACGGCAATCATTTCCTTCACCCTCACTCTGGAGCTTAATCGTGTGTTCTAAAGTCCACAGTGTGGAAAACACGGAACCTGCTATACAGCATCTGGGTTCAAACCTGTTGCCTAGCAACCGTGCCAATTAAACACTCTTTTCTTCCAGTTGTTACAAATAAGGCTAACTGCAATGTTCATGGCTCCTCCGTGCTGACGAAGTATTAAATAAGAGGCGTGGGGATTAATAGACGCGTCAACCGTCCGGTCATTGATTGCAGCGAATCCATTCATTTAATCCAAAAAAGATGAGAGCGGGTTCAAGCAGGAGGACACTTGTCATTCAAATGATCGCATCACACTCTCTGCCTGCCCCCATTTCAATTAAATATTGTCTCTGAAGTCACAGCAAGACTGAGGAGCTGATTGGTCATTAAAAAAAAAAAGAAAACAGCAACTGGGGCCTACTTGTATCTGTCAAAAAAGAAAGAAAGAGAGAGAGAGACCCAGATACTGTTTCTCAGTCCGGTCTGTGAATTCACACGAGTAATGGGGACATTGGTCTTGATACCAGACAAGAGAAATGACACCTTTTGGTCATTTAGAGCTGCGGTTGACTGAGCGGTCGTTAAAAAGCTGGGTCACATTCAGAAAACTTTCCCTATCCCCAATTCAAGGGCACATTGAGGGACACAGAATATAGGATGTTTACAGTACACGTGTAGATGGATGGATGCATGCTGACTCTAGGGATGTGTATTTTTAGGCTCTGAGTGCATGAACTGAGGAGGACCCTTATGAAACTGAGAGTTTTGTTTTGGGGTTTTTTGTGAATTCACCAGCATAATGGGGACATTAGTCTTAGGTATAATTTCTAAAAAAATTATACCTTTTGGTCATTTGGTGGGAAAGGCGATCTTATTTCAATTGCGTCTTTTAGCAAAGGTCAAACTTACCTTTCTTTTCATGCTTTCATTTCTACTAGACTGGATTAATTCTCTCTATGTTGTTAGCCAGGCTGCTCGCTCTCGCTTGCAGTTTGTCCAGAGCGCTTCTGCACGTCTGTTGCCTGGAACAGGCAAGCTAGAGCATCATTGCATTGGCTACCAACTGAATTTTTTTTTTATTTAAAAATGTTGCCTTTTACTTACAAAGCATCCATCTTACCTCAGCGATCTTTTACATCCATACTTACGAACACTGAGATCTGCAGAAAAGTCAATTCTTTCGGTACCAAGATCGAGGTTAAAACACTGGGGAGACGGAGCCTTTGCTGTGGCGGCCCAGATTTAAATGGGTTTTTTGGCCAGTGTCTATGGCGGTATTAGTGTCTTGTTCCAAGTCACAGATGACCTTTGGTTGACCGTGCAAGTATTGACGCTTATGACATGATGAGCTATGATTTTTGAAGGCGCTGGAAAAACCAATGAATAAAAAAAACCTTTTCATTATCAATGTGTGACACGTATTTTTCTGCAAACCCATGGAAACTGTCGCATGAATCTTGTGTTTTGGCAAATGGTTTCATAGTCATCGCGTCAACATTTCTAACGTGACGTAGATCACACACATCTGTGGTGAAATCCTCACCAGTTCAGTTGTTCAAAAACCAGTCTGAGACCAAACATCACAAGGGTTTTTGTTGTGGCGACCAGGAAAGCGTCAGCCACACGGCTGGAAAAAACACTGAAGAGTCATCAACTTTTCCAAAACCGGGACGTGGTTTTTCATCCATTCCTCATTTCAGACAAAAGCACCACAAGCAGTTAACTTCTAGACATGTAAATACAAATTAGAATTCTGGTTCAGAAACATGAGCGTTTGACCCGTTACCTGTTAAGCAAAGATCCAAAGTTGCCTCTGTGTCGTCTTGTCTTGCTCTTTTCATTTACTGTTAAAGATGAGCTCCCTGTGACCTTTATCAGCTCAGACTTCAAGTCCATGGTTTTTGCATAATGCTCAATTACAGACATGTCTGGTTTTAAATGTTAGACTGGAAAATAATGAATTTAAATACGCAACAAGTGTCACTTTAACAGCTAGAAAATGCCGCCGCGGTTTTAATGAAATGTGTTCATGAAAATGTATGAGTCTCTATTAGGGGAAAACTTAATGGAGTGCTTTTCTAATCAAGGCATGATTTGCACATGTACCAGGGAATTTCTGTCTCTTAGTTTTTCTGTTTACAGACGAGTGACTGAACTAAATGTAGCACTCTTGCCTCTTACAGCAAGAAGACCCAAGTTTGCAACCCGGTTGGAATAAGGTCTTTGCTGCATGGAGTTTGCATGTTCTTCCTGTGTGTACATGGGTTTTCTCCCGGTTCAAAAAGTCCAAAAACACTGGATGACTTGATTAATTGGACACTATACATCGACCATAAGGTGTAACCTACCTCTCTGGCCCTATGTGAGCTGGGACTGGCTCCAGCGACCTCCACGATCCATCGTGTGGAGGATACAGTGGCGGCGACAATGGATGGATGAACATGGAGCCATTGCTAGTTGAAAGTCCAGTTGCTAGGAGAACATGTTGTATAGATTGACCTTCAAGATTGGCACCCAAAAACAACACAGATTGGCAACACAAAGCCGTTGTTCGTTCCTTGCCAATCAGAGTCTCATGAGCCCAGAGCTAATTCTCTTGTTTCTGATTCTTATGATGTACAGTAAAGGTCATTAGGCCGATGATTGTATTATGTGACATCTTGAGGACTGATCTGCTGTCTCGATGTAACCGCTCTATCCATGGCCTGGTATACTAAAAATTAAATTACTGCCGGAGAAAATAATGAGCTCTTGAAGTAGCACCATTCTCACCAACGTCCAAATACAATGGTGTAAATGGGCCGAGCAACGTCGGCTAAGGAACAGTATTTCGGATTTTCCTCCACGTACCACTAGAGGACGCTTGCGTACCACTGGTGGTAGGCGTACCACAGTTTGAGAACCAAGGACCTAAGCTCATCACAGACTCCAGCGCCTTCTCCACTGTTCTCCCAAAATACCTCCGACATGAGAAACTGGTGATTTGGACTACAAATTCTAAAAGTGCCAGTTTCCACATATCGGGGCGGCAACAACGATGACGACACCTTTGACGGCAGCTCCAGCTTCGATAACAATGAAGCTGATCACAAGAGCTGTTCTGTTACTCAAAGGCTCCTCATGTGCTCCGTCTTAACACAAACCGCAAAGAAGATTAACGTGCACGTTTCTCGTCTGCGTCGTGTAGCTGCTGCTATACTTTGCTGTAATCTAAAACGCTGCGACTGCTTTTTCCCTAAGCTAATTAGACGGAGGGAAGCGGGGAGGCAGTTGACACAAGCTAAATCTGAATTTCGAGTTTTCCTGTTAACACGTTGGCTGCTGGATGCTCAGACGCCCCGCGGTTGTGCTAATGACAGAATACATCAGCAGTGAGTGGGCAGAGAGCCTCTGATCTCTCATGAGCATGGCTAGACTTTCACTTAGCACACTACTTGAAAATATGACACAAAAAAAAAAGAAACCTGTGTTTTCTCTGAAAAGGCTTCAGTTTGGCTTCAAGACGTCAAGTTTTGTATGAGCATCGACTGTGAGTGTCATCTGTCACCCAATCATCTGACTGTCGTGGGTGGATTTTTATTTTTTTTTATTTTATTAATCCCCTTAGGGAAATTATTCCTCTGCATTTTACCCATCCTAGAATTAGGAGTGGAATTTGGAGTGGGTGGAGCTAGACCTTACCGTACCATTGTGCCCCAAGAAAAGGGTGCCAAAGTGTGGCACAGTAGGGCTGGTTATTTAGATACTATTCTTAATGGAAATGCAAAAAAATAGCTATTCCACTCGATGGAAACGTGGTACACAGTCCTGGAAGGAGAGGAGAGGAGAACCACTGCCTGACAGAACCCACATTCAGATCCAGTCGTGGTTGTGCTTTATGCTTGAGCTCACATCTGCAAATGTTATAGTTTATCATTTCAAACTGAGCGAGGCTGCTAATTAAAGATGATTAACACCACTCTCATTGCCAGAGGTTGTTCTGTTGTATGAATTGGGGACGTCACCATAGCCCTCAGTGCTACTGACGTTACCGTGGTTACTATTTTGCATCCTTTACTCTTTACTGGAGCTGATGCTGGTTAAAAGCCTGCATGCACTGCAGAGTCAGTTGAACCAGGATTGACATTGTTTCCACTAATATAATATTAATGTGCTAAGTCACTCAGTGAAGTGTATTTATATTGGATATTACCTCTAACGCAGTCCAGTGACATGAAATTTTACATTCATGGTCTTCCTTGGGTGCTGCACGGTTGGTGTAGTGGTTAGCACTCTTGTATGCGTGGGTTTTCTCCAGGTTCTCCGGCTTCCTCCCACAGTCCAAAAACATGCAATATGGGGATTAGGTAAATTGGACACCCTAAATTGACCATAGGTGTGAGTGTGAGAGTGAATGGTTGTTAGTCTGTGTGTGTGTGTGTGAATTGATTATTACAATGCTGAGAACAGAAAAATGCTGCGGTTCGTCTCTGTTATCAAGCTCCAAACGGACATAGAAGGGAAAATGATGTTTTAAATGAGCCTCAAGTCAAATCAGGTGTGAAAAATGAGCCTCAACTTCGTGTATTCTTTAACACTCGCGCCATCAAGATCAATAATCTTCCCGTTTCATGTGATGCTTTTAATTCCCAGCAGCAGTTTGGGCTTAGAAATCCTTCTGTGTTGCATGGATTATCTAAAAAAAAAAAAAAAGCAGCTACTCCACGGTGCAATAACTGTGTAACACACTCATTGGCACAGATGTATGAAAACAAACAACTCTCTTTCCTGCTTTTAAGTAGGAGCGATGGATGTGGTTTCCAGGGAGGCATGGCTGCACAATTTCACCTGGTAACGGCGCTGGCGCGGACACGGCACAGAATCAGCTTCTTTGTGGACATAGTAGGGGATTGTGGGTAAATCCCAAAGGGCGTTACGGCTTGACAAATATTTGAAGTGCTGCCCAGCTCTGTTTGCCTCGGCCTGAGCTTCAGGTTGAGGCAGCTGCTTGTAAATTATGCATCACAAAGAGGAAAGACAGAGCCGGCAGCATCAGAGTGGATAGAGTCTGAAAAGAAGAAATCATTTCTGTTACACTCACAGTACAAACCGAATTCTTACTGTGTTTCGTTTGCTTTATTTTACAAACAGCATGAGCAAATGATTTCCAGGAAAAAGGGAAAAATCAATGGAATTGACCACTCAGACAATAAAAGATCCCTGACCTGGAAAATTTTGCTTTCTTACTCTGAACATTTGTTTTTTTTTAGCTTCCAGAAAACATGTTTTTAAATGTCACATTGTATTTGCATAATGTACATCTGCATCTCCATCAAATCCACTCACACGTGAAATACAAATGACACCGACATCTAGCACAAAATGCACATAGACCCAGAAACAGACGGGGAGCATGAGGGAAAAACAGGCCGCAAGAGTTGAATTGATGCCAAATATTGAAGTCGTAAAAACTCGGACACTGAGGTGTGCTTACAGAGTGCAATCAGGACCAAGTCATGTTACAAAACATTTGGATCAAAGAGTCGATGTCCTCACGTCATTAATTGCTTTGATATATTATCCAGGACATTTTGTTCTGTGTCTTCATTTCACAGGTCGTGTCGGTAAAAGCGGTATCTGCGTGCTGCCGATCATTTAGTCACTGGAGAAGAGAAGTCCTTTTTTTAATTATGGAACTGGGTCAGCCCCAGTGGCAGTGAAGTCAGACTGAACAAATACATAACTCACAGCACAGTCAACGCTTGACCCCCCCCCCCCCCCCCCCCCCCCGCAAATGCCAAGAAGGAGTACGTCACTGATCCACAGTGGGAATGGTGCTGACCTTATTGTTCCTGCTGATTCTCCGCTCAGGCCTCGGCCTGGGCAGCTTGGTCTGGATCAGCTCCTCGGGCGTGTTACCCAGCGGCGGCAACAGCCTCTTCTTGCTGTTCCTGGTCTCGGGTAACCACTGAGGGGGAAGCTCAAAGGGCCCGAACCCAAACTGTGGAGAGTCCTCGACTTCTGTCGGTGTAGCTGGTGCCACCTGTGATGAAGAGGCGTAAGCGCACGTGTGAACCGGAGAGGCCCGAGGTGCTAGGATCGCAGGAGGACCGTCTTTGGTGATGACCAGCCCTCCCGCCGTGCTCTGCAGGGAGTCCTTCTTGGGGATCACCTCCCCTCTGAGGCTCCCCAGCCTCGACCCGGCTTTGAGGTCCTCCTTTGTTCCTGATCCTTGACCCTCGTTCTCTGCGTCCTCCTCCTCTTCAGAGGGTCTGAAGATTTGCTGCTGGCCAATATTGAACATCTCTAGAAGTTGGCTCCCAGAGCGGCCGGCAGTCTCCAGTCCCACTGGCTCCCCGATCACCCCCTCCGGTCCCAAAGAGGCCAAACCCCCGGTGCTGACCACATTGCGGCGGCTGTAGCGTCTGTGAATCCTAGCGAGCAGGTCCATCCAGCTGTGACGTGCCGAGCGGTTGACAGTCAAAAATAGAAGTGGGTTCGTGAGCAGAGACACTTTGGGGAGCCAGAGTGCGGTGAGATACAGCGACACAGGCAGCTCCTTGGTGTCCGCCAAGATGGTGCGATACACCACCAACGCCCCATAGGGGGCGCTGCAGGCGAAGAAGGCCAGCACCACCGCCAGCAGCGTGGCGTGCAGCTCGGCCTCCCGCTGGGACACGTACGGGATGGAGATGCTGTTCTGCGGCGTGCGCAGTGCCGCGATGATCACCTTCTTCTTCTGGCTGGCGCTGAGCGCTCTGCGGATCAGCAGCATGAAGAGGAAGACCAGGGTGAGCGGCAGGACCACCGTGGTGACGTTGTAGATCAACACGTACGCCATGTGGCCCAGGGAGCGTGCGGGGTCGTCGGAGCAGGACGAGGTGACGTACACGTCGGTCACATTGGTCACGGCGAACACAGGGAGGCTCGCCACCACCGCATGGACCCAGATGTAGATGACCAGGTCTCTGGAACGAGCATCTGAGATCTTCCTCTCCAGCGGGTACAGCACAGAGTAGTATCTACAAGACAAGAAGAGTTTATTGTAGAGTAAGGCCCAGTTATACCCAACTTTCATCTGTTTTAAGTCCGTCCGTTCCAAACGTTATATCCTTTACTACCTTTTGTGCGTCTTTTGCGTTAGAATGGACGTTTTGCATTACTTCCTGTAGAGGGCAGTGCCAATTTGCCGGCATCAACAAACATGCCGCCCATTGAAGAGATTATTTCATTGTGCTTGATATAAAATAGACAGAAATGCAAGCTGTGGAACGTAAGACCACTGAATGTAAGTCGTACCATTAACGGGGGATATTACTCGTTGGTGTTGCCAATGGAGACAACTTTTGACAACTTCCCTCGCCAGATGAATACTCAAATTTAAAATGCCGTGCGAGTGAAGCCAAGCACCTAGCAGTCGCGCTCCGTTATCTTTGGACAATTGACTCCATTTCGTCCGTCATTGAGGGAAGTGGACGAAATGAACGCAAAGTATGGACTAAAAGCTCCGTCCATCTCCGTCTTTTGCGTAGAGTATAAATGGACCTTAAGACTCTAACTTTAAAAAAGAATTTATGTCTAAAGGTCAAGGCTGCAGATTGCAACAAACGGAGAACTCGCCCATCCTTTCTCCAAGTGCATTAAGAACTATGGTGGTCTTAAGCAAGAAAGGATCTTGAAAACACGTTTGAGGTACATGATGACGTCCGAATGCATTTACGCATTAGCAGTTGCGCCATCATGACAAAAGTTATGATGCACCTAAATATAAGTTAGCTCTGTTGTGCACACTGACTTCCTGGGACACTTAAATGGAACACAGCCGTCAGCAACACCTGTGCCGGTCACAGGTGAAACTGTGGGGGGGGGAAACGGGACAAAACTCTTCCTGGATCATGTTGAAAAGACAGACAAAAACGTTTTATTTAGTCACTTTAGTGAGTTACAATTCCTTGATTATTGTAATGTCTTTATTGTATAAAATTAGTTTTTGCTCTTTTGAAACAGTCTAATAAGGACAATGGATGACGCTTTATTTACAAACTCGTTCACTGGTCATGAGTGCGTCCAAAACACTGCACTTTACCATGGTAACGGTACGTGCAATAAAAGGGAGATTCAGAGTTCAAGCCATACACCATACAGAAATTTGTTTATTTTTAAGTGGAAGGATTCAAATCCTCCAACAAATAACCAGTAGATTAGAGACATGATGCTTTTTTGAAAAGATTAGATTAACTCTGAATGGCTCTGTTAATATTTGTTTCTTTTTTTTTATAAAACGTGGAAATGTTTGTACGAAACTGTCTGTGTTATTGTCTAATCTATGCATATGTATCTCAGATTATGCAGTGATGTAACCCTTCTGTGTCATATGTGACTGAGACTACATAATATAACATTGTGATCTGTTAAATGATTGCAAGACATGAATTGTTACATATATATTTAAGTTAAATTAATTTAATTAATTTTTTTTGAGAAGTTGCAGTGCGGGGCTTAGCTGGTTTTAATGAAAGACCTTTAACATTCATAATTTCTCAAAAACGTATCAATAAATAATTTATATTTTGTTGCCTTTATTAAAAAGTGGAAACTAGCTGATGAGTGTTTGCCTATTTTGTCCAGTTTGTCTCCATGGTGGCCATATTCTCAGCAAGAAAGAGTCTGTTCATGAGTTTAAGCAGTCAGACAACAGCATCAACAACTGTCTATTAAAAACAATTCAATTAGATTATAGACTCCACCTTTTTCTTCTATTAGATTGTGTTCTGCTCTCGTCTAAATTAATGCGGCGGCAACAGTGCAATGGGCCCCCGGAGCGGCCAGTACCACGTCTGCAAATTAATAATCATTAAACGAATGGTTTTGCCGGATTATTATTCCATAACATGAAGGACTGAACGAGAGTTCATGAAAGGCAGCTGTGAGTCATACGTCTGTGGTGTGTTACCTGCAGCTGATGATGAAATCATGTGGGTGTGTTGTTCATGCACACCCACCAGAGCATAACTAGATCTTCTCTGGATTGGCTTCCGTCCTATTGTTGTCTCTTAATCCTGCATAAAGAACTTGCTCCTTTTCCCTGAATCTGTCTCTTCATCGGCGCCACATGTTAACGCAGGAGCCAGTAACTGTGCCACAGTCAGTTACGGGCACAGTTACTGACCACATCGAGGATTAATAATTCATCGGTTTCAAAGAATTCTGCTTCATTGCACATTCGTTGCCATGGAGGTGATATAATCTCTGAAGCAGTGACACCAAGACTGAGACAGTTGCCATAAAAATTCCCCCCAAAAAAATTCATCTCATTCGATTCAGTCCTGCGTGTTTCATGACTTTTGTTTAGTTATCTTTTGATGAGGTTTAGAACAAGGTATGTATGACCCCAGCCCTTATTTTAAGGCTTTTATATGTACTTAAGGTTATTTTAACCCTTAGATGTGCCTTCAAAAAAGTTACCGCCACACACCTAGAGCATCAAAATATGTTCAAAAAAATGAAGCTATAAAACTTTAATGAATATTAATGATTTTTTTTATTTTTAACCCTTAAATTGCTAAGTTTTTGTCATGATAGACCTTCATTTTATGGTCTAAAAAACAATAAATAAATTATTGTTTGATTGTTGCAGCCTGGTATATGTGAAAGCACAAACAATTGTTTGTTTGTTTTTGCAATGTCATATTTCATAAAATACTCACATTAACACACCTAGTGTATACATTATACTTTTTTATTTACTTTTTCTTTATCAGTCCTCATACATATCAAATATTAATGATTTTTTTAAGTGTACAACCCTTAAATTGCCACGTTTTTGAAACGGTGCATCAAAAATACATTTGAACGGGTTTCAATGAGCACGTTTTTGTGCGTAGGTGTGTTAGTGTGAGTATTTTAGTTAAAATTATTGACTAAAAATTACATGAAAAAAAAAACTGGCATACATTTTTTAACAATATGTATGAAAAAATTATAAAATATTCTAAAAGCCAAAAACACAAAATGTGTCTAGGTGTGTAAAGGTTAAAAATATTGGAAAATTTGTCAGTGATTTTTCATTGTTTTAATCCCGAGAACAAGACCAGCGGTGTCAAACATACGGCCCGTGGCCCACCAGAGGGTCCAATCTGGCCCCCAGGATGAATACATGTACACATGTACAAAATTGCACTTATTTTTGTAAACAAAATACTTCATTAAATGTAAAAAAAAAAATGTAAGACAATATCATTATACTATTATTTTACTGGGCTGGCCCACTTGAGATCAAACTGTGCTGCATGTGGTACGATTGAATGTTAAATTCCAGATTTAGGGATCCCAGGGATTTGGGATCGCACGGAAACTTGCGTAATTTAGCGAGATTTCAAAATAGAAACAGACATGGAGGGCGGACTGTCGGCGTCATCATTTAACGGCTGTTGTGCGTGCGATGTTCTGTGGCTGAGAAACACAAATTACGGCTCTAAACAAAAGAGGTCGTGTCGAGTTTACTTTTTTTAAGCATAATTATTCTGGGCAGCGAGGGCACAAGCTGCGTTTGAGTGCTGCACTTAGCACAGCAGTCAGTCCTGACATATACATGCTCCATCAGTCCCAAACCAGCCAGTCTCTCACGTTCACTGCAGGGTGCAGTCGATGGGAGACTGAAAAAGACAAAAACAACCCTCCCAGACTTTGATCCTCGTCTTGTGTTGCTTTGTTGGACGTGCTTCCCGGTGTCCGTTTTCAGTAAATGTGATGTGGGGAGAAAAACTGATCAGAGGATAGGTTTAAACCGCTCCCTTCGCTAAAATGATACCTCTAAATTCTGTGAAGTGAGTGGGCTTTGCCCACTAGGGCTTTTTCAAACACACACACAAGTCCCAGCACTGAAGTGAAAAAGAACTCATCCTACTCAAGGACAGAGTGCTCTCTTGTTTTTGTCTCTTTTATAAGATACTTGGATTCTTAGAAATTAGATCTTACATGGAACATATTTACTCTTGCCTTTGCTGCGTGGAGTTTGCGTGGGTTTGCTCCAGGTTCTCCAGTTTCCTCCCACAAACATGCAGATTTAGGGACTAGGTAGACTGGACACTCTAAATTGAGCGTGAGTGTGAGGGTGGATGGTTGTTTGTCTCTATATGTGGCCCTGTGATAAAGTGGATGGATGAAACTATATCTTCTGACCTGTCGAGCGCGATGGCGCTGAAGCTGAGCACGGTGGCCGAGCAGAAGAGCTTGTGCAGGAACTTGATGACCTTGCAGAGCAGCAGCGTGTGAAGCCACCAGCAGCAGCGCGGGCTCGCTCCCAGCGCCACGTCGAAGGGCACGCACACCAGGCCGGCGCAGATGCCCGAGCACGCCAGGTTCTTGATGAAGCGGTTGGTCACGGACTTGAAGACGTTTGTGCGGCAGGTGCACCACAGCACCGTGGCATTTCCTGCGGAGAGAAAGGGGTCATCTCCAGTTAAAGTCCAGTCATTCTGTTTTGGGGTTTTGCAGAAACACGTTGGGTAAAAGCAGAGAAAATGTGGCCTTTTTTATGTTAAAAAAAAAAATAGCTTCATTATTTCAGAAATGGTGGTTAATCATTTTAAAATGGTGAACTTCAGACTCTGGAGCCAGGTCAGAGAGAGCCGTGCATGGTATCAGCCTCTCCAAATGTAATTACCAACAAAGTGTTAGCTGCTCTTAGAGCAAGATGTTCTCTGGTGAAGCTGTTATACGGGAAAAAAAAATATATATATGTGTCTGTGGAGATTCAAAAAGAGGCCACAGTCACTCTAAGAGGGAAACAAACTAGGCAGGGTCGGGTATAATAGATATAACGGTACATTAATGTGTGTTGGGTTGAACAAATTTGGCCCAAGATGTTTTAGATGGAGCTGATGAAAAACATCACACCGGCTTTTTACGCAGCGTTTCTGGAAAGCCCGCCAGTGGAGGAGATTACGGGTGCAGCACACTCGGCCCCTGTGCTCGCACGGGTTAACGGAATCCGTGTTTTTCTAAAAAATACGCAGCATTACGAGTGTATTTAGTTTTCTGTACAATCATGTCACGTTAGTTTTCTGATCTGACCTCCCGTGAGGCCACTGTAATTATTTCCGGCCTGTGTGTGTGCGCTTCTGTTTCGATGCCAATGCAAAGCAGACGACACAAACGTCCTCGGAGAGCATCGTCTCAGGTCAGTGTGTTAGTGTGTGTGTGTGTGTGTGTGTGTGCTCATTTGCACGACTGTCGAAACGCCAGTTAATAAAGAGGAGGAAATGTTCGGGAATCACCACAGATGATTAGGTTTTGTCTAACTGTTGCTAACCTCTGTTTCTGTTCACAACACACCTGAGAGCTGGACACTTGCTCTTTCTGATAACACTGCTACTGTCAGGGAACGGAGGGGAAAAAGACTTGTATCTCCTCACTGTTACACAGCTCACTCTCCTGCACCAATCAGCAATTTCACCTCAAAGCACATTGAGGTGTTGGCATCAGCACTGATACCCGTTTCCAGAGTCTTCTGGCGTACTATGCATTTTAACTATATATTTTAGGTAGATCTGGTATTTAATTTCTTTTTTTTCATTCGTCACACAAAGCAAATACAAACACACAACATTATAGTGTCTCCATTTGTTTGGACTGTGTTATTTGTCCTGCGTAAATGATTGTTACCTGCCTTTGGACGACAAATGTCATTTAGCAACTGTGTTAATACCGGCATATTCACATTAATGTGTGCTGTCCTAATTCAATAAACTTAATAAATAAGATAAATAAATCACTCACTTAAAAAAATTAAATGGGATTTTTTTTTCCACATAGTTTGATGTGTGTATATATGTATATGTATGTATATGTGTGTATATATGTATATGTGTGTATATGTGTGTATATATGTATATGTGTATATATGTGTGTATATATGTTTACATGTGTATATATGTGTGTATGTGTATATGTGTATGTATGTGTATATGTGTGTATATATGTATATGTGTGTATATATGTATATGTGTATATGTGTGTGTGTATATATGTATATATGTGTGTGTATATATGTGTATGTATATGTGTGTATATATGTGTATGTATATGTGTGTATATGTGTATATATGTGTATATATGTGTATATGTGTGTATGTGTATATGTGTATGTATATATGTATATATGTGTATGTATATATGTGTATATATATATGTATGTATATATGTATATATGTATATATGTATATATATGTATATATGTATATATATGTATATATGTATATATGTATATATATATATGTATATATGTATGTGTGTATGTGATCAGAGCTGAGGAAGTTTGACCCGAGTGTGCAGAAAATGATCACTTCATGATAATTAGAGTCACCTTATCTCTCACTCCATCTTAATCTAATGTCACTACACCAGTGTGTGAAGTGTATGTGAGGAAGAGGAGGATGCATGGTGACAATGGTGTTACTTTGAGAGCTCAATATCTTCCTCAGGTGGTATACTTGGTATGAAAAGTTTGAGAAAGCGTGATAACGGTTGTTGTTTGACAGTGTGCTTTTCTCCCAACCATGCAGCTGTTGCGGCACAAGGTCACACTTTCGCAGGAGGTGTGACACTGCTGACGTATGTGGGGACTGCAGTATTAAATATTAGATGCGCAACCGAATTCCCCACCTACGCAGAAAAAAAAAAACAAGACGAAAAGGAAAAGTTATTAACACTCCGTCTGTTTTGTCATAAGTGCGACAAAGCCACGCGCGTCGAGTGTTTTTTAGAAACGGCCGTGCGACACTTTGTAAAGGTGTGTCCAGGAATACATTCAAAGCTGTGATTAATGAATAACAATAAGTGTCTTCATGTGGACAACACTGGGACATCATCAGCCCCCGAGTCAGAGCTTGTATTGTCTATCAAATCACTTTGTCCTTTTGGGTCCTTGAAATACTCACCTGGTACTTGAGGGACACCTTGGCAACCACACACAGGAGCCAATGGAGGGAAAGAGCAAACGCTAAACATGATTGCTTTTACCACTTAACAAATGTCAGTCCGACTGTTGGCGGCAACATTACTGCACGTTATAATATTCAGTAATGAGGACGGAAATGAAAACATTTACCTTTTTTTTTTTTTCTCTCTTCCATGCAAATGAGAGTAGTAAGTGTATCTGGTGTGAAATATCATTAACACGTACTCGCCGTCGCATCCCTGCGGTGGTGATGTGACTATTTTGGGTTCAGTGATCGTCTCCTTTATGAATGGTGCGGCACAGACGGAGGCCGGTGAGCCACACGTTCAAAGTGCAATTCCTCACGTGCCTGATTACGTGCAGTGTTATGCACGCGGTGGTGCATTAATCCGATTTACTGTGACAAACTCTGACCTGAGCTTTACCACAAAAGCGGTGGATTATTGTCTCGTTAGGACACTTTTTCTTCTGAGAATCAGATGAAGGAGCTCAGTGGTTTAGCTCGGCATTGGGACGAGAGGAGCAGAGGAAACGGGAGCCACCAAAAAAATAGTGCAGTTTATAATTGTGTTCTATTACCAGTTTATGATTCAGCAGATCACTATCTTGTGCTGGTTTCTGTAAATCTGTATAAAATACTGCAAAAAGAAAAACCTTTTCCACATCACATCAAGACGGTTTGCTGGTTCAAATCCCACCTGGAGCCTGAAACCTGAGCTCTGCTTCTACCTTTGAGTCTTTTAAATCAGATTTTACCGATTTAACGTTAACTCTTGTGTAATATTGTCCATTTATTTAACTGCTATTATTTATATTACTGTATTATTACATATTAAATAGAATGTAGGTATATTTGGCTTTATTTTGGAGTTGAAGAGTTGCTCATTGAGTGCACATTTGGACATCTGATCTAAGTTTTGAAAAACAAAGTCGTAAACCTCGTTTACTTGTTTGATTTTCGAGTCAGCGCACTTAGTTCTTCCCTTTTGATGCGACAGTGCAAATGAATACAAGGCCACTTTTGTGATTTTACTGCCCTCTGACGTTAAAAACAAGAGTGCAACTGGTTTGGAGTAAATAACACAACTATAATTCATGCAATTTACAGTATTACATTTGTGATGATGACACTGGCAACTGTGGTGACTGTGAGATCTCAGCTCTGAGCCCCATAAAGACACTGATTTTATGTTTGATTTTATGCTTTTACATTTGACCTGTTTAAACTGTTTTAAATCTATTTTCAACGGTGCTTTTATCACTTTAACTTGTCCTGCTGTCATTAATGTCCTGCTATAAGACTGTCTCACTGGTTTTTGGGGGGTTTTCAGTCAAAAAACAAGCAGATTGGGGTCAGGCTGTGATTAGAATGCTATGTGAACGGCCGTGTGTGTGTGTGTGTGTGTGTGTTGACCTGTCACCCGTCCTCTCGCCAAGTGTCAATAGGAATTAACAGCCAGATCATACATATAAATGATAAACCATCCAGCCAATCATACACATTTGATGTTGCCATGGTGAGATCTGTTATGTGAACATGTACTTCAAGAAACACGAAAGGGTCGTTTTCCTTTTGTTTTTCCCACTTTTACAAATCTCTGTGCGTTGTGGACGAGGAGGGGAGTGAAGAGGAGACGCACAAAGCGTCTATTTATAGCCCCGTGACAGCGTTTTCCATTTCCATGCATCAATTTCATACGTGATGGGTGGAAACGTTCAGCACATGTGAATACGCCGGGCTGCATCTGTCAAAGGTTGAGACACCTCACATCCATCGGTGATGGATTTTTCTTTTCTTTTCTTTTCTTTTTTTTTTCCTCGTGGAAATTGCAGCCACAAACACAGATTATCTTCCCGAGATGGAAAAGACTTCAATCACTCGCCTCCATCAAACCAAAAAAAGTGTCTCACATGATGGAGCCGGCGTGCTATAAAGTGAGAGTCAGAGGATCGAGGAAGACGTAGCCAAAGTGCAAAAAACCTTCCACCTTTTCTTTTTCTTTCTGCTTTCTGCGAGTTGAACATTTAATCCCCGGCTGCCTTGAGACGATTGTTCAAGTTGAGACGGATCCTTTAACTGATTCACTTCATTTCATTCATTTCCCATTCAGTGACGGTCACAAATTATGATTCTTTGCAGGTCATTCATTCAGTGCGGCGATGCTGACTCTACTTTGAATGGCTACATTTCATTGGCAAAAGTGCACTTTTATGATAAAATCCGATTCATTACACTTCACCGAGCGGAATGAGCTGAACGTCTGGAGGTTTCATCTTCAAATGCTTAGCAGGGATATGTCGCTGTGTTCTATCGAAACTCAGAGCGACGAGTGACGTCACCTCCGACACTCCACCTAATTAGCTCATTTAAGTGCGTTAGCAACAGCCGGAGACTGAGAGTGAATGTGTGTCGATTTGAGAGCAGCAGCAGCAGCAGCGGAGAAATATCAAATGATGAGAGGACAATAACGCCCCGTAAAACATGTTAAAATCGTTAGCTATCCATTGTTCGGGACGAAAAGTATCCACACCGCTGTCGCCAGCTTCCTCTCCATTTTTAGTGTCTCTGTTTTTTTGACAAATTTCCACTGCAGACCCTCGTTTTTCTTCCCCGCTGGTGGAGACGTTTTTGAGAGTGGCACTAAGGCTCTTTATATTTAATATCATTCACTATTTACGACGCATAAACACAGTTTGCAGTCTGCAAATGAAAACGGATTTGTTGACATCCGTTTCCTTCATCTCTGATTTTATGTCTGACATTTGCCAAGTCATAGATAACTTAATGGAAAAAAAACAACCATTTTTTTAAAGCCATGCTGCCAAATGACATGTTGTGCCTCAGCAGGAGGTGGCGCTGAGTCAAAAACCACATTTATGATAAATACCACTTTCAATGCCACTTTTTTTTCATAATTTCTTCATAATGCGGTTCAAATGAGCTCCTTTAATAAATCATACAGTTCTTAATGTGAGTCAGCTTGTGACCATGCAGTTGCAGAACTGACAGTAACAGGTTGCTTTTATAGCCTCTTACTGCTTCCTACATGCTCTGTACACACATGCATGATACTGTAGGTTGTATGTGACCGGTGTAAAACACCAGAATCCCTATGACATAACTTTAAAGTACAGTGTCTTCCCTATTTCACACCTGAGTGCATCCCTGTGGGCAGCTGCTGTAAGGAAGCTGCTCACAGGAAGCTTCTCATATTACTGGAGAACTGGAGCGTACCTTAGCCTCTCTGTAATAGCAAAAGGAAGTGGAACACATGCTGAGTCAGACCAGTTACATCCGAAACCGTATCACCCGAATCAAAGGGGAGTGTTCGCCCCCCGCAGAGGGGAACATGAAGATAACACGTAAAGGCCACCCTGTCCACGGTCGACCACTCGCCCCTCACTGGAAACATGGCTGCCGGAGGGGATACGAGGAAGGAATGATTTTAGCAGCTCAATAAAAGCCTCACCTAATTTAACCTACACCTGCTTTAGTCCTTAAGACTACACTCGCTGCTCCTTTTCCACACGGAAACCGAAAAACACTCACTCCACCAAAGTCTATAGAAAAAATCAGTGTTTTAAGATGGAGCGAACGCAGGGGCTGCAGGTCAACTGCTGCCTAGTTTGGTCAGTTTGTGTTGCTTAGGCGAATCTGAACAAAGGATTTCAAACTCTGAAGTCGCAGTATTGCTCATGACAACTTACTGATGGAGGCAGCAGTGGATCGACAGCTCCCGTGTGCTTTGATGCAAAGTCGTTGATTTTCTCTATGGAGTTTGGTGACAGGGAGAGTGGGAGGTTTCCATCGAGACGCAAACTCAAGGTTTCCCCACAATAATAACAACAACAACAACAAAAGAAAAAGCTTTGACTATTATTGACAAAAAAGAATGTTCTCATAACTTCTCCTGAAGAGTGTGGAAGTTAAAAATCATTTGATTTGGGAAACCAAAACCTGGGTTAGAGCGAAGTATGATCACAAAACTGGTCTAGCATTCATTTGCACTTTCTGTGATACTGACCTTAAATGAGTAAACCAGCGACTCCAATCTTTAACTCCAAAATAAAACCTTCTAACTTAAGCTCAACACTATTTTGATAACAAAACATATCATCTAAATGTCTTTAATGTGTTCAAATGTTTGTTCTTTTCTCCACACATGCCCCCAAGTAGTTCGCGTATGCCTTTGGCCAGCTCTGGTCCAAATTGAGCAATTCCAAAAACGTTATCATGAGATTAGATTACAGTAGATTATATTAGATATCTACAACGGATGCGACAATACCACTTTTTTTGTGTCCGATACCAATACTGATATCACAAACTTGAGTATCAATCGATGCCGATATCGGGCCGATTCAGTCATTTTAGACCATTTATGAACGATGAAGCTGTTAACATCACATTTGTGGTGAGTCATTTCAAAGACACAATTGTTCTCCCAAAACATGACTCCGCTAAAATGCTTTTGCTGATTTTTATTTCGATTTTTTACAGCCTTTTTTAAAAAAAGATTTTTGACCGATACTGATTCCGATCCCTAATATCGACACCAGGGAAAATCACTTGTTACAGCAGCAAAAGGGTCAGAGGTCAACAAGAGACAAGTACAACAATCATGAAAGGAGTAGAATAAGTAACATAATAAGAATATGAATTAAAACCATGACAATAATCATGATCATCATCACAAAGAAATAAGGTAAGTATGGGACTTACCGAGCAGGGAACCAATGAGGATTAAGACCTGGATGGTGGTGGTGAAGTCCCGGTACGCTTGCTCCGGGATGAAGCTCTGCTGCTGCGGCTGCAGCTGCTGCTCCAGCCCGGTCACCTCTGCAGGCGGACTGCTGTTGATGCTGATGCTGTCCCACCGGGTCGGCGCACTCGAGGCGTTCAGGAGATCCAGCCAGAGGTTGCCGGCGGCTGCGGCTGCGGCTGATGCTGATGCTGATGCTGTGTAATTGGCTGCGCCGTCCGCGACCGTCGCAGCCCGGCTCCCACTATCCATGTCGGTTCACCCCGCGATCCTGGTGGTTTTCAGGACGAGATGAGCAGCCATCACTGGGGAGGCATTTCACAACTGCTGTGATGCTTTTGTTTTGGGAAGAGGATGCTGCTGCTGCTGCTGCTGCTGCTGTTAAAAACACAATCTATGTGCAGAGGAGATGGAGATGCAAGACAGACATAATCACAGAGGGAAACGATGAGGCTGGATGCACTGAGTGTATATAAATAGATGCCCCATCACTTGTCAATGCAGATGAATGGTGGAAAGCAGGTCCATCATGGGATGCTGCTGCTGCTGCTGCTGCTCTCTGGTATCCCGGAGCCAAATGTCCATACCGGGAATGAAGCCTGCACAAGTGGGGATCACACCATCCTCGCCTCATGACGTCCAGGGAGAGAGAGAGAGAGGGGGGGGGAATATTGTGTCTAACAGGCTGTTACTCCGTGTGCTGCTGCCAATCGCACTGTCAGGCTGCACTGGTAGACTGGCTGGTGTGGTTGGAGCATGCAAGTGAATAATTCACAGCGTGAGGTGCAAGACTGGAGAGCTCGAGCCCCTCCTCCTCCTCCTCTTCTTCTTCTCACAGCACCAAGAAACTCCACTCAATCTCATGAATGACAAGCAGAATGGAGGAAACGGATCCAATCAGATTCAATCAATCTAATTTGCATAGCACAAAAATCACATCATATATTGTGGCAAGGTATTTTATACAGAAAGACGGGGGGAAAAAATGACTTTTCAGATATGTGTAGCCATGTGCCTGGACAGGTTGGGGTGAAATGTCATCTCTCGCTGATGACATGGCTATCAGCGGGGACAGAGGGAAACTACTTAACAAAAGGCTCAGCTAATAAAGTGCACAATATCTTAGGAATTTACGTTTGCTTTTTCTCGTCGTTAGAAATTAAAGTTTGAGTCTGTGCACCAAAATGTCCATAGAGAAAAACCGTGTGTACATCAAAAATGACTAAAAACTTGATTTGGGACCATAATCATCATCATCATCATCATCACACTAAATTAGAAAGACGTGTTCATTTCAGAAAATCGCCCTAAACTGACTTTATCGGACGGTCACGTCTCACAATAAAGCCGCCGTTGTCTTGTTCAGTGTGGACTCTCACAGCGGCGCGAGACATTCCTCATTGGTTTGCTGGAAATGCCAAAAATAGAACATGGGGCATACCTCAGTGATATAAAAAAACATTTCATTTCATACTTTATGTAAACATAGACACCATTACAGTCTCATTTGCAGGGAACCCACAGTGATTTATTCAGCAGATCAGGGAGTAAATGAGAATGTAATGACTTGGCTCAGTTTTTTTTTTTTGTTGAACATCACAGATAAATCTCACAGATAACACACATTTAATTAAGTTAAATTGCCTTATTGTAATGCTTTGTTTTTTTCTCTACAACTGACCCAAGACATTAAGATGTTATTTATGTCCACGCCACAGTTAATAGTCTATAAAATGACTTATTAAGCCTTTAATGTAAAGTGCTATTTGTATACGTGCTTTTATTAATGTTTTCATTAATAAAAGCACGTACATTACTCAGGTGAGTAATGATGAGTATAGCCTATAAAAAAACATCAGAGATGATGAATGGCAGTTTCCACTTGATCTCATTTCCACAAACACATTCATTTACTTGAATCCAAGACAGCTCTAATTAACTGTTTTGAAAATGTACTGATAGTAAGTGTAAATTAGACTGTTATAAGATTGCAGCCATAGTTTTCTTTCAGTGTATGGACAGTATGAAGCAAATCAATCTCAATTTACTAATATGTATGATTTACTGAGCAAGTGTTATACACTTTATGATCTTCTTCTTTAAATACTGTCCTTTTCGTTCTACATTCACTCACTACAACACTTTCAAAAACAAGGTTAGAGTTATCATTAAAAATGATATTAAACCCTTTATCTGTAGTTTGTCACAAAAAGAACAACCTGTTAATGGTCTAGTTATCATAAGCCTCTGAATTAGGGAGGCTTTTCATAAAAAGGCATACATTGGTGGTGTCATCTTTATCTTTAACACCACTGTGGTTGTGTACAGAGGTACAATTATTACAAAAACTGTCACTGGCCAAATGTCTCATCAGGTAAAAACACCTTAACAGACATTTAAAGTTGTGCGATCCTTTACAAGTTTTAAAAAAACACAAACACTTCAGTACGCGTGTGGACATGCATACACTATCGCAATTTAATTCACTCAAAGGCTAATGATGACCATTCTGGGATGCTTGACAGGCTCTCGTCCTAACAAGTGCTCTTGCTGTTCAAGTGTCTCTTGAAGAACTCCTGGACTCTTTCCCACAGGTCCAGCTGAGCATCGGAGTGGGCCTTTGGCTCGCCACCAAACACCACAGCACTCCCCACTGCCGCGTGGATGCCAGACGGACAGAAAGGCATGTAAGGGACCTCCAGGAAGTGTCCCGCTTTTGGATAAGTAACCACCTGAAAAGACTCTTTGCCGTGACGTCTCAGCGCTGCAGCGGCCTGTTTTGCAAATAACGCACTGTTCCAGTTGAGGTCATCTTCAGACGCGGCGAACAGGAACTGGCAGCTTGCACGTTCTATTGGAATCAAAGACGCCCTGTTCTTTTCCAAGGTAGCGTCTGGCAAGGCGTCGCGTAAACATAAAAGCCCAGAGTCTGTTTTTCTGATGTTCTCTATGACGGGGGGGAGTGGAGGTATGACGATGTCCTTATAGTGCAGTGGAATCATCACATTTGCATTGCAGCCATTAATGCAGACGGTTGCTGTGATCCCTGTGAGGAAGGACGACATGGACAAGGCCAGAGCACCACTGTGAGAGATTGATATGAGGCCAATTCTGGAGCCTTTAACCTGAAAAGACAGCACACATGTTAACAAGTCTCTTGTTCTCTGTTGCAAAATTCACAAAACTGTACTTTAATTTGTTATATTTCTAACAACTTTTACTCCATTACATTTCCTCTAACTGTCTCTGTTACTCGTTACTACCAAATGAAATCAGAAGAAGAAGAGTTGGTACTACGGTCTGTATTTTTAGAGCGCTTTCTAGTCATGATGAGCTGCTTTACACTATAGTTTTCACCCATTCACACGCTGTAACATGGCGCTAAGTGTCTTGCTCAAGGACACATATAGACTATCAGTGCCAGGAATTGAACCCACAGCCTTCCAGTTGAAAGACAACTCACCCTACCACTGAGTTACCATGGCCCAATCCTAACACCTCACCTTTTTAATACTTTTACTTCTAAAACTTAAGTACATTTTATATCAGAAAATTACTTTTGATACTTAAGTACAGTAAATGTCATATACTTTAAGACTTTTACTTAAGTAATATTATAAAAAAAAAAAGTGAAGTCAACTTCTACCAAATGCATTTTCTGGTAGGATACAATTATCCCTTATCCCGTATTTTATACAAGACTGGCACTCACTTCCTGGTGGTACTGTATATTTTATGTATTTTATTTGTATCGATATGTGAAGCACTTTGTGATTCCATATCTGTGAAAGGTGCTATATAAATTAAATGTACTTACTTATGCCTTTTTCATTTTAGGCCATGTTGAATCTCTCAGGGCAATTTAAATGTCTTTGATCGATAGCTCAATTTTTAATCATGCATAATGTGCATTTTGTGAAAATAAAAAATAATAATAAAACAAATTGTGAAAACTGCTTAAAACCAGAAAATGATTTAACTTCAAAAGTTATTCTGAAGAAAATGCTTAGTTTAAGTTACAGCCAATAGTTTTTTTCCATCAGAAGCCAGTAGATGGCATCATTAACTCATAATGTGAGTATAAGTATGATTATCTTTACTTTCAATCTTCAGTACTAACCTCTGGCTGGTTCCTCAGATATGTTACACCTTCCTCAAAGTACTCCAAATCCAGTTTTTTAGGGTTTTTTGGTAAATCCTGGTAGCCATAATAAGCCAGCGCCAAAACGACAAAACCTTTACTTGCCAGGAGGCTGGCTCTGGGTTCACTGAGACCTCCACCTAATGTGTACAAATCCACAATTCCAGGAAACGGACCCTTTCCTAAGGAAAAAAAGGTACACATGTGTAATGTTTAGTAAAAAATAATGTACATTTCTCAGCGCTCCCTCATGTTTATAAGAAAATAACCTGGTGGTATGAAGAGGACTCCTCGTATTCTGCCATCTTTAACCGGTACCCTCTTCATCCCTTCTGTCATGAAGTCTCTCTCGTTAGTTTCGGAGCTCAGCAGCGCACCGGTGTCTCCGCACACTACTGCTAACTCCAGCAGCATTGGGCTGAGGACATTTTTCTTGAGGAGTTTACTGTGTGGAGTGTCTGCAGCCATGCCCCAGAGCAGACCCATGGGCTCCACTCCGGTGTAACTCCCTCCCAGAGACGGTGCTTGGCAAACATCCACCTGGCCAGTTTGGTCTGCTTTGTACAGGGCAGAGGCCTTGAAAATCACCCCTCTGTCATCCACCAATCTGGATCTTAATTCTACTGGTTTGAATGGAGCAAGTCCCTCCACCTTTACTTGTACCACTTTATCAAAGAGACAGCGAACGCTGGGTAGAATCTTTAGCCGGATCTGTGAGCAAGCCATTTCACTTCTTCACCCAAAATAGCCTGTGTGTAAAATAAACATACATTTCCATAAGTTCTGGACAAGACTGACTAGGTTGTGTTCAGGACATCTATGACTGGACATCAAGTTAAAGTTCCCACAAAAAAAAAATCTCAAATTAGAGGCATAATAAAAACAAAATGTTCCACAATGTCTGGACAAGACTGACTAGTTTGTGTTATATGACTACTAGCATACTGGAAACCAGACATTTTTACAGCACAGATTTTTATTTATTTATTCTTAGCTTTTATTAGTCGATACATTTGAATAAATGAATCAATGAAAGTCTCACAAATTTCTATAAAACTGTATGGTAATTACTATGGTAAATACTCAAATGCAGAGCGCTCAGTGTTTTATTTTGAAAACCGGATGTCGAAATCCTTACAATTAATATTGATTCATCGGTTCACGGGCTTTTTTTTACCGTAATTGCCTTTGGAAGGAGGGCGTTAGAATTCAGCGGCAGATAGTTTGACCGCAGTTTGTATGTTGAGTGGATCCAGGAACAGTGTATCTAGGTGAAAGGTCAGGCAACACGGTTTTACCAAATGAATAAAAAAAAATCATCACTGCACATATCCAAAACGTGACAACAACCCGCGTTTAAGTTTTTCATTAGGTTTTGCTGGCTTTACGTTAGGATTGTGTAAGTTAACTTCAGCCAAACTAAATGAAGGTCAAAGTGTGTGTCATACTGTTAATGTCTGATAAAAATAGGACTAAAAGACGTACCTGAACAAACACTACTCACTCACTGGTGATGACGAGGAACCACACGAAGCGTTTAACAACAAGGAACTGGTTGGACGCAACCACTTTCACAAATAAGCGGGGGGGGGGGGCAGTTTCCACTATCGACAGAATGGTCGTTCAAGGTACATGTGGTTATTTCACATTTTCAGTACAGTGAATATGAAGTAGAATCGCCGGTCATAATATTTAAAAATGAGTCGAAAACATGGCCGAATGGTGAAACTATACATATGTAGGAAGGCGATGCCTCCACTAGATGTCACCATAGTCCTGTTCTCAAAGCAGCCATTTTGACACGAACGAGTACGTAAACATAGGTGGCGTTACGAACCACATTAATTAATACTCTTGGTGTGTAATAGCAGATAAACTCAAGGTTACATGTCAAAATGGCTGCTGTCACATGCTCATGAGAAAGCACAACATATTAAATAGTCAGTCTCATATGGGAAGCCATTTTAACAGTTAATAGCTAGTCAAAGATATACATAACTCAACTGTTCCTAGTAAAAAATAAATTACTATTACACACATAGGTGGCTGCCACTAAGGAATCAGATATTCTTCCTTTGTTTTAATACAAAGAATAAAACAAAATACATCCCATGTAAAATACAAGCATACAATTTTACACCATTCCTTTGTCTCCCCCAAGAAATTGTTATGTGTTATGTGCTTTTATTTTGAAGCCGAGCCTTGTGGTTTGGGGGCTTGACAGATTACTTGGAACCGCCCCTTTTAACGAGGTAGCCATGGAGACCGCGCGAGAGCGAGGCAGCTGGTAGCAAAGTCCTCGCAGCGAGTGGCGTTTCCGCTCTCACCTAAAATAAAGAGCTCGACGAGGAGGAAGGAGAAGGCGAGGACGGAGAACAACAGACGCGGCGCTGACAGAGCCCGACCACGGACGCGTTATATATATTTTGTCCCCTTGAGTAATTCTCGTTTGGGTGTGTCTCCTTTTATACCACCTTTAATGCCTCGAATGTGAACGGGAGAGAGGAGAGAGGATCGCTCCTAACCCTTACGTTGGTGAGTGTGTTTTGTTGATTTTTTTCCGTCGCTAGCTGAGCCACACATACGCCACTACGAGCTCTACTAACCCCTCTTTAGCTGTCCGTCTTCCTCCTCCGCTGTCTCTTATTGTCCATTACATATTTATAACAACCTAATAATATTTTTTTGCTAATGCTACGGCAGCTAATGAGAACAATGAGATGTCAATTTCCTGTTCGTCCACTTAGTTGTTAGTCGGGGGCTAACCCTAACGGCTGACAAATGTCACGGAATGTTCGCTTAAAAACGCTGTTTCTGTCTCTGACAGCTTTTGTCATTTTCGCTATATGGTACGTTTTAATTGCGGGCAGTGTCGTAGCTTGACAAAGTGTGAACACAAACGGTGTATTGGAGAAAAACCGGCTCCGTGTGCTAAGTCCGTACTCCCCCCCCCCCCCCCTGCCTGTAACATGTTGGTCATGTGAACAATAAACGTAGCGAGAGGTTAACTGCGGTTTACAGCCTCGTCGCATAATTTCTCGTACGTATTATTTGTGTCGTAATAACGTGACACCCAAGTGAAACCACGGCATCAGCGACTGTATATGAAGCTACACTAATGTCACTTTAGGTCTTTGTTTTTGTCCGTGGCTGTGTGTGTGTGTGTATTGGCAGCCCACTCCACTCTTTGTTTAAATAGCTCGCAGTACAGTTGCACGTGTCGGAGCGTGTGACTCCGCTTCGTTGCTGCTATGAAAATACAGTTGACCACGTTTGGGGTACAGTTTTAGGAACATGTCGATGAGTTTCTATGCGTAGGATTGGTGGACAATAATTCAATCACAGTTTGTATCTCAATAATGAAACGGCATGACTTTGCACAAAGTATATATACACTGGTACAAATTTCAAGAAGCAGCATTTTAACATTTATCTCCTTATGTCTAAATGCTCATACCACTTTTATGTATTGTATTCATTGTCTTTGTGTAGGGTTTGGAGTAAGTGCTAGTTTTTATATCACGTTTTAGGGCTGCAACTAACGATTATTTTCATCATCAAGTAATCATTTGGTCAGTGTTTACCTAACATTGAAATTATGTCTTGTTTTTTCAACAAAATCATTCAGTTTTATTGATTTTTTTGTTATATGGAGCAAAGAAACAATATATTTGTGTTTAAGAAGCTGGAAAAATCCGAAAGCTTGTTTTAATGCACTCAAACCGATAAATCAGTTATCAAAAATAGTTGCCGATTCATTTTGTAATCGATTGATCAAATCATCGTTGTAGCACTAATCTTCTTTAACAGTATATTTGTTTACATGTTATGTTTTATATTGTGTATTTTATCTCATTACATGTTGTTGTGGTAGTTTGAAAAGTGTCTAAAACTGTGTAACACTAATATTTTCCATTTTTGGGATCAGTAAAGTATGCCACATAATGTAACCTGAATGGAAATGCAGAAATAACACATTTAATGCTGCACAGATTCGGTGGACATGACTGAAATGTCGGCTTCTGTATTGTTACTGTACTGGAAAATAGTTCCTTCATATACATGGACTACTGAACTAACTCCCTATATTTACTCAGCAGCTGCAGATGTAAACACACAGATATGCATTTCCTTTCACTGACATTTATCATGGAAATTGTCAATATCAACGAATTTGGACCTTTTTTTGATGTTATAACATTGTTGTCCCTATCTACCAGCTCTATTTGAGGATTGCATTTTCCTTGGATAGTAATCTATTCCCTTGCTTTTGTTCCATGAAATTGTTTTTAGCTGAGTGCTGTTAGCTTGGCAAGATGTTGATGCATGTCATAGCAAAGGGCAAAGTAGTTCCAAGTGTGAGCTGTTGTTAAGCATCAAAAATACATTTAGTTAAGCCTTTCTAGGTCTAATGTTCCCTGTAAAAATAGTTTAATGTGCTTATGTAGAGATGTGACCAGTGTTTTCATGCTGTTCACCACATGTTGTTGAGTGCTGGGGTGGAGACAAATCTGCCTTCTTTCCCTCTTGATTTCCATTGTGGGAACCACACAGCACTGCAACCAGTTATGTCCATTAATTATTAATCAGTTATTGTTTTGTTTAATTGTCACACAATATCGTTGTGGTTATTAATTGCCTTGTTTCACCTGACTAATAGCCCAATAGCTTAATGATTCATTTCAATGTAAGGAACGAACAACAGCAAATGATCACATTTAAGAACATTTAATCAACCATTTGTTTGATTTCTCTTGAAAAATATTGCTTTTATTGCCAATTGGTTATCAAAATTGTCACCAAATAATCACCTGATCATTGCAGCCCTAGTGTTTTGTCCCCTTTTGTAGCTGTCTATTTCTGGTTATGCAGGATTATAGTTTTACTTTAAAAACTGATCATACAAGATGCTGTTTGCTCTGAGTCATTGATCCCCTTTGTCACTTAAACTCTAAACTTGTATTTTAGTTGGTGTGATGACATGCTTGCTTCTTTCATTTCCTGATGGTGTGATACTGTCACATCCTTGTGTTGATATATTATTTTGGGTGTTCAATAATACCATTTTTAAAGTGCTGCAATCACTCATCTGTTCAGAATGACTGGCTCGGCCTGACAGACTGCACATATGCTCTGGCTCTCACAGAGTAACTAGCACGCACTCACAATGTGCACTTTCATGGTTCTTGTTTTGATGGTTTTATAAGTTGCTGGTTCAGCATTTACAGGCGTTGTCTGTTTGACAGCATAGCCAAGAGAAAACATCTTGTGAGTGAAGATAAGAGCACCATTTGTCAAAGTTTCCCACATTTCACCGGTGTGAACATAACGTACCACTGTTTTCTATTATATTTATTGTTTCCTCTTATGCTGTGCCTCTCCTTATGCCATTTCTTCTTTATTTTCTGTCACTTTTGCATATGGGGTAATGCAGAGGGATGCTCAATCCCTCTGGGGCTTAACTCTACAAAATGCCTCACAACAAAGAGTCTTTTCTGTGCTGCCATGCAGAGCTCCATCTCTGGGCGCTCTCCGCAGGTCCAGACGGGCTTTAGCAGCAGGAGCAGTACTGGGGCCTATCGGGTGGAAATCTCCTCGGCTGTTCCTCTGGCACACTGAGCTCTCTCTGTTCCCGGACAGATGCCTGTGCTGCTGCTCTCCTTGGCTCCCTTTGCATTCCAGGAGCCCCGGGCAGCTGACAAACTGCAGTAACAGCCTGCTGGCTAGCTGCTTGTCTCACTGCTGTCTGAAGTGGATAGTTGCATATTTTTTTCCCCCTAAGTAGACAAAACGTACAAAGTATTTACGCAATCAACTGTTAATCTGACATACTTGTAAAATATGAGGTGCCATATAACAAGGGGTGGCAGCAACCAGTTTAGTTGGTTTGAAATTGCCTCACGTGCAGAATGTAGTGGAATGAGTGATTACATTGATCATGGTGTCCCATTAAGCTGCGTGCCCCTTTAGTGCTGACACCAAATCCTCGTGTGATTAGTTGTGCTCGTGCTGGTTGTGTTCTGCTAAACACTCTTTTGAAATGATTAAATGCTGGTCATTCAAACCTGACTATTAGCATTTTTTTTTTTTTTAAAAAGAAGAAGAGGAAGTTGTGGTGTACTGTGTGTGGGTTGGTGTGTCAGTCAGTAAAGTTAGCCAAGCGATAACTTCTGGTCGTTGCCTCTCTGTCTGTGTATTCACTTGATAAAGCTTCTGCTCTGTCCAACCACCCCATTATGGGCTGTAATTGAAAGTAAACATTATGTTATGGTAATGGCTTGCTTGTCACTGGTTTAGAAAGACTTTGTTATGACATTTATAGCTATTTAAACATCCACACTTTGATTGTACATAGTAATACAATGTCAATACATGCTAGAAATCGCGATTAGCTGATGTTCCTTGGCTATGTGCAGCTGTGGCCAGGAAGTGTTTATTTATGCGGTCTGACACAAAATGTTATTCCAGGAAACAGAAGCTTAATCTCTTCAAGTTTATAATAGCAACACATTCTTTAATGGAATATGTCTAGCTCAAAATCTCCACTGGTGTCTGACAGGAAACTCACAAAGTTGACTATTAAACGTGGAAGTATTTCTGTACCTTTGCTGTCAAGCTGATGCATGAATGCATGAACATACAATCAGCATATCATAATATCTGCAAAAAATCCCTTAGAGACCTGGTCTGTTTTGTTCCAACTAATTGAAATGCTGTGTCTTGTGATACCTTTGGCAAATAGTTTCTTCTTTCTCAGACATTCTTGAGTGAAAGCATTTAAGCTAATTCTGCTTTCGTTTTCACTTCGCAAACATGGTGGCCGTTCAATACTCTGCCCTCAGCTCTCTCCGGAGGTCAATTCTGCATTATTAATGCCATCCCAAGTGGTTATTTACATCCCCTCAACAAGTTCCTTTGAAGACAACACGTGTTCTATATTGTCTCGCACTTGACTTTCATTTTTTGTTCCTGGTTTTTCAAATAGAATTTAATGCAAAGCCTGTCTGTATTGCTGGCCTTATCTGAACTGCTCTGATCCCAACGTGGACAAACGAGAAAGCATCTATGGATCAAACGGCTGGCACAGGTCCTCTCTGTGTGTTTTTGAACGGCTGCCCTTTGGCTTAATGTAGCAACCAAACTGTCCAGCCAAAACTGACTTGCGTCACTCTCTCCCACTGGTCTGCACCGCATGCAGGTACGCTTCTGCGTCCCTGCTCTAGAGGACATAGGAAAGGTGGCAGGAAGCAGGTCGGGAGCCCTGCTGTATATGCATATTTACAACATTTACCAACACAGAGAACAAGTGAGGATTCCTGGGATTACCATGTATTGTTGTTTCTGGTCAGTGGTTCATTGTGAAAATTAAATTGTATTGCTTTGACCAATACCACGACCACTTAATAGTGTCTGTATCCATGTTGGAACCCAAATGATTTAGATTTTAAATGCACCACACCTGCTACAGATTCCTCTGTCATGTTAGAGCACCTAAAAACAGGTTCGGAAACAGTGCTGGCTCCGTTTTTAGTTTTCCATTTAAGGACGACTTTCATCTGCAGAATCTGAGACATTTGAGAGCAATGGCGCAGTCGCAATGACGCAGGCCCTTATCAGTCGCGATTGGACTATCGGCTGTGAACTTACCCAGCATGTAGCTATTTGCTCTGCTGTTTGCCAAAGTATAACTTTCCCTCAACCCAGCAGATCGTAAAAAAAAAAGGCAGTGCCAGTGGTCACGTGGTAGATCTGCAATCAAATTTGTGGCTGTCTAAAGTGCAGCCATGCCATTACTGTAGCCATTAGCTCAGCAGCCTTGTGTTACTGTAATGGGCTCTTCTGCGCTCTCAGTCAGCTCGTTCCCCGCCGAATATCGCTAACGCTATTTCATCCCAACATCCCTGAAAACGACAGCACCAATGCTGTGTGCACCTGCATCTCATTTTCTTAATGATGGTGTACATCTGGTGGTATCCCCCCAATCAACCAACAAACGCTTTGTGGATGTTAGTTACGTCGGTGTCAGGGTTGTGCAGAAAGAGATTAGTGTCCGTTTGCATTTGGCTAATATATTCTTTTCCTCCCACTGTTGCCGTTTAAAGGTGCGACACTCTACGCCTGGCTTTTGTCTACGGCCGTCCATCTGTTCTGGGAACATAGCATTTGATTTTACAGTAGCGTATTAGATATATTACATTTAGAGTCACCACTAACGCTGTCCTCACTGTGCATTTACGTAAGAAGAAAGTCGGGTTAAATGGAAAAAGATTGCCGTCTATTATAGGCTTTGCGAAGGAGCAAAGCACATTAGAGTGATATTATTGACTGGTGCTATTGATAAGAGACACTAGCATTTATCACCAGGGTATGCACTGTTTGTCCACATGAGCAGATGATAATACAGGATGTATTTGCGGCACCTAATGTTGTTATCTGTACATAATTTGTCCGTCAAACTTTGTTACAGATCTGTGGCATATGGCGGGGCAGCAACACCACTGAGCCGACTTGTGAAACAGCATCTGTTAACCATTCAGCTGTAAAATACTGTGCTCTCTTTGTCAACACTGTACAATGACTAGATTTAAGAAACGACTTCTTTAAAATGTGATCTTATTATTGCTACCACTCAAACCAAACAAATAATACATTTATAAAGTTTTTGATTTCTAATGATCTGGTGACACTAAAATGCTGTTATGTTGTTTTTTTTTTGGGGGGGGGGAGAAGTTGCTCTCCAGAGGTTTTGTAGACGTTGCATTTGTAATTACTACTTCATCAGCAGCAGCAGGGATCAGGTTTCCCTTTTACATCATCCATGGCGGAGTCTGAAAGCTGATTTATGTAGTTGGACTTTGTGGCAGAGACGTAAATTTAAGGGATTTGAGGGGAGATCAGAGCAACTCTCTTACCGCTGCTGCCACCGCTAGTGGTTTTCAAACGGGAGAGCTGGAAATTTCTCTCTTGGAGGTTGCTTAAATAGAAGGATGCAGTTCTGAGGAACTAACACACGAGAGAGGAAGTACACCGAGTCGTACATTTAATTATTTATTTTCAGCAAAACCAAATGCTAAATGATGGTTAGCATTCTTCGGCCACAGTTTTCTCCTCTCTTTGCTCTGCAGTTCTCACTGTTCCTCTCAGTTTCTCTGTGTTACTTTTGGTTACATAATCCTCAATGAATGTCAATAGTAATCTGTGTGCCCCCTCCCTCCATCTCTCTCCCTTCCTTTCTATGTGGCCCTGACAGGTTAAGCCGTAGAGGACTCGCTGGTCGCCGGAGGAAAAGATGTGCGATGGAATGGTAGCGTTTCAGACGAGAACCCTGTCCTCTTCCTCCTCTTCTTCCTCCACCTCCTCTCGAGCCCACAGGCTGGCTGCCTCCGCGCTTCTCCTCCTCTTCACCCTGCTCCCTCATGGTCACGCATCAGGTAGGACCCAGACACTCTCTCTCACCGTCTCTGCTTCCACACGATCCAAATCCTAAACCTCCTTCTTCACTCATCTCTTCTAAATTGGTTGAGGTTTTATTTTATTTTTTTTGCTCCTCTTCTTTAAGGTCACTTACATTCAATTGGCCTCCTCTATTCGAGTCAGCTGTGTTGCTCTCGGTCCCACTTACTCTGCGAATCCATTCATAGCCTTAACGAGTCACAACACTTTTCCTCCACTAAAAGAGAGACCATATTGTCTGTTGTCACGTTGCTGTCATAAGGTTTTATTCAGCCATGACCTTTGGTGTCCTCTGAGAACCTGTATCATTCTAGTCAGACCAGGTTTTTATTTCAACCTGAGATTCTGTGTTGGCACCAAAACTCAAAATAATATGTGCTGGCCTCTGTACTGTAGAGCTGACCAAGCTCTTGGAGTATAATTATTTTATCTTCAATTTTCTGCAAAATGAAAGTAATTTGACAAAGATTTTACAAACTGGGGGGGGTTAAGGTTTAACGTGAACATTGAAAGTAAGGCGCTATAATATACCTGTAAAGCAATCACTGCAGCACTTACGCAGCTTATGTCTTTTGATTCTTCTGAAGGAACACAGTTGCCGGTGCCTTGCACTCACTGAACTCCCTTCACTTGTGCCAGCTTTTATTTCACTTCAACCCTCCAATATTCCAGACCCTTCCCCCCACACAAACACACACACTACCTCCACACATACACTACCCAGATACACTGACACACACACACCCCACACACAGCTAGCTTGTGAAATGTGCCAGATGTCCTTGCCACAGAGAGCAGGCAGATTGTGTACGTAGGAATAAGTGTGTGTGCGTGTGCGTGTGCGTGTGCGTGTGTGTATGTAAGACTGAAACGGTTTCACAGTAAATGGAAGAATTTTTTTACAATTAGTTTTACCGTTTTAAGTTTTTGTTTATTAATAAGGCCGTGTTTGGTTACCCCATTTTGACAAATTTAGGGCAAATGCTCTCCAGCGTCAGCCTGCACCTGCATCACATAAACCGATGCTCGCTCAGAGTACAACACTGGTTTGTTTTGCTGTTATGACAACATTTATTTGATTCATCGATTATTAATCGATTACTAAATGAATCGTCAGCTACTTTGATAATGGATTAATTGAGTTGAGGTTTTTTTTTTAGTAGTTAAAACAAGTTTTCAGATTTTTCAGCTTCTATTTTCAGCAATATCTTCTGGTTTCTTTGTTCTATATAACAAAGAAATCATTAAAACTGAATCATTTGAGAAACACTGATCACCATTTTCTGACATGACAATCGCCATCATCCTCAAGTGAGGGAAACAACTGGAAAACACAGAGAGAGAGAGAGAGATGAGTGGATGGGCACCACTGCTAATCCCTAATGTATCTCCACTCTCGCTTTATCTTATGTAACACATTATTCCTGTTGAGCCCAGAGGGGCTGGTATCGTGCTCACGTTTTACAACACAAACACACACACACGCTCTGCCCTCAGATACAGAGGAACGTGTCCTTGAACGCCCAGTGCACATGCGATGTGGACTGTAATCTGCGTGTGTATGCGTTCAATCCCGTCTTTATGTTTATACACCACATACTTGAGTTAGAGAAAGTAAAACCCGATGTATACGTCTGCTCCTTATCCTTTTTGTCGTTACATCAAAAGGCAAACTCTGTGTTTACCTTGCTTGTGACAGTAAATACATTATGTAGGTACTAAATTACACCCAACCTCTCTCTACATTTACTAATCTTATCATCTTGTGAATTGAAACGCACCCATTTTATTTTGATTATTTCGTGTTCACCCGGATACTATCACCATCATTATATAATTAATGTAGTTATCGGTAATGTAATGGGAAATTCCACCCAAGTGAACTGACAGTATTATTACAGTGGTTATTTTTAAGGTGTTGCCATAGTTGTGTATTTTTAACTTCACTTCCTCATAGTTCACGAAGCGGTAATTGATCCTGACTCACAGTTCATTAGCTGTGGCTCTTCCAAATGTACCCCACATTGTATTTGTTCTCTTGTATTAAATGGAAATGAAGCTAGAATATATTGCCGGCACCGGTGAACGGTTTGTGAACGGTTTGTGCACAGGTTTCAAGGTCTCATTTTTGAGCCAGTTATTTCAATTTTTTTTTGTATTATTTCTTATCATTAAACGGTTATATTTTATTAGATTAAGGAGAAAAGAATTGGCCAAAAAAACTGGGAACAAGTATTGGCCATCGGCAAACACATTTTGATCAACCTTTTTAATTTAGAGTCATGTACGTCCTTCACAAAAGAACTAATGGAAAATGATAAAAAGATAAATTCAAACGTGGCTTACTGCTTCTTTGAATTAGATTCTCCTTTGAGTTCTGATCACTCTCTGAAAAGGGTTTTTGTTGTAGCTGAACACAAAGGATATCGTAGAACAATGTAAATGAGGCCCATGTAAACAAACAGCTGTTTTAATACATAAACAACCATGGCACAAATTGCCGTGCTTACAGCAAGAAAGTATGAAACAAGTTCCATAATTGGACAAATTCCCATAAGGTGATGTACTAATTTACAACCTTTTTAAAAGTCGTCACGTTATTAGTCCCTCTGTTCCCCAGCCTCTCTCTCTCCCTCCTGCTCACCATACATAATTCACATGTAGGTAATCCCTTGGTATGTTCCAGGGATGGAGATTGCTCTAGAACTTTTCATGAATATGAAATGTCATCACTGCTGACGGACCCATTGCAGACTGTGGCGCCACAGTGAGTGGCGTGAATAGAAACGGATACTAAAAAATATACTCTACAACATTTGCATATTACTGCAATTGCTCTACACACCAGGGACTAGACTACGGCACAGAGCAGCATCAAATCTGTGGGGGTTTATGTGACACGTTGGGTCTTTTGTGTGGGTTTTAGTCCTTTTGGAAAGTCAGCGTTTCAGTAATGGGAAATTAAATATGAAGACAGAATGATAGTCCATAAATGATGAGGCTCTCTTTAAGAAAGGAGAAGCTTTAAGCTCCTCAATTGTTATTGTTGTTGTGTGTGTTTTGTAGAAGGGTTGGGACAGCAGTTACGTAGTTACAAAACCTTTTGGAGACGAGGTTTTATTGTTGTTTAGCCGTTCAATGTAAACACGATAAGCAGCAGGGTATCCTCTGAGCTACTGTAAATGGCTCCCTCCAATTTGTGTTTGTGATTACTGCACGTGATTACATTTATGTTAATTATTCAGGACAATTTTCTAAAAGTAGCAACGTCGTAAATAAAAAACATCCTTTTGCTTTCATGCACAGTGCCAGTAAACACAAAGCAGCACCTCGGTGTTTGTGTACACCAAGGATAAATGGCAGCAGTCTTCAGGATTTCCAAGGCCCCAGTGCAAATATCACTTGTTTCATGTCTTTGTGTCGATCTGACATCCTCGTAATGTTGGTTGCATAGAGCTCAGTTTCTAATACGATGAAAGTTCTTCACAGTTGGCCTTTGTGGTGCATTTCAGAGGAAGTGTGACTAGACAGTGAGACAGAGTGAAGATGAGAAGTCGGCCTTTTTTCAGCGGCTTTTTCAGATGATCATATGTTTTTTGTTTTGGCTCCTACAGTGTTACATGTGTGGAGAGGAAAGGGACTGACTGTCCCCCTGGGTCCATTTGAGCACATACACAGTGTAGTGAAATCCATTGTCCTCTGAAGTTGAGTTAAAGCTGTACATGAAAGAGCCAGGGAGGACCAGAAGTCTCCCACAAACCAGCCTGCTGTGTGCTCTGTGAGGCGGTGACGTTTATGTATGTGTATGTGTGAGAACGGGAAATGGCTTTCCCTGAGTCTGGAAGAAAAGTGGAGTCATAGGGTAAAGAAAAGAGCAGAGGGAAAGGGGAGGGGAGCAAGTTCGAGAGCTGCCTTTCTAATTTCCTCTGAGATGTGTGTTTGTGTTTGACAATCGATTGTCTATTCTTGGCTGTAGTTGAATGCATTCTTTACAGCCTGACAAATGCCTTTTGTTGACAAGAGTCCATTGTTTTGGCATCTCGTATAACGGTGTGTAGGACCATCTCAAGGATACAAGGACATTTTCTTGAATGTCGAGTTGCTCAAGTAGAAATGGGCTTCTTCTCAAATGCCTTTTCTCTTTTAATAATAGAGGAAACGGTAGTGGGTTGCATAGCGTCACTGCTCTGACCACAGAGGAAAATATCTGAATCAGCCATGTCTTACTTTTGGCATCTTCCAACTGCTCTAGTCTTTGAAACTTGTTGCTTTTCTCTATCCTGAGGCTGGTGCTTTTTCTGAAGTCCGAGGCTGTGGGGCCTTTCCTTAGGCCTTATACACACAGAAAAGGAATTTTCCCTGTGTAATCTTTTTCTTTTTCATTTTTCATTCTTAAAAAGAAATGCCTTTATCCTCACAAAAGCCCCCAAATTGACTCTAAATGCCCTAGTACATACAGTATGCCAAGCCTGTATGTAACGCTAAAACAGAGGGAGACATTAAACATGCACATATGTACAAACCTTTTTCTTTTTTTAATGAAGCTTTATTTAAAGTAATGTATAAGTAAGTACAGTATACATTACACTGTAGACAATCAAAGCAGAAACAGAATCAACCAAGCCAGGGCGACTAAGCAAAGAAATAAAGCAAATAGACCAAACAATCTCCAAACACAAGAAGAGGAAGACAACAAAGAAGCAACAGCTAATGCAAGAGAGAGGTGGGACGATGGCATTTTTCTTGTAACAGATAAGCAATGTTGTTGTGACATAATGGACTTACAACTCCAAATATATATAAAAAGGTCAAAAAACCCATTAACATCTGGCTTCTTTTCTGCACTGGGAATGGATTCAATCAGCATCGACTCCCCGGTCACATAACTCTGCAATATCAGCCCTGACTGGAATCGACAACGGCGTTAATATGACACCTCTTTGAATGTGCTAATTTCTGCCTCTGCTACTTTATTTTGGCAGTGTTGGTGCAGATGCTTGCTCCTTTTCTGGCACGACACTGTGACCGGCATGCAATTCCTGCAACAATCTGAAAATCATTCAGTCGTTTGAAAGAAGGACTGGTCTCTGTGGTACTTTCTTCTGCTGACTCTTGTCTTTCCCACTGCTTATGCATCGGTTACGGAGCTTTCGTGACATGAACATGTCTCTCCAGGGGTAAAATAAACAGAAAGGCAAACTTCTCTGCTGGCAGTGATAAAGGAGTCATTTGCCTTTGTTAGTGGGTTTTCCCCCCCACATTAAAATAAAACCCTGCTCCTATACAGACTCTTTCTGTGTGTGTAAAACACTGTTATAAGGCATTTTTTCATTTTCTGACATTTGGAAAGTAGGAACAACATCATAAGCCAAATCACACACAGTTTGGCTCCTATAATGATCATCTTTTGATTACTCACGCAATACTTTTTCGATTATATTCAACGTGCCTCCTCAAAAACTCCACTGGCAAGGTTCGACGATTTTCAAAAACCTGCTGTCACCAACAAAACGGTGTGTGCCAGCACATTGTTGTTTTCCCAACCCTTCGCAGAAGGTTTGCTGGGTTTACAAACAGTGTGTCCCACCGTGAGGTAAACAATGGGTCCTGTGAAATTGACTGTCCCCTGTAGGCCTGTTAGCACGGCATGTTGCGGGCAAGAGTAAAGCTATACATTGGCTGCTAGCAACTTCTGAAATGTGAGAACAAAGGGGGGCTTTTAGGGCCAGTGACGGGAGCCACAGGCTAGACCACAGCAAACTGCAGTTCCACTAGATCACCAGTCTGCAATTAGGACTGCTAACTCACTGTGTGTGTGTGTGTGGGGATATATTTAGCTAAACACAGAACCCTTTTTTCTGTGATGTCTTTGTTTTCCTCCCTATTCTCCACCCCTCTCGCTCCATCACTCTCTCTTCTGTCTGTTACTTTAAGGCTTCGGCCATTATCCAGGTGAGCGCTGAGGCCATTAGCAGCAGTCTGTTTAAATCAACCGGCCTTTCTCTTTCATTACCCCACTGAGCCGCCACTCTCTGCTCTCACCTCGTGTCATTTAGCTGCTTTCCCAACCAATCGAGCCCCAGAGCTAAACCTTTTTATGGCTCACCTGACAAATAAATACTCTGTGGAAACAGATGCTGCAGTGCAGACAGGCAACGTAACACCCATTTCATTCACTTTAAACAAGTCCACCAGACAGTCCCATTACTTTGTCAAGATCCCAGATGGCCCGGATTGTAAACATCACTCCACACCTGCCTGCAACCGCGACAACACCACCTAATGTGATATGGATGTTTTGACACTTGATGTTTCTTTCTTTGGGTGCTTTTCTTTTATGTTTTCATGTAATGCATCTAGCGGAGTGTTTGAGCACCGTATGTAGAAATAAGTCACAACAATGGTGAAAAATAAGAACAGGGATTTATTTTATTATACTTCAAAGGAGAAACTGAAAGTAACTGTTAACAGCTGATAGTCGGGTTGCAAGTGATAAGAACCAACCAGGAAGCAAATGCTGGTAACTTTGCCATAATCTCCAAAGGTCTATGTTTCCTTCTGTACACAAATGGATCCAGCAACGTTTTAAAACGTCTGTGGGGTTTTGAAAAGCTGGAGTAGTGTGGATGGCAGGCATGTCTGTAGCCCTCCTCTCTCTGACCACATACTGATAAGTCTCCACTGACGATGTGGTGCTGTATCCTCAAGGTTAATGAATGTCAAAGCAGGGAGTGGAGGCACTGGCAGCACATTTCACTCCACCATGATACCGTTCAAAGTGAGATAACGTGCATTGACGACCACACTCGTTTTGGTCGTCTTTCATGCTAATGCTTTAAGTGTAACGATGTCATCATTATTAGCAGCACCGTGTCACTTTGTGACTACTCAAAGCTTTGTTTTTGGGCCCATCTCCAGAACCTGAGGGTTATTGTGAAGCCACATTAAGGCTGGGGAGAAGAGAGGCAGTCTGCGGATTGTTCTCCAGTGAAATGTGTGTAGTTGAACCAGCAGGCAGTCATAATGATTTCCAAAGGGCCTCATCTGAGGGACCAGCCTGCTGAGTAGAGGACATATCTGACTAATGAGCTGCTAAATTTATCCCCCAGTCTCTCCTGTCTTTTGTTGCTTCTGGTTCTGTTCTTTCTGTCTTATTTTCATTTCTTTTTCAATCTCTGTGCTTTCTTATTTTCTATTTTTTGACTTTACATTATCAAGCAGTCACCTCAGAATCTCGCCAAAGTATGTACATATTCATGCGTTTCTTTCTTCAAATTTCCTCTTTTCACTTTCTATGTTATTTTCTTCCTGTCTCGTCTTGTTTCCCCTTCTCTTCTGACTTTGATGTGTGTTTTTCGGGGCCTCTGAAACAGTGTGGGCTGATTTCTTCGTCACACCGTTAGTCAACATCAGCATCATGTTGAAACATGTCCCATCGCTTAAGCAGAACACAGCATCCTACACACATGCTGGATTTGCCAATGGTTGAAAACAGCCACATGGTGCCAGACTATGAGCAACTCTGAATCATGACACTGGTATAGCATGAATGATTGTCTATACAAGAGTGCAGCAGGGTAAAAAAAAAAAAGAGTGACATTTCTTTGACAGGATGAGGGCTTTTACCCTTTTCCCAAAATATCTGCAGAGAAATGTTAGACTGTAAACGGATTGTTTGAGCAAACGCACAGAAAACCACAATTTAATTTAAGAAAAGTCAAGTTATTTGCTGAGGTAAGTGACAGGGCTGCACTTTTATAGCTGCTTCACAATAAAGCCTTATATTGGTTTGCCAGTGAACGACTTTCGGTATGAAGCAGCAAAACATTTTTTTAATCACAACAGCACTTTCTTGTTAGCTCCCAGGGTGTTTATCAGTTTATTACTGTAGCCGCTTTTGAAATTCTGTCAGTTGGCATTATTATCAGCTTCTGCATCGGAGTGCACAGGGTAAATGCCCATGCGCGAACATGCCACAGCTGTATGTATAGAGGCAGTAGAAGTAGGGCAGTATTGCACCACATCATGCAGTTACACAAGCATGGTCCATATCAGCGGTGGAAGCAAAATAAAGCAAAGAGCGCTTGATTTGACAAACTTGCTGATACTGAGGGAAAGGGCTGGGTTGTCTTGTCATACTTGTGCGGCTTGTTGTCATGGGCGGACGTGGTGTGCAGCTGTTTCTCCTTAACCGAGCACATTTCTGCACATCTGCCGTCGTCTTTTGGAAGCCGTCTCCAGTTCAGCAGATGCTTAATAGAGATCGTACGTAAGGGTGGGGATGACACGCACATTATTTCATCATTCTCAGCTGATCGTCCTCCAGAGAGAAGTCGGGCCATATAGTCGGATTCACAACAGCAGCCTCAAAAGTTACAGATAAAGTGCCTTCCTTTAAAAGATGCCTCAGTATTGTGCTTTGTTGCTGATTTTCACACCTGAGCCTGAGTCCACAGTGAAAACATTGCATCCCTATTTTTGTTTGTATTCTTATTTCAATGGCCTAGAGGCCAGATTATACCCTGAGTAGGTTGCACATACCTTGGCTTCATTTTCTTGCCTGCAGGATGTCCTATTTAGCTCTTGAATATATCCTGTTTGTTTCTCATTGTGTTGTGTTTTTCTTTCTGCTCTGACCTCGTCCCTCCCCTCAGACCCTCCTGTCCATTAGATGGGAGTTTCGAGACGTCCGGTGGCCAGTTGGCTAATCTCCATTCTAATGCCCTCTGTCCTTATTACGTCATCTGTAAACAGCTCTGTGTAACAAACAGCAGCCAAATAGTGAAGGTCTTTGTGAAGGTATCACTGAAGTCCATTTGGATAATTGTGTCAGGATTTATGGAAAGCGTGCATGTCTCTGTGTGTGTTATCCATATTAATTTTCATCTGTGTACTGTATACAATGTATTTGTGCAGGAGAGATAGATTCATATTTTCGGTTTGAGTGTATGTACAGTAAATACCAGATTGTTCAGACAGCTTGGGTTTGTGTGTGAGTGCGGTCACACCTGTTGTGCTGTTTTCTACTATAGATGTCAGTTTGATTTGAGTCACAAACGTCACACATTTAAAAATAACTTCAAACTTCTTACTGCCGCCTGTCGTGTTTGAGTTAGAGTTCTTTTCCACTATCTTTACTTCAGTAACTACCTTTTTTGTATATTTTGTTGCGTAAGTTACTGGGCACTATGAGTAACTTTCCTCTTCATGAGTCCCACCCAATGTTTGAATAATGACAAAGGTTTATGTCTCCGTTTTTTGCTTTGGTGGACGTCCTGCCAGGAATATAAACTGTACTTTGTATCTTCCTTGTGATGATAAACAGTAGTTTGTTAGAAACGCTGCCATTGGAATTTGTACTGACAACATCTCTGGGTTCTAGTATTTATTGACTTAAGCAAACCTTGAGTTTCCTTGAGGTTATTTTATTGTACAAAAAAAGTTATACAAAATGTAATCTCTTCATTTGAATAGAGCATTGTACACTAATGATTCATGGCCGACAAGGCTGTTTGTCCAACTCGGCTTATCATGGATCACTTGGTATTTTTCAACAGGCAGGTGGATAGTTGCCCAGGAGCTTGATATATTTTCTTGGGAATATTTTGAGCCTTCGAGGAACTGCAAAGGCAGTAGGGCAAAAGCAGGGCAGATTACGATTTGGCCAATGAACCCAGTCCTGGCACAGTCGTGTTTATTCCTAAAAGAAGGATTCACAGTTGGCTGCTGTTATGCTGAGAGCTCCTGCCTTCCTAAAAACCTATAAAAACTTTTTTGGATATGTTTTTTGACGGTCCAATTGGCCACCAATAGGCAAATAATGGGACACCTGGCACTAACAGCAAATGACCAACTCAGCAGAGCAGGCTGCAAGTGTTAAATTGGCGACTGATGCTTGCTACCATTTGTTCACTCTCTGTGGGGCTTGCATGAGCAGTTGCTCTGTCAGGCTGGTGTCGTTCGTGATGGACATCAGCCTGTAAATGGCCGCACTGGTGAATCATCGGACATGTCATTTAAAATGTGGGGCACAATTGCCCTCAATGCTTTTTTTAATGCTTTGAAGAATGATACATCACCACAAGTCTGTATTCCTTTGTGTTAACGAAACAAGAATGAGTTCCTCCTGCTCTCTGCAGTATGACTGCTCCATTTCTTTTTGCCATTGTGTCGTCTGTGGTACAGTATGTGCTGCGCTGTTGCGGTGAACTTGTTCACCAAACAACCAAGGCGTGACGATAAAGATAAACTGGCCAGGAAAAAAAAAAACAGCCAGCTGCAGAGTAAGTTTGTCATACTGCAGTTTTTCAAAATTTCCATTCTATTACAGCTCTCGACAGACTTAATACCGCCCTCGGCAGTGGCCCTGGTGCTACCAGTTCATCATCGTGTCAGCTCTGGTAAGCAGGGTTGGGATTATCTCCCTAACTTTCACCTTCAACAAATGTCCCAGCTCATCGCTGATGTCTCGGCTGGCTGGCAGGCTCGCCCTGCTGTAACACGATCGGCGCACAGTTGCATTGACAGTTTTGTGTGTGCGGTGGGAGTTTTATGTACGTGTGTGTCTGAACACATGCACGTGTGTGTAGGAGGGGTCCCACACACTCTTTTGTTTTCCTCTGAAAGCTGAGAAGAAGGAATGTCTGCCTCCCAGCTGTCCTCTGGAGTAAAGGGTGATAGAGGAGAAAGGGGGGAGCTCACTGTTTGCGTCCGCTAACATCCACCCATCTGTTAAATCCTAGGGGTTGAAGAGAGGGTCAAACAATGGTTTCACCCCCCTGCCCTCGCCCACTATGGCTTCTCATGCATATTTAACCCTTCAAATGCAAAGTTGTCTGTTGTGCTGTTTGGAGGCATGCTGCTTAAATCTGTCACTGTGCCCCAACCCTCAATGAGCCAGGACAATGGGGTGTAATGGCAGCACACGTGGCTTGCTAAATGCATTGTAACAGCAGGGGATGACCGAGTCGGGAAGGGGAGGATGTTTCTCCTTCTTTGGAGACCTCCATCACCATGGGCGTATGCAGTATGTGTTTTTCCTGTGTTGCAGCTGCAGGAAGAGATGTAACAAGTGGTCAGCTGTGGTCTCTGCTCTTCTTGGAAGCGCACAGCGTTTGAACTCCATGTTATTGTGTCAAATTCACTGTTTACTAGATGTGGTGCTGTTAGCCTTGGCACCACCGCACAGCGCGGACATCATGATGATGATGATGATGACGTGAGTGCCCACTGTTCTGTCTGCCACTCAGATCCATTCTCCGTGCCCCTCACCATTCACACACAGGTGTAGGTTGTCAGTGAGTAACACAAACCTGCTGTTTACAAAGGCCCCCACTGGGACACTTGCAGCCTACACTTTGCAGAGTGAATTAACTGTCTGTATCTGTATGTTCTCTGGCTTTCATATAAACGTGACGGCACCTCTTCCCACTGCCTCGCTGTTCTCCGTCCTCCGTGTTTATTCATCCCTTGTAGACCCCTCCACCTTCTCTCAGAGGTCCCGGAGAAGAAACAGCAGCACTTTTGTTTATGAAAAATGTGTTGTGTGCTTTACAGTTTTCGCTTGGTTCTATGTTCTTTTTGTCCACCGCGTTTTTTCTCCCCCCACCTCCTCTGTCTTTCCCATAACCTTTCCCCTCGTTCAGCAAGAAGTGCCTTGGTTCTCTTTTCTGCCTTTCTTTCTGGATCAGCTCTCAGCAAGTTACAAGCAGAGAGAGAGAGAGAGAGAATATGAAAGCAGATATTTCTGTGCGTATCAGTGTTACTGAATAACAACCTCTAAGCCGCTCGCAGTGGAACATGATACTGCTAGTATCACTCTCCCAGAGATGAAGAGTCCCATGTTACGGTACTGTGTCTTTCACCCAGGTCAGTGCATGGAGTCATGTCACCTCACACTCTTGTGTACCGTTTGAAGTGTCTCTCACTGAAAAGTCACCTCTGGCATTTATGTGTATGAACGAAAGAAAGTCCAGAAAAGATTCTCACAAAATCATTGTCCGCGTCTAGAGTCTGCATCGTTTCCCGAACTTTAAATCTTTTCAAAAACGTTCTGGGGGTCACTGGGTTTATTTGTCAGACCCTGTGTATATTTATGAATTATTTTAATATTATATATAACCTTAAATCTCTCAGTTGTGCTACCCAATAGCTGTTGAATGTAGTGGCAACAGATGACTTTCGTTTCATGCGTGACATTGTTTCGCTGTGTCATAACAGACACCACGTGGACGCGATGCAATGTAATGGTGATTAGAGAGACAGGTTTTACAGGTTTTAACATCATTAAGTTAAGTTTAAGACAAAAAGTTTTGTTCAAACAGAATCTGTTATAAATTTAGCTATTTTCTGGCTCCTAGCTATTCATTTAATGTTGTGTTTACAAGAACATATTTGTATATTTTTTTGTTTTTTTTGTTGTGGCAGAGTGTCGGGTGTCTCATAAGGGCAAATATTCTATCAGAAGCAAAATAAAACAAGGGGCTTTCGTTGTCTTCCCACTATCCATCTTCCTCTCTCTTTCTAGCTCTATCCCACCATGGACCCCGCTGTGCTGTGCTGTACTGCACTCTAATAACAACAGCTTGGCCCAAAATCCCATAGATTAGTTTAAGAGAGCGGGGGAAAAATTAAAAAAAAACTAACCCTCCCAAAAAAATGACACCAATGTCTTCAAAAACAACAACAACGTCATCAACAAAGGACTTGGAGAGAGGCCAACAAAGGAACAGTAAAACATATTTACCAGGCCAAAGAGAGCATCATCATCATCACCATCATCCCCTCAGTTTTAAGCTTAATCCAACACACAACCCCCACTTAAGCATATATTCAAGCACTCAAATTCCCCTGCTCCTCAAAACACTCATGTGCGCACAGTGGGAAACACACCCGACTTTATAGCCCATTGTTCTTTGGAGCGACCAAACAGCTGGTTTCAGAAGTCATCACTATCAGATCTGCTCCAGAGCGCTCGCAGCTTGTAATAGCGGATAATTAGAAATTTTTAATTTGCCTGGGCAAAAAGGGCTCAAACCCTCGACGTCTTCATCGCCCACCACTGTTATCCTCAACCCAGCCCCCCCCAGCTCTGAGTCTCATCAGTAACAGATGGGGAAAGGGGGGATATTCACAGCCAGACAGACACTTCAGAGTAAGGCAGCGGATTTATTGCACCCCCATGGCTTGAAGCTCCTCCACCACATCCTTAAGGTGCTCTATGTGCAATCAAACCATAGGGCTTCTCCGTCTTATCCTGGCCCAGTTCTCCCACCACAACACAACAAGCATGGCTCCTACCTTGTTTTTTAAATCGTTGAACAGCTTACATTTGTTTTCCCAGTAGATTTCTAATTCTTAATCCAGTTTATATGTCCACTTTCTTTAACTCAATATGTCAAATGCCTAAGCTCAGTGGAGTCAAATGTGGGTTTATCTTTAAACAAATTTACAAATGTGGGGGATATTTCTTTTTTAATTAAAGTATATTTTTCTTGCCGATTTGTTTATTTTAGATTTCACAAGGCTCCTGTGACTCAGTTTCTGTCATTGTTGTCGACATTTCTCTAAAACTCCCTCTCTTGAGCTAACTCTTACCATCAGACTAGTGGGAGAACAGCTTGTGTTTAACTGTGACTCATTCCCTTCCTCATAAGCACAAAACATGGTGTGCTGAAATCAACTCTGGCATTGCTTCCTGCTTTGATCACTTCTTCACTTAGTTTTTTCAAAGCCAGTATTCCATGTGGGTTGAAATGGTGAAGGGGAAAAGCGGGAGATACTGTAGGTAGCAAGGTTATCTACATCTTCACCACTCTCCACCATCTCTTTTTGTCGACCCAGGCGTTCATTCTTTAATGTTAGCAGTCTCTTCGTTTGTGCTCGCCCAACCCACAGTGTGGTATGTGCTGTCGCAGCCTGCTGCCTCCTCTTCCTTGTACAGAGAGCCTCACCCTAGCACACACAACTATCGGTTAACTTGCTAAGACATGTCCCTGGACCACAGTGTTCCACGATGGTTACAGTTTCCCTCTCCCCCTCTCTCTCTCTCGCTCTCTCTTCTTATTCCCTTCCCCCTCTTTTTTTCCCTGTCAGTCAATTTTTTTTTTTGTCAGTGTTGTTTTTTTTACTCGATTCACTCGTGGTATTTTTAGCTAAGGTCAATTATTTGAAGCACATATTTGTCTTACATTCTTTTTTTAGACGGGTATAAGAATGAGTATGTCTTTGTTTTCTGCACAGCTTTTTTTGTTATTCTTTGGTCCATAAAATGGCAGAAAACATTATGCCCGTCTTAAATGTCTTGTCTTGTCCACAAACCAAAGTAAATCAGGTTTAATGATTTCTTTCTTTGTTTTAAGGAGCAAAGAAACCTGAAAATATTCACATTTAAGAAGCTGAAAAGCTGTTCAGTCAAGCGAAGTGACTGCTCTAGCGCGATTAGCCCCTTCAACTGGACTACTGTCCTTGTCCAAGAATGCAAACATATTGATATTGAATGAAGTGTGTAAGCCTCTGCTCCATCAGGGGGCGACACAGCCTCTTCCTGTTGGTATTAGGTAGTTTCCAGTTAAGCTTGTGGCTAGTTGCGTCTAGTTGCCATTCCGAGTCTTCCCACGTCCATGAAAACTGTATTTTTAGGACATTTTTTTTCTATAAATGTCTTGGATGATGGAACACAGGTCACAAGGTTTCCCTAGCATGAGAATGCAAGCCTGGTTTGTTGAGCCTCTGAAACCACCACACGTTTCTAAATGGACATTTTAGTGGCTTCATGCTTTGTTTAGACTGACCTGACTCCAGTGTCCTCTGTGACCTGATGTCCCTGTAAGAATTAACCCTCAACTGAGCGAAGCCTCTTAACTATTTCTTAAGGCTTTACCAACAAACAATGGGAGGTGTGCTACAAAAACTAGCCCTCTCCATCTGTATTGCGCTCTACGGAAATTCGTCATGTGGCCTCTTCAGTGAAACTCTCCTAATTGTTTTTTATACAGCGCTACTTTAACGTACAGTGTGTAGTGTGGTGTAATCAGAGTGAAGGGAGTGTTTTTTTTTCTGTGAAAACCAAGAGCCTTTATTTAACTTTATCATAAATCGGTGTGTTTTAACGCATCCATTCATTAGTGCTCGCACATGCCTTTACTCTGCAGATGGTGAAAAAGCAGTTAAAATGCTAAAGATCACGAAACACCGTTAACACTCATCATTCTTCTACGGGGCTATTGACTGCCTCGCAGCGCTTCACAAAAGATCATAACAGAGGCTGCTGGCTAAAGGCTATTGTCTTAAACTGCTCCCCGAGGCCTTTCTTTGTCCCCTGCTGCCTCTCAACTCGGGGTCATCAATTCATCACCTTTACCACCTCCATTAGCACCATCTCCTCCACAGAGGGCCTTTAATCGCCCCGAAGCAGCTCGACCAACACCAGCGCAGGTCACGCTGTCGAACGGCATCCTGGAATGCCGCTGCGCAGATTGTGTTTCTTGTGTGTGAGAGATGGAGAGGATCGATCTGTTTGTGGAATACATATCGATGCTCCTTGGATGTTCAAACTGTCCGTGCATGTCCTGTATGTGCTATTAAACAAATCTTCAGCCCGTGTGTTATCGGGACACTGAATCACATTATTTGTCGTGGTTGAATAGTGGTGATTCGCAGTCAATCCATCTCTCTGTTACAGCCTGTAGCTGTGTGTGCGCCATCGAGATCTGGGAAATTGAAGGATGTTTACCTGTGAAAATGCAGTTGTATCACAGTCTGTACATTAGCGCTGCAACTAACGATTGTTCTCACATAATCTCAGATTAATCTGTCGGTTATTTTATCCAAAATAAACCAAAATATAATTCAGTTTTAATTAATTATTTGTTATATGTAGCAAAGAAACCAGAAAGTATTTGTGTTCAAGAAGCTGAAAAAATCAGAGTTTAATCTGATTAATCGAATATCAAAATTGTTGACAATTAATTTGGTAACTGATTAATAATCAATGAGTTGTTCTACATGTAAAGAACCTCAAGCCTAGTTCGACATTTCTGTTCCCTACAGTGAGCCAGTATTAGCTGATTTATTTTAATACTGTAGCTCTCGTTTTTTGCGTGTTTTCTTGTGAAAATTTAAAAAACGACTCATGAATAATTTTAGTTTTGTTAAGGTGAGGAATTAACTGTCTGCCTTTTTTTCACTTACAAAATTTGAGTTGTGTGCATTTGCACGACTTAAGCTTCTGGGAAACATGGTTTTCTGTCATTTTATTGACCAAATATGGGATTATTGGACTATTTAGGAAAATGAAGAATGAACCATAACCAAGAATGAAAGTAAATTGTATGCAGCCATTGAAGAAGGCGTTAAGCTAATCCCAGTTTTCTCCTATGTAGCATTGTAGTTATCTATAATCACCAGGTGGTGATAACTCCATATGCTGCTGCACTTAGCAGTTTAACACACACACACACACACACACACACACACACACACACACACACACACACACACACACACACACCATCGCACACAATCTGTCCTCAGCTGAATCCAATAACACACCCTTTGGTAGAACATGACTTATCCTGGGAGTGTCTTTGTTTGTGGCTGTTGACTGTGTTTGTGTGTCTTTGCGTTAGTTACCTCTGTAGGACCTTTTCTGTCATAAACACTGATCTTGTCAGGGCCAGTAATCCTCGGCGAGACCGAAACCTGGTCCTAATGAGGCAGAAACTCCATTCTGAGGAACTCGGGTAATGAATTGAAGTCAGTGCAGTGTCCTAAGAGGTATAGCTGCTCAAACCTGTGTGTGTATATAGGCGCTCACACATTTGAGTGCTTTTTGCATTTAATCTTGTGCTGCCAGCTTAGAGCAGCGTTTCTCCCAGGAGATTAGAGGACGTCAGTGGCACTGCGCTGTAGAAATGGTCTCCTTCAATCTCTAAACACACTCGGAGGCAAGACAGTGGCTGTTTGCACTGTTGGTGTGTTTTGTTTGTGTCAAGCGAGTGATAAGACGCCGCAATCGACCGCAGTTAATATGATTTTATAAATGCTTAGACCAAGGATTAAATAATGAGCCATGTGCTCATTAGTGTTGATGGCATTATTAATGTCCTCCACCACTGTAGTGGGTGTTTAAAATGTACTTATGTTTGTGTCTCCTAACAGAGACATATAATTCAATGTCTCATTTAATATAGAATTCAACTAAAGGAGTCAAACTGATGAGACGTGCAGATAAAATACTGAAAATCTATTACTCACTGTGTCAGATAACATTTCTATATGATCGCCTGAAGGGGTTTTAGGGGTTTGGAGTGATTATTGAAAAATGTACCACTGAGGCCAAGGCAGAATTCTTGCGTAACCCCTTCACAGATTAGCGCAATCAGCAGTAATAAAACTGAATCTTCTTGCATCTATAATTTCCTTAAAATTCACCGGCCCTTAAGATGTGTAATCCTCGCCTCCTGCTGTCGTGCCTCAGTTTACTCAGGTGTTGCAATGTTATGTCAGGCTGTGGATGTAGATTCTCTGCTCAGGCACCGTGTGTGTGTGTGTGTGTGTGTGTGTGTGTGTGTGTGTGTGTGTGTGTGTGTGTGTGTGTGTGTGTGTGTGTGTGTGTGTGTGTGTGTGTGTGTGTGTGTGTGTGTGTGTGTGTGTGTGTGTGTGTGTGTGTGTGTGTGTGTGTGTGTGTGTGTGTGTGTGTGTGTGTGTGTGTGTGTGTGTGTGTGTGTGTGTGCGCAAGAACATCTGCGCTTGTGTGTCTTCAGGGACAGTGTTCAGAGCTGTGGTAGTTGTGCATCGCAAATTCACATAATTTCCTCTCCGACTGCAATAAAGTACAAACTCGCACAGCAGCAGCTGGTGTGGTATTGCAACATCATAGACGGGAGCATGGGAAGATTAAAGTGCTATTAAGTTTAGGTCTTCTGCCTCATCCTGTCTTTATTGGTCGGGTTACAGCTTCAAGTCTGTCATTAGCGCCATGTGCTTATGATCCCGTCTCTGTCTGAGAGTCTGATGCAGGTGTGGGAGGAACACAGTGAAATGAGCGGGATATAATTGTCAGAAATTAGATCTACTGTATTATATCAAGCCCCCTCTGGTGTTTTAATCCTCTGCAGGCACTTAAGATAGTCTCCGTACTGCGCAGCGCGGCTGCCTCCACCTAACCTGTCATGTTGATGCAGTGCTTCCCTGTTACCTGTGTAAAATGCAACCTAGTTTCAAATAACAATTCCGCTGAGCTTTAATTATCTGCTCAGCCCGTCATCGTGACAGTTTCCATGGGAAAAGTTTTTGACCTAGTGGCAGCTGCCTGTAGAGGAGAGCGGCAGCCAGTTTGTGTCAGCTTAATGACAGAACAGCACAATACTCCGGCACTCTTTATATAAATACAATACTAAAAATGTAGAGCGAGGGGAGGGGGAGTCTTATCGTGGCACCTCTGTTGGAACTTACAGTGACAAAGAGACTGCCCGTGATTGTAAATTCTGGGTTTATTTGACATAATATTTGTACAACGTAAAAATGCCTTTCAGACTTGAAGATTAATCATTTCCTCTGCAGGCCTGTAATACATGGAAATCCTGGCATAAATTGAAAATTGAGACGCTCCATTTCCTGTCTAGAGGCAGTCTTAACTCCACTGCATTTACTGACATACCTAATAATTAGCTCGTTACCACACATTATTCAAAAATGATGCTTTGAAGCCCATATTTTTGGCTGCTGGCCTACAGTTTGGTACGTCCTAATATGCATAGTAAGCATTAAATGATTACGGGTCCAGAGCAGAGCCGTAGGGAGCAGCTTCTTGTCTTACTTTTCTTCATCACCTCAATGGCTTTTATTTATTTATTTATTTATATAAATTATATTATTATATTATTTGTATTTAGACCTTAAGTCAGCGTCTAATTCTGAGTCCCTCCTCTCGATTGTGTGTCTTCAGGTTGTGCACGGCCACCCGGCGTGCAGCATGGAGACCTGCTGAATCAGACGGAGGCGAACCGGGGATCCTTTCCCCCGGGCACCCAGTTGACTTATGGCTGCGAGCCAGGTTACACCGCAGATGGACCCACCACCATCATTTGTACCAGTTCTGGAGCCTGGTCCTATCAACCACCACTGTGTGTCAGGAGCAATGGTGAGCATGAGAATATCTTCTTCTTCTTCTTCTTCTCATAGCGTAAAAACTGAACATTACTTTACGTATTTGGCTGCTTGCTGTTTGTCATATTTGATAGAAACACATCTCAACAGTTCTATTGAAGAAAACTCGGTATATCAGCCTTTTCTGATAGAACACATGGTCTTTTCTGAATAAGTGATGTGTTCAGGGCCAAGTCCTTCCCTTTAAGGTCTATTTTCGTATCCAAACACAGACGCTATGACTTTGATGCCTGACACTGATGAGACTGGTCCTTGCAAATCAATAAAAAAGCTACTGGCAGGTGGCCACATCCTGTCCTTGCAAGTATATGAAGTCTTTGTTGGCAAAAATGATTTAAAAAAAAATATATACAGTATATATACTGTATATACACAACACCAGAGGCAATTGCTCTATGACAGCAAGGGAAGCGCTGCTTCCTCTAAAATGTCTTACAGTAAGTGGTCAAATATGTACTCCTATATTTATATTTAACCACTAAAAGTATGCTAAAAATGTGGCAAGAGAGCAGAGGGCCGAATTTACGTAGAAATAACTGGGCCTGAAATGAGCTTATATACACACAAGAATCTTCTGTAAACATGTTTCCGTATGTCAAAGCCACGTCTGGTCTTTTCTGGCAGAAATTTAAAACGTTAATGAATGGCTGTTTATGCTCATATATGTGCTCAAGTGCGTGTGGTGATGATCCATTATTTCAGTCAGCTTTGTAGATTGCAGAGGTTGGGCTTCACTGCACGTCTGCGTCAACACAGTTCCATAACACAAGCGGCGAGGATGTCCTTGTGCCAGCAGGGAACACTGGCAAATTTCAGCCAGATATGAGCGTTTTATTAAACCGTGTGAATCGACCCTGAACACAGGTGCAACATAACGGGAAGACACAACAGAGTTTTAAATCCTCTTCTGTTTCTTCTCCTTCCCAGTGTGTTCACCCCCTCCTGAACCAGAGAACGGGGGCTACCGCTGTCACCCCTCTCCCTGCCACCACCTCACCCAGAAGACCGTCATCGAGTACTTCTGCGACGAAGGCTACGCTCTGAAAGGAGACTACAAGTTCCTCACCTGCCAGAACGGCGAGTGGGACGGTCTCATGCAGATTAGCTGCCGGCTAACACAAGGTCTGTCACCTAAGCCTCTGAGCTCACAGCATCTGTTTGTAAGCATTCACAACATGTAGAATCAGAAGAAGTGAACTCCATTCTCACTCCCACCCCCCTATTTCTCTCTCTGTGTTTTTGTGTTCTTCAGTCAAAGAGCCAAGCTCTCCGCTGGGTATCCCGGCTCTGTCGATTGTGGCGTCCACAGCCAGCTCTGTGGCTCTCATCCTGCTTTTAGTGGTGCTGTTTGTTCTTGTACAACCAAAACTCAAGTCTTTCCATCACAGCAGGTAAGATTTGCACAAATTACTATCAGTTTCCCAAAAAAGTGTAATTGTTAGGGCTGATAGCCGCGTGGATAGGGCACATACCACATGGTCGATTCACCCCGAGCAGCTGGTGAGTGGCTAGATTCCCAGCAAGACAGACATTAGTGCATGTCTCTCGCTGACTCTTTCACCCCATTTCCTGTCTCCACTTCTTTTCAAAGAAAAGGCAAAAGTGCTCAAAAATGTTCTTTTATGGCAGACTCACTCCTCTCAGCATATCTTAACACAGACCTACACTGACCCTACCTGTCTGCAATAGATTTGAAACGCAAAAACACAAACAAACACAAACACACGTCGAGTTGCAGTTTCGTGCTTGGCATATGAAATGATGTTAAAGCTCTATTTTAGGACTATTGAATTGTTTACTTCAATAGTCTTTCCTGAAAGGGAGGGTGTGGTGGTGGAGCAGGAAAGCAGTTTGATCCTGAGACCCTTTAATCGACCTTAATGAACGTTTAGTTTATCAGTCCTCCACTGCTGTTGTCAAAAACTCCCAAACTTAAGAGCTTAAGTTTTGTTTGCTCTTTAACAACACAGCCATATTTTTTTATTTGGTGCCATAAAGTTATACAGTAACACAGATAATGTTGTTCCTCTTTTTTTCCATGGACACACCTGATACTCAACTGGTTTTGGTTGAAACCAGTTGAGTAAAGTTGTCCGCACCACATGACTGCTAGTCTTAATAGTTGCCATTCCTTGAGTAGCTGAGAAGTGAAAGCAAAAGTACAGAAGTTGGTCTCTTATCAGTCGCCAGCCGTCTCTGCTGCTGTGGCTCTGTGATGAAAAGAAAGGGTCACAACCGTTTGATGTAATTCCCATTGGCACTCGTTGATTTCGTCGTGGGCCCGAGGGCTGAGTGCAGCCTGCTGAAGGGTTTGTACTGTCAACACCAATCACCTGTGAGGTTCCGCTCTGGCACGCAACACACATGACTGAATCACGCTGCACTGAACCTGGTGTCATGATCCACCTTGTCGGCACATGTTCTCCCGTCTGACTCGCTCACTCTTTCTTTGTGTTAATACTTCAGGAGGGAGCAGGGCGTCTCGGGCCAGGGAGGCTCCATCATGGTGGAGGGCGTCCAGGTGAGCCTTCCCTCGTATGAAGAGGCTGTGTACGGAAGCGGAGGACCATGCGACGCCTCCGGTCCTCCTCCTTCTCCACCACCTCCTCTGGCTCCTCCAGAGTCACGAGTCCCAATTGTGCTCTCTGAGGGGCTTCCTCAGGGCGCCACCGGAGGCCAAGGCTCCAGCAGAACCCGCCACCACAGAGACTTAGACTTCTGTCTCCCATCCACCTCTTCCTCATCATCCTACTCTTCCCGCCGTCATGCAGAGACAGTGCTGGTTCACCAGGCCCCCTCTTCTTCTTCCTCCTCCTCTTCCTCTTCTTCATCATCATGGGCTAGAGATCGCCCCAGGGGTGCGTGCGCAGGCCCTCTACCTCTTCGTAGAGACTCTGAGAGCAGCGACCAGAACAGTCTGCTTTCTGTCACCTCTGTGGATGAATTTTCTGATGGTAAGAGGGGAATAATACTGTGTTATTACAATACAGCGTGTGATTCTCAAATATGCACAACTATCATGATGGAATAAATGAAAAGAAGTAGGATTTAGTGACATCTATGGTGAGACTACAGATTCTAACAAACTAAAAAAAAAGTTGCAGACGTAGGCTGTAAAAATCTTGGCGGTGCAAAATAACGGCCTCCGTAAGGGAAGGTCCTCGCATAAGGCACATATTTTTATTTTAAAGCAATCATACATACTCTCTACAGTAGTATATTCAATCTCATCCTGTATATGTTACACACTGGACCTTTAAAGCTGCTCTCAGCGATGTCCTTTTTTGGCTAACATTTGGCAAACTTCCTGTCCGCTGCCCTTGGCAGCCCCCCACCCCCCCTTACTACGTCACCTCATGAACTCTTATTGAGGGGGTGTATTGATTCGCCAACAAACAGCCTCACATCACAGACAGAGAGGTGTGCCTCTTTGTCGAGTTCTGGCTCCTGATCAAGACTCGACAAAAAAAGTTTCTCCTAGATTTACTGTCAGAGCCTTTTATTTTAAAAGGCCCATGTCATTGAAGATCAGTGACAGCCGTCAGAATGTAGAACTTTTTCACATAGAACTTGAGTATTTCACAGAATAAGACATTTGAAATAAAATTCTGGTGATAAATTGAGGTATAAATGCAGTGTGTGTGTCTCTATAGCCCCTGCTCTGTTCTAATGTATGCCCTCTCTCTCTCTTTCCCTGCAGATATTCCCCTGCTGAAGGAAGCATGAAGCCTGCCAAGCTGCTATGAGCATCAGCTGCAGAGCCCCTCTTTCTCTATCTCTCACTGCTGACCAGGACTGACTGTGGCTGACAAACCTACCTTTTTTCCCCCGCCTCCTCCGACTTCCCTCAGCAGCACACAGGACAAAAAAAAAAAAGAAAAAAAGAAAAAGACTAGAACTATGTCCATTCCCCATGCAGAGCAAAGCCAACAACCAATCATCACTGGTACCACAAGCAGTGTTGGAGCACCACTGGATGCAGCTCCTGGATACAACTAAAGACAATTCAAAGACAAACGCAGGGGTGCCAGCTCAGCATAAACCCTGTAGATCCTATGTATATGAGTAAATCATGCATACTGAGTCAAGGTTGTGTACTATAGGCTATGAGTTACAAATACTTGCGCGCCCCGCCCCAAAAGGATAGTTCTCTATATCAACATTGCTCGCAAGCGAGACACGTCGGCTCTGTGTGGGATTACTGCCGTTATTTTAAAAAAAGAAGTAAATAATTTGAGGTTTGCTCCTGATGCCATGGCACTCAGAATCCGAACGGTCTTCCCGCTGTACTTGAAGAAGTTGTGAGTGACGAGCCGGGGTTTTTTTTTCCGGCCCATCTTTGCGAATGCTGCATGTTGTTTTTAGTTCTCGCTGTCACGGCGCTGTCAGAGTGAAGCATGAAGCCTCCTGTCTCTCTGTAGCTATCTGTGTATCTGGTTGGCTTCTAGCATATGGATCAGTGGGATTCTTTTTCCCGTTGCCAGATGCACTCGGGTATCTGGGGAGGCGCTGCTTCTGTCGCATGAGTGGAATCGATTGGTGTTGTGTGGTTTCCGGGGACTGTGCTACACGTCTCGTATCGGGGGAGGGAGACGCGTGTCACACTCGGTCTGAAAGCTGAGAAAAAGTGGGGACTGGCACATGATGAAACTTCAAGTTTGTTTGTGTTTCATCCCCCCCCCCCCCCCCCCCCCCGTATTTATTGATTCTCTGAGTTTCTGTGTGTGTGTGTGTGTGTGTGTGTGTGTGTGTGTCAGCTAGACAGGAGAGGACATGTCCACATGTGGTAGTCCTTGATGCTGCCATTTCCTGATTTGCCTCTCTTCAGATCCGAGGCTGACACCGTCTTTCACCATAGGAAGATGTCCCCTCCCAGTGTTGAATTAGTCACATGAACAAACCGGCGTCACTTCAGTCAACTTGTCAAGTACACAATGCGTGTATTATTCATGTACTCGCAAGCTGCAATATTTAGCATTTTTCTGCTGAATGGCTGGGAGTCTCCTTAGACGACACTGGCTCTCGTCCATGTCCATACCGAACTGAAGACTCTCCCAGTTTTGTGCATTATCGACTCAACTGCAACTGGTTGCAGTGGAATATAGTGAGGTTTTGTTATATATCACCCTTCCCCCCCGCCTCACACACTCACTCACTTCCCCCCCCCCCTTTAATGCCAAGAGCATATTTTAAGAGAAATGTGTTATTTTATAAGAAGTCGCCCCTCTGTTTTTTCATTGCCACTTGAATAGCATTTGGTGGTTGAGCTGGTCACCGTGGAAACGACATGACTCAGATGGATCCCGAGAATCACTTTACGAGCTTAACTGCTTTAAAAAAAAACACACACAAACAACAACTTGTCTGAATTTGTTTTTTTTTGTTGTTTTTCCATTCTGCATTTGTGGCCTTCTCTCATCGTCAGTGGCTACGTTATTAATGCAAACAGAATGTTGCCTTAGACTTGTACATTTCCCCACTTTTTTTTAATGTATAATCTCAAGCCTCCACATTGGTTGCTTTACAGTTCTGTTCTCTCAATGGCCTTACTCTATTCTTTTCTATTCTATGCATAAAACTGTCTTTGTGTATTCATCACTGAGTTTACTTAACTGACTCTTGTGGACACGACTGAACTGGTGTCCACTGGATTCTCTGTCCTCCCCTATCATTTCCAACAACTGATGATAATGATGATGATGATGATCCTATAAGTATATTTCGCTATTCAGTTGCTTCTTTTTTTTTGCTATCAGGCATTAAAATACGATGGGATTGAAAAGAAAAATAAGGCAAAACAAATTAACTTTTTGTTCAGAAGCACTGTTGTACGGTGTTGCTTCCCAGAAAATAACAGAAAAAAAACACATAATTTCAACACTTTCAACAGCTTTGGGTTTTTTTTCCTATGTACATGGCAGTGGGTGTGAAGATAGTAATTTAATATTTGTATAAAGTTTAATTTAATATTACAGTGTGTATATAACTTTCTAATTAAAGCTTTCTTTTGAATGTGGAAGACGATGTGTCGTTTATTTAAGCCCATGTGTTGCTCTGTTATCCAGGAAGTACGCATTTCCAGTACCAACTATGACAAAGTGTATCCGCTGTCAAAATAATGGGATCCATGTTCCTTTTGGATTAGTTCCTGGAAGATCTGAGCCATGGAAATCCTATTCATCCTGAATGGAAATACAGCAATAGCTTTTGTCCCACACAACTGTGGAACAACTTATCAACAATATTTTAAAGCTACCTCTGGTGTAAGTTATACGGCAGTAAAGTATTCACATTTTTATACCTTTTATCTGTATTGGGTTATCATAAAACCCCACATTGATTACTGTATGTCAATCATGTACATGTTTAACCTTAGCATGTATTGTCTATAAGTGGTTTTTTACTTCCTCTTAAAATATTCTGTAAGTTATTAATATTGTATGTTCTATAATATACCACTTAGTTATGATATAATTGTGTGAAAATGATTGTTTCTGGGTGAAAACGTGGTCAACGCTGCTCCTTTCTGTCAGTATTATTGTGTCTGGGTGACACCTCGTGGTCAGAGTGAGAAACTTCACTAGTATCCGGCGAATGAAAAGTCGTTCGGGTGTTTCCGTATTCTGAAGGGTCGGCCTCCGTCGCGCGCCGCGTCACCTGATCCGTTTCCCGCCCCGCCCTCGCTCATCCTTGGGAGGAAAAAAAAACCAAAGGCTCCATTTTGTTTCATTCAGGGTTTTTTGCCGTCATCGTCGACAGCTAACTTGAATCCAAACACACTCACTCAGCATTACAACCACTTAAAGGTATGTATGAATATTTGTATGAGTCTCAATCTTATTGAGCAAATGTTGTTTTGGTTAACTAAACGTATCTGTCGTGTGTGTGGTCGCCTGCCGTTAAATTAGCAAATAGGCTCGGTTGCTAGGCCCTGAAGCTACACATGCTAGCTAGCTTGCTGCTAAGATAAAAGACCGGCCTCGTAACCTGAGCAGTGCATTTTCACATCCACGCCATTTTATGTGTCCGTTGCGTGTTTTATAGGCACATTTATTTCCATTATCAACATGAGTGGATGTCGTATTTTCATCGGCCGGCTGAGCCCCTCTGCCAGAGAGAAGGACGTGGAGAGGTTCTTCAAAGGATACGGCCGAATCCGAGATATCGACCTCAAGAGAGGCTTTGGGTTTGTGGTGAGTCCCTCTGCCATTATAAGGTCACAACAATTGTCCATCCATTCGTTATCCAGAAAATATCACCCAGCTGTACATTTTAACGTGTTCTCCCAACCGCTATTCTTAAAAGAAAGAAGGGGAAGAAGCTGAATGTATACGTGATTTTAACATATAACGTTTTTCAAGTATCGAGGCCTTCATACGTTTGTGTATGCAATATAATTGAAGTTCAATGAAGCCGTTTTACAGTAACTCAATATCCAATTCAGTTTTATTTGTCAATTGCATTTGCATATAGTGTATAATACAATCTGATATTATAATACATTATTGTCAGAACATGCCTGAAATGTGTCTTGCATCACAGCAGCTTTGTTTGCAAAAAACACACGGGAGAGAAAAAAAAAACTACAGATACAGGGCTCCAGACTAACTTTTTGAATTGGTTGCACTGGTGGCCTTACTTTTTTTTAGGTGCACTGGCACAATATTTAGGTGCACTCGAATTTTAACGCCATAAGGAGACCTTTCTGGCTCCATAACTTTAATATAACGTGAATGATTTCCAAACAAGATTAAGATATTGAGAAATCCTTGTCTTTATTTGAGGGACATTGACATAAGAAAAATAAGGTGTTTCAAGTGTTTCACTGAGCTGAAATTGCAAAATAAAACATTAAGCACAATAAAACAGTGCTTAAAGTGCTTCACTGAACTGAAATTGACTATTTCGATCAAACATTTCAAGTAAAATAGAACATTTTAAAATAAAAAGTGCTAATGGTTAACCCCAATGAATTGGGCACATGCAGTATCATTACTGTACGTCGGGTGGACGTTTAATCCGTTCTTCTTCATCAGAATTTCTGATTTAAATTTGGTGAAAGGCAGCTCCTCTTTGGCGATGTTGTATGCAACATTAAATTTGATAATCTGATTGCTGCTGCCTGCCGCTGAAATGCAGCTGGGAGAGGGGCAACTTTCTCCACACACCGGTCCCGGCATGTAGTGTGTTTTTTGGACATGCTGTGTTTTTTTAAAGTTTCGATACGAAACGTCGTTGACCCGCTTACAAATGCACTATTACCGGCCCTACTCTGACCGCACTCATGACAGTATACACAGTGCATTATATTACGTCCTTTATCGTACCGTAACCAGGGAAACTGTTTCAACCAGTCCTGCCTGAAAGAATACGTTTTCAGCTTCTTACTCTGAGTCTCAGGGCCGGGCTCTTTCTCTGACTCGGTTGTCTCCTCTGGTTCCGCGTCTGATGCCGCCGAAGGACCGGGGCTTGGCATCTCAGCAGGAACCGAGGGAATCTGCCCCTCTTCATTTAGCCTCGTTTTGTCTCTTTTCCCTGCCGCTGCCGTGGCGCTCAGGTCGCTGCGCCGCTCGTATTTTTTTTTTTTATGTTTTGCCGCTCCCAAATTTTAAATACACACAACGGAGAGCAGTGACCACAGCCAATCTGAGGCAAAGTTCCGCCCAAACTCTGTCTCTTATTGGTTTAGACCAAGATAATTATCTACCATGATTGTCAGTTGAGTCTCAGGAGAACACAGATGTGCTTGCAAAGTACATTTATATTTTTTAGATGCACCGGTGCAACCTCGAAAAATCCTTAGGTGCACTCTTAACATTTTTGGTTGCATATGCGACCAAAATGTTCACACTCTGGAGCCCTGCAGATATTACAACATGAAGCAGGATATCGTGTTCAAGATTACTCAAAGTTCCATATTTTCAAGAATGACTTGTGTACAAAGGCATTTTCAGTCTAACCTTATTGTTGAGGAATAGTTTGTATTCATGGTTCAAGTCAGAGGCAATGTTCTTAGCCAGTCTGAACATGTTATTGTGTAAGAATGAGAATGATTTCAAGAAGCAAATCACAAGTCAAGGCACTAAACATACTAAGGCAGAAACCCTTACAACATTATAGAGAGGAGAGAGATCCAAATATTCTAAAAAAAAATGAGCCAATATTAAGCATCAGTGGAGGGGAAATAAACCCTAAATTTTAACAGGTAGAAATCTCTTACAGAACCAGACTCAAAGATGTAAAATGGGGTTTGTCAAATCTACCAACATAACTTGTATATTAAGCTAAAACCTGTTCACATCACGTATAGGCTTGTACAGTATATCTACTGTGATAATTGATTATTGCCACTGTAGATTTTTTTTATTATTATTTCAAAACCATATAGTCGCAGCCTACATTGTGAGATTGATGATGCATTTCTTCACCTTACTTTGTGGTAAACTGAATTTTACACTAGAAAGTGTAAATAAAAGATGCAATCTCAGACTCTTACCTGTTTTCACACTGTGATATGTAAATTTGATTATTATAATATGTAATTTTAACTTTGTGGACCCTGAACGACAACATTGGAAAAAGTTGAACACAGGAATTTTTTTGTTTTTGCTTAACAGAAAAGTTTAATTAACTTAGTGGTTGGTCAGTAAGTGATTTGTTGATGCAGCACTAATGACGTTGTCTGTTATGTTTGCTGTAGGAGTTTGACGACCCCAGGGATGCTGAAGACGCAGTGTATGAGCTTGATGGCAAAGAGCTGTGCAATGAAAGGTTTGGCTTTTTATTACCATTTTAAAAAGTTTTGACTTCACTTTTCCTAAAGTCTACCTTTCCTACTTTTCCAGCTATTTTGCGTTTATAAACAATCTTTTTGTGTATTTTTAGGGTAACCATCGAGCACGCCCGCGTCCGCCTGCGTGGCGGTCGTGGCAGGGGCAGCAGTGGTGCAGGAGGTGGCGGAGGAGGAGGACGTTTCTCCGATCGCTACGGCCGAGGCTCCCAGAACAGTCGGAGGTGAGTCTTCCGTGCCACATACCCCAGTTTTGTTGCTTATTAATGGCAGTAAGGAAGGAATAGATGTAAATTAGAAGCTGAGCTCTGTGTACAGACTTGTGAAAGTTCAGTCGTCACATTATTCTGGTCCGTTTTATTAATTGCCTTTGTAGCAATTAACCAGGTTAATTAGTTTGTAATAAATGATCTACAATGTGGAAATGTTGAGTATCTTATTTAAAAGGCAGAACACGTACTTGTGTGTTATGTAAAAGTTTCTTGGTTTTAATTAACGCTGCTTTTGACAAGTACCTTCTGTCTGGTTTCCAAAACCCACAGTGTTATTCTGAAATAAATTGGATTGTTTTTTTTCTCCCATTCAGTCGGAATCCTCCTCCAATGCGGACTGAAAACCGCCTGATCGTTGAGAATTTGTCCTCCCGTGTCAGCTGGCAGGTTAGTGTCACCACATGTTTTTGTTTGTTTTCTTCTAAACTCAAAGGCCTTAAAAAGCTGCAACACTATAAATGTTGTCACTTCTAACAGTCTGCCTCCAAAAATATACATATATGATACAAGTGAAGCTAAAAGAAACAAAACCAACATTTGCAATGTCAGATGCACAAATATGTGACAATAGTATAAATATTTAGATCAGCCCAAATTTTTTGAAATCAACTCTTAGTGATAATTCACAGATCAGTCACAACAACAACAAATTTAAATCTGTTCCTGTTTTCAAATTTTAACCAATTCTTCACCCCTTTATTTGCCAGCCTGACTGTTGTGTCATGTGGAAGAGCTCGCTTATGGTGGAGTAAACCCCTTCTGGGTCCTTCTGTCTGGGTTGAGCCTGTGGTGTCAGCCAGTCTGTCCTACTCCTAGTTGATGCCTGCTGGTCATGTGAGCGCTCGCTCCACACTAGAGGCGCTGGCGGCCCCTTCACACACTCGCAACGCCTGCTGTGTGGTTGAGAGCGAGAGAGAGGAAACAGAGAGTTGGCAGAGAGAAAGGAGAGGAAAGAGCGAGAGTCGATGGTGGTGGCGTATTGATCGATGGTTCGTTAATTTGAGGGGCTTCGATCGATCGATATCCCCCCTCCCCTCCCCCTGTGGTGTTCCCGCACATCGCGAGCGAGAGAGAGAGAGTGTGAATTCGTCCCAGGTGCCCGTGGATAGAATCTGCTGTTATCCCGAGGTTATGGTGGGCTCGGAGAGCCTGCGGCCCACCCCAAAGGGTTTCGCTCTCAGGTAGTAGTTTCCTCTCTTCCACCCTGTTCACTCTCTTTACTGAGGCGGGGTGCCGAGACGGGGGCGGTCCCGGCACGGAGCCCTGGGAAAATGGGGCTCTTTGTGCCAAGCGCTGCCCAGGCGGCGCCACTGCAGTTCAGTTCATGCAGATGTGTTCATCTCTCTGTACTTGTGATGAGCAGTGGGTCCAGTAATCTCAGAGCTGTCTCATATACTCATCTTAACCAATATTATCACACATTACAATTACATTTTCTCTTCTGCTGCTTAAAAGATTGTTTTCCTAAAAATGTCTTTTTCTATGATGAGCTGCTAAAACATGGTCTTTGAGGTTCCTGGACTCATTCTCCTTTATCTGCAGTAGCCTGTGTAGTCCTCAACAGAATCTAACCATCTCTCCTTTTTTTGGGTAAATCAGTGCTGTTAACTGTCTCAGCCTGTGCTGGTGTCCCGAGCCTCTCCGTACGCTCACTGATGTTTATATGTGTAGGACCTCAAAGATTTCATGAGACAAGCTGGAGAGGTGACATTCGCTGACGCACACCGGCCAAAGCTCAACGAAGGGTAAGACCTCGTATCTGTGTCGGGCAACAGCCGCACTACTGTTCTCAAACAATATTTTTACATGCAAACAACTGGGATCCAGATACATGTCATAGGTTATTCTCAGGAGGAATTAGTGTCCATACTAGGGCTGAAACTAACGATTATTTTCATAATTGAGTAAACATTTGGTTCACAAAATGTTGAGTTTTTAAAACCTTGAAATTAATAATAAAAAAAAAATTGGCATACAAAGAAAGCAGGTTCATAAATACAATGAATGTAGAACAATGACAAACTGAAAGTGAGAGTCCAGTCATGGCTGGACTCAGTTTCTGACTGTCCGGACTCTTAGCTGGAGTTTTCTGATTGAAACAGAGCTAGTCGCATTTTCAAACTAGTGTGGACAACAGATATATCTATATGTGTTTATTAGTGTGGATGTGGCCACTGACAAGCTTGTATATTCTTATTTTTTATGTACGTGTGTGTGTGTGTGTGTGTGTGTGTGTGTGTATATAAGTTCCAAAATAACAGCGTGTCACTGTCCCACAGGGTCGTTGAGTTTGCCTCTTACAGCGACCTGAAAAATGCCCTTGAGAAACTGTCTGGAAAGGAAATCAATGGCAGGAAAATCAAGCTCATTGAAGCAGCCAAGAAGAGGTGAGTCGTCTGCTGGAACCTCCATTCACAGAATAATCAATACTTTAGAGAAGTGGGATGATTGCAGTCTCTCTCTCCTTTCATCCATAATTAGTAATGAACCGATGCTGGTTTGCCTTTTCATTCACAATTTGAGCTCTGATTTCAAGATTACATCATCACGTATCAACAGAACAGTACTTGTCTTTTTGAATTAGCTGACAGGATGGAGAGAATTGCATAAATTTTTTTTATTTCTGTGCCACTCAAGCACTTACGAGAAAAGCAATTGACAGTTTAAACCCCTTTTAAACTCAGTTAACAAACACAGAACGTCGTCAGTTGTAGGATTGATTGATATTATACTCTTCTCCTCCTCTGCTTTTCAGGTCCAGGAGTCGTTCCCGGTCAGAGAGCTCCTCCCGATCACGATCCCGCTCTCGCGGTCGCTCCCCGTCCCGCTCCCCCAGACGCTCCCGCACCCCCACCAAGGCCCACGACCGCTCGCGCTCCCGCTCCCGCAGCGGCTCCCGCGCCGGCTCCCGCGCCGGCAGCTCTTCGCCTTCCAAATCCAAGGAGCCCGCCAAGCGCTCCTCCAACATGAGGAGCAAGTCGGCCACGCCGCCGTCCCCTCCGCCCGCCCAGAGAGCCTCTGTGTCCCGTTCGCGCTCGCGTTCCCGCTCGCGCTCTCCGTCCACAGACAGCCAACGCTAGCGCGTGCTAATGTTTAGAGGGAATCAACAGTAGGAACAACTCTGACGCTCCCATGAACCTTTCTGACAAACGAGACGACAGTTTTTCCTCGAGTAAAGTTTTTGGGTTGTCTTTTTTTTACCGTCAGGATTTTTTTTTCCCTCTTCCCACGTTTGTTTTCCACAATAAACCACGTCGGACGCAGCGATATTTCATCGTTGTTATCGGACATTTGCGTTAATAAATTACAGATTCAGTGTTACGGTTCACACCGAGTGACTTGCGCCGACTGAACCGCTCTTAACGGATTTAAGCTTCATTATACTCTTTTTTTTTTTTTTTTTAGAAACTTTTTCAGAGGGAATCTGTTGAAGCAGCAGGCAACGGGATGCTTATGAAAAGTTGTGTGACCACTTTTTTTTTGTCAAAGTCTCGTGGCTTATTTTTAAATCTCTGATGTACCTTTTTATTTACTCTGTATGGAACGTGAGATGCTTTGCATGCCGTTTGAACACAAGTGAGGAAATCATGGTTAATATTTTTTTTGTGCTTAAACAGGAACATTTACTTCAAATTGAACCCATTTCTCCTCCCCCTCCAGGTGACCGAGCTTCTGTACAGAACTAAATTGTAGCTTTGTAGTAAGTTTTGTTTTTTATTTTGGTTTTGTGTACAGCTTTGTTTTTACATGACTGTATAAATGTAATTCCAAGGAAACGTTGGTACTGTGACACCTGCACACCTATGAGAATTCTTTTTTTTTTTTTTTTTTACCTAAATTAGTTTTTTTTCAGTGAGAAAAGTTGGAGGACATTTGTATGCTGTAGGTAGGCAGTGGACTCAATAAAATCATTTTAAATTAAAGCGCACAATTTTGCCTTCATTTGTTTTAGTGAGGCGACGTTAAGTCAAACATAGCTGCTGTATTGACTGTAAATACATCCTGAATTATCTGAATCCACATTAAGGTTAACAGTTATAATAGCAGACTAAAATTGAGATAACATTCAACTGGCAATTTACCAAGGGTTAAAATAGTATTGATTGTTGGGTTTTTATGACAATACTTATTCTGACCTTTTTGAATCTTGCACCTGGCAAATACTCCAGATTACAAAAAACTAATACAAACTAAAACTAAGCATTTACAATAAATAAAAACTAGCAAACCCTCTGCAAAATCTAATTAAATCTCATTTTAAAAACAAAAAGTCAAAATGAAATTTAAAAAAAAGCAAAACTAATGCAACATCCAAAACTTTGATCCACGTGACACAAAATGGCTGCCATGTTTGAGGTACCAGGGTTTTTTTTATTATTATTATTATTATTATTATTATTATTAATCCGTTGTCACAACTTAGGAGACGACTGAGGTCGTTCTGTCACGGCGTCGTCCTCAGTGTGAGCTGGGTTGTACTTTTCTGCAGGTGAGAATAATAAAACAGTGTTGAAGGGAAAACGCATGGAACCAACTTACTACTGCTTTAAAGAGGTTTCCTCACATTTCAGGTCTGACGTCCATAAACACCCTCCAGAAATAATGAAATGTATCACTTCTTTAATCATCAGGGCTGTATAAATTCAAATGAGCCAGCTCTAGTCAAGTAGGATAACTACATTCATTGGCCACTTTATTAGGTACAATTCGGTTTTCAATTCGCATGTAATGCTTGAGGGTTTTAAACCTCAAGAATTAAAAGTGAAAATGTGATTTGCTGAATTGATTCTGAAGTTGTTGAATGTGAAGCACTTAAAATGCAGGTAGTAAGAAAGATTGAGCTGTGATGCACGTCACAGTCATATGACAAGATAATAAGTAAGAGAGCACAGATAATAATCCACCGTCAAACAAGAAAAAAGGAACATTTAACGTGTCATTTTTACCCTTTTATATTTTATTTTTACCTTTCCTCTTGCGTGTGAACATCTGGTGACACCTGAACGCCGTGATCATCACACACGCCTCCGTGAGCTGGAAGAACCACACGAGCATGGGGAACAGGAACAGAGGGCCGATCATGGCGGGAGGGAAGGCCGTCTTCATGATGGTCATGGCCAGTTGACACTGCTGGCAGCCCGTTTCCAGGGCAACAGTCCTCCGCTCCCTGAGGCACATTTATTAATGAATAAGACATGGACGCATATAGAGAGACAAGGGACTTCTTTCAGCCATCGTCCAGGCTGTATGCACCAATCCGTTGCCTCCATAAATCGTGAAGTCACTTCCTGTGTGCAGTACAGGAATGTCACCGGGTGACACAAGTTATTCCTTCTCTGCATTTAACTCATCCTCTTCTAGAAACCTTCCTAGAATAAGGAGCAGCGGGCAGCCACTTGGGTACCTTGCTCACTGATACCCCAGCCCTCTTTGGAACTGTATTAAAAAGGCATTGGACGTACAAGAAACAGAAGGATACTGACAATGTGACCCCACTCTAATAGGCGACCCCTGACCCCGGCCGACTTACGCATGCGTGAGACTGCAGCAGGAGGAGAGGATGTATCCCAGAACGAAGCCGATGACCGGCATCAGAGCAGCGCTGGCCACCAGAGGAGGAAACAGAAGAATGAAGCCGTAGGCTCCGAGCTGATACATGGCGATGGCGCAGACGACCACGAGACTCAACGCCACTGTACTGAAGCCAACCTGAGAGCAGCAGCAGCAGGAAATACAATGAAATATCAAACAAATGTTCTGAAACAACAACAAAGAAATAAATAACAAAAATTAAGGTTCTCATTCTCTAACGCTCACCCTAAAACTCCTTAAGATCTAAGGGATCTTTCAAAGATGAAACTGAGAACCATCAGTTTACAAACTGACCAGAGTATTAAATGTAAATATTTTTCTGTTGCTCTTCACTTTGCGTGGTTGTAGTTTTAATCTACCTTTTCTGGGATTAGTTTACAGTTTCCTCAGATTGACATGGAGGTGTTTATATTTGTTGTTATTTTGTTTTTATGTGGTTCTTTGTTCTTGTAAAATCATAATTAAAAAGAACAAAAGAACCCAAACTCAGATGAACTGTTTCACAAGTCTGACCTGTCTCTGTTATTGGATAGACACTGTAATGTAAACTTGTTTGGGAAAAAAAGAAAAGCTTCCGTCTCATCCTGAAGCAGCGTTACATCGCCGCCTACAGGCCTGGCATATTTACTACAGCAGGGGATATTTGGGCCAAAAGTGAAGTTAAAAACGTCGTCTTTAATCAGCAGCTTATTATGAAGACAAATGCATGTGAGACGCTTACTGTCGATATTTATTGTGCATCATGTCAATTTGAAGAATTACTGCTTATTCTTTGAGCCTAACATATGCATAAGTAGTTATTTTACGGACATTCACTCCACAAACCTGGCTGTCTCTATGACAACAGCAGTGTTTTTTATTTTTATTTTTTTTAAATTCAGTTTAAGTTAACTGTAAATACTAGCAACAGAATCTATTAAGTAAATAAGATTTTTTTTTTCCAGAATAAAAGCTCTGCTCACAAAGAACCAAATATCAACAACCGCAAAGGTTACGTATTGCATCTTTAATCCGACGACGACGACACTAACGGTGCCATCGGTGCGTTGTTGTTCCTCGTGTGCAGTGCACTGACCCGCTCGATGGTCCTGGAGTACTGCGGCCTGCACTGGTTGATGAAGATGCCGATGCCGCTGGGCACGAGGATCATGATCAGGTTCAGGGCGATTCTGCCGTAGGGCACGGCTCCCTGCAGGCTGGGGAAAGCCTGACAGTAGATGAAGAGCAGCAGCGGCATGAAGCCCAGAGACAGCACCGTGGAGGCGGACGTCATCACAAGGCTAATGAAAGGGGGGGGGGGAGATAGTGATGACACCATTACTGGTTTTTGCCAGTTACCTGGTTTCACATCCACTTTACTTGAATTCTGTGGCATAGAGTCATCTCGGTGTCAGAAACACAAACAGATTTAGGTTCATATTGAAAGATGTCTTCCCAACTCCCAAGAAACCACCAGCAACAACTACAAGTACCGATTTGACTGGCGATTTGGGTGGATTGAACCTTTCAAACTTAGATTTAGAGAGGCTGATTCTTGTAGCTGCTTGTACAAGCCCCTCCCCCTTCCACACACCTGTTTCTAATTGTCCAAATCTGTTTTTAATTTGTCTCATCTCAAGAACGGTTGACGGTACGGATAGAATATTTGGTTTGTGAGCGTCAGGAGGCGTCAAGAGCTCCCACGTTTAAATTTGTGAAAAAACGGGTGCAAACTGACAGAGAAATGTGGTTTTACAAACTCTAGAGCTGAGTTTTAACATGGGAGTGAATGGGAGGTTTGACCAGAACGCTCTGCACTTTCATTTTAAGGAAGAATACGCACGTCACATGAAAGTGAACGCAACACACAGGGTTAAACAATAAACATGGCAACACAACTATCTGCTGCGAGTGGTTCAAGGAAGATCAAGCCTCTTATACCGGAAGCTCCTGTGCAGAACCAATCAGCTCCCAGGATCCACCCAGACTCTCACGCACACACACACACAAACACACAAACACACACGCACACCTGCAACTCATCTTACATATTCATAATATAACCACAAAAATAGAGCGTTTTTTTTCTTTTCTGAACTTTGAACTGTGACGTATTTACACGTTTCACAAAGTCAACGCGATTTTAAACATTCGGAGTACTTTTTGCGCCGGTGTGTTTATTCACAGTTGGTGAAAATCACTTTTTAATTCACCGTTTTCCGTCAGATTGCCTGAACACTCTATATTGCACATTCTTATAGCCTCTGTTTATACTGCACGTTTAAACACAGTCAGGGAAAAATGCTGTGTGTTCTCAGGGTTCAGAGCTGTTGTGTGTGCGATGTGTTTGGTGCTGAGAAACGTTACAAAGCCATAGTTTTAGGACAGAGACGACTCTGCTCGTCGGGAGCTTCCCTCGCACCTGTGTTGCTGTCACACAGGTGCGTGCAATAATCAGCCGGGCTGAGACGGTTACAAAAGCAGGTTTTTGCCAGCAGTCTCAGCTCTGTGGGTCGACTCTCTGTGTTAGAAACCGATTTGAAATGGGGGTGTGAATTTCTTCTGTGTTTTCCCTTTTCCAGTGACTCTTGCTTCACGTTTGCTTTTAGGTCCAATTCCTTTGGTTCATTTCTCACTTTAATAGAACCAATGAGAGGCTGTGTTTTCGTCTAGCTTTGACTGATTTCATGCCACGATGAGTTCCTGACCTTGAGTTGTAACCGATGCAGTGGGGGATATTATTACATTACAGTGGGATATTTGCATTTTACACGATATGAAACCCAATTTTTTGGTTTTAATAGTCATTTTAAATTTGGCGAGGTGGCTCCTAACGCATTTCCCTGTGGGGGTGACAAAGTCAGAAGAAGAGCTGTTTGTCTGACACAAGCAGGGTCACATGTGCACCTGAGGTTGATGTCGCCCCCTGCAGACAGAGTCAGGACGTTGGAGAGAGCGCCCCCGGGACAGCAGCCACAGATCAGAACCACCACGGCCAGCGAGTCGCGCAGCTGGAGCGCCTTCAGCAAAGGGAAAAAAATGCGAGAAATGACGTGAATGCAAACGGCGTGGCCCTGCGTGGCCCTTCTGTGCAACATGCTTAAATAAGTCTCTGAAATCGTACTGAAAAAAAGTGCATGTACAACGATATGGTTACAGTTACAGAGTCACTTCCTGTTCTGCTGGTTTACCAACCTTGGCTAAGCAAAAGGCCGTCAGAGGCATGACACCAAACTGACAAAGCACTGCAACAGCGACCCCTTTAGGCTTCACCAGGAAGGACTGGAGAAAGAAAACGTTGGTAATGATGTACGTTTTCCACGTGCATGTATTAGTGTGTTCAGTTTCTGCTCTTAAATGTCACAATTTAGACCAGGGGTGTCAAACTCATTTTTGTTCAGGGGCCACATACAGCACAATTTGATCTCAGGGGGGCCCGGACCAGTAAAAATAGTAAAATAATAGCATAATAACCTATGAACAACAAGAACTCCTTTGTTTTTTCTCCTTTGTTTTACATTTAATGAAAGATATTTTTACAAAACATGAAATTTCTTGAGAAATATAAGTGCAATTTCAACAATATCATGCCTAAATTTACTATTTACACAGCACAATGGATCTTTAAAGGCACAAACATTTAGTCACAGGTATCTGGAGCATTTGACATTACGTTTAGATTAGTGTGAAATTTTAACAAATTCATCCTGTGGGCCGGATTGGCCCCTCTGGCGGGCCGGTTCTGGCCCCGGGGCCGTATGTTTGACATCCCTGCTCTAGACCTTGAGCCTTACCTTGATCTTGGTCACGTCCATGGCGCACCCCACGGCGACCATGGCGATGAATAAGATGACAATTAAGACGACGCTCATGGTTTTATTTGCAGGAGGCCTCATGGCGAAGGTGGCGTTGGCAGCGGTCGCGTTGACCTGGAACCTCTGGTTTAGCCACAAGTGCAGATCAGAGATCAGAGCGGCCGAGTCGTTCATGTTGAAGCAGCTTTGTTGTCGGCGAGACACTGGGAGGGAAGAGTCACAGGCTGTTTGAGCCACATGATAGTTCCAGAAATGAGCAGAAATACTGTTCTACTGTGTATAAAAGACATATGTGTATAATTATCTTATTGGGAATAGATCGGCCTCCGTGGCTGACTTTGCTCGGCCTGTTTACGCCACTGCTTTGAGATCATTTCAGCATCTTCTCGGTTGGTATAAAAAGTTTGAGAAACCACTGTTTTAGACAATTTAAAAAAAGAAATGTCCTCACAGAGCATCACGATGAACAGCTAAACGTCGCAGCTGCCAATTTGCCTCAAAAACGTTCAAGAAGTTCTGTATATGAGCGTTTTCTTGAAAAGAGTCTTCATGGAGCAGTTTCATTTGAGTAACGTTACGTTAGAGGCATATTTTGATGAGAGCCGATGCTCATTTTGGCCCAGCCTGTTATTTAAGTTTCTTTACAGTGTTATCTAGACAAAGAAAAAAACACTTTATTTTCTGCCTGTCCTGACTTTTATTAATGTTTTTAGCAATAGCAGCTAAATATAGCAGTCACCCTTTTAAGGAAAAGAAAATTGTAATTATTGATGCGATCAAATCACCATAAATCAGACTCTCGATACAAAAACATCCCACCATCAGCTGACTCTGGCGGGTCTAACTCCTCCCCCTGTACCATACCATTGGTGGCAACACGGATTTAAGCATCTTTCAAATCATGGTGGCACAAAATGGCTTCCTCATCAGGTGATTGTACTCACTTTTACGCAGTGCAACTTTTAAACCCAGTGAGCTTTTGTTTTGTTTTTTTCAAGAAAACAGATACACCATCATGTGGTGGTGTATCTGACCCCCCCCACCCCCCCTTTCATAAGTCATGCAGAAACAACACTGGGGCCCTCGGTGTAGTCTGCAATATGCTAGAAAGGGACAAAAGGAGGGCATTTTAATGGTTCAACAGCCTGGCCCTGTAAAGACCGAGGGGGGGAGGGAGTGTCTGCTGGGACTGATCAGCCAAAGTGTAATTACAGCCTCACATGACTGGATTTATTTATTAAAAAAAAACACATTTTCCTCCTAAACACTCAGCCACAGCCACCAGTGTTTGAGTTCGATGCCGCCTGATTATCGTGGCTCTAAATCACTGGCTCATAACTCAGCCCGGGCCCTTTCGTGGGGAAGGGGAAGCAGCGTTAATAAGTCTGTGGTAAGAAGGCAGTTGAGAGAAATATCAGCTTCTGCGAGCGCTGCCTCATTACCATACATTTCCTGTAACGCTACCCATCCCTTGGGTTCATTTGAAATGTGCACAAACGGAGCGAGACGATCTCTCTCTCTCTCTCTCGCCGTCATCCACGAGGACTGAGGAGGCTTCACTGCAGCAGATGCATTATTTAAGCCTGGCCTTATTGTGTTGTCATCCTTTTTAAATGGGGCTATACAGTTACCGACCATATTTCTGCGTGACCCTGTTTGGCTCTGCTGCTGCTGCTGCTGCAGGACATGCAGCGTGGTTCTATGAAATAGTAGATGTGGGGTTAATTGGGCAGACAGGACTGAGTACAGCGGTGGGGGGGGGGGTTAAGCAGATCCAGAAGGTCGTGGCAGAGAAACGTAGGATGGAGGTCAGTGCCGGTCTAAAACCGTGGAGGGCAGGGTGTCGCCTGCAGCTGCTGTGGCCTCTTGACCTGCTGGGGGAACGGATGAAGCTGCTACTGCCGTGGCTTTTTTTTGATGACTGATCCACTGTTGCAGAGCAGAATAATCCACGGTGTAAGCTCCTTATCTACAGCACAATTTCATGCAAAAAGGAGGCACCAGAGCAGATTATTTGCCTTGTCTTGTCACCCGCCCCCAACACGACATAACATTTTATGTTCCTCCATCAGTGTGATATAAGATATACTGGTCCAAAGTAGGTGTGCACTGTGCAGACTAGTCATTGACTGTAACTATGTCCTCTAAAGGGTTAGAGGTTAACCCTTAAAATGGCTTGATCAATTCACATAAAACATCCATCCGTCTTCTACCGCTATGTGGGAAGGTCACAGGGGGGGGGCTGGTGCCAATCCCAGCTGACATAGGGCGAAAGACGGGGTACACTGTGGACAGGTCGCCAGTCCATCACAGGGACACATGGAGACAAACAACCATGCACTGTCTCACTCACACCTATGCGCAATGTCCACTTTGCCTAATCCCACGAATCTGCATGTTTTTGAACTGTGAGAGGAAACTGGAGAACCTGGAGAAAACCACAAGCAAAATTAACCAATACATTTTTTATTAATAATGTTTTTCTTTTATTGCCAGTTTTTATTACAGCAATAATAAAGAAAAAAATTAATAAATAAAGGGAATATTGAATAAAAAATATATAAACAGTGGCCTGTCTTATAGAGGAATTGTCTTGTTTGGTGATTGACTGATGTACTGGCTGCTGTAACTGGACACGGGCTTGTGAGAGTCCTGAGTGTTTTCCTCAAATCCACGTGTCTCAGCCATGGCCCTATTTATTTCCTGTGAAACTCAAATACAAGCCAAACCACATTTCCCATGATGCTTCTCGGGGAAAAGACGCTGAGATCTATCGGGCACTCTCTGGGCTTTGTAGTTTGTGAATAAAAAATATTATCTTGTTAAATTACGTCAAAGTCGTTTAATAGAGTCATTTAAGATCATAAAATCACAAATGGGTGTTTTTGCTTTTGTATGAATTGAAAAACCGGAGAGAATTGTTTTTTCTTGGCGAAACAGTGGGAAAACTATCTCGACCTCCACATTTCCCAGAAGCCCCGGGAGTGTGACGCATGCGCACTATGCAGCGGAAGGCTCGTGCGTGGAGTGTAGTCACGTGGAGACGGCGCGAGAGTCCACCTCGGTTCTGTCCAAACAGAACGTGAAGCTGTTAGCTGTCTGACTGTTGGAGGCGCCGCTCGGTGCTAAGACGATTCATGTTGTTTTTTTAGCCTCCCGTCTCTTTACATAAGACCATTTTGCCGAAGAATGAGTGATAACGATGACATCGAAGTCGATAGTGACGTGAGTATGGCGACTTTTCGTCTTTCACGGACGTTATGTGTGTGTATTCCCTTTGCTAGCTGGCTGATTTTAGCTGAACTAGCCTCTCAGCTAGCGTTAGCCACCAGTAGCTATTTTTGCTCGGGACTCGAGCTAATATAAAAGCAACACTATCATTTTATTCACTTTTGCTTCAGCGCATTGTTAATACGATACATTATTTGTGTTACTTTCTAGTGACCTAAACGAATCAGTACGTTTTACTGAACGATTATGGCTACAATTGTACTTTTTGTTCTGTCTCTTTGCAGGAAGACTCACCGAGATATCACAATGTGGTGCGTAATGCTGGGGGGGATTTTGTCCAGTGTCTTAAAATGTCTCACAGCTGTCGCAAAGTTAATCTTATCCATCTCAATCTACATTAATTTATGTTGTATTTAATTGATTGGTAATATTGCAGTGAAGTGGAGGTGGTTGGTACTTGGAAGATAGCGTGAAAGCGTTGCTCTCCCCCTCTCTCTGTGTACACGGCTATATTTGAATTAACATTTGTACACGGAAACTTTTCCGTCCTGTAAAATGTATGTTTTATTACCATAATTGCAGCAGTTATCGTTAGTGCGTTGCACCCCCCCCCCCCCCTCCAGTGCGTGCGCGGCCATAGGAAGACTGTGACACGACGTCTATATTTAGACCAAAGCTTTATCCCGTTTCAAAGGCTTTTTATGTTGTTGTTGCATGATTGTTTATATTAGTCTCTTGCTATATTACGCGCCTGATTCGTCGGTTCTTTTCGCCGCCTCACTCCACTATGCTATACATTCCGGGGATTCCGCGTATGTTTTGGAAATCACACGAGTGTAGATCACGTCTTTTAAAAAGAGACTAGTTCATTTGATATGTGCATCGTCCAATGCGAGGCTGCTGCGGCCGCGCCTGCATCGCCAAGTAAAGCCTTCGTGTCAGGAAGAGGTGCTTCGGGATGTTTTTCCTGTGTTGCAGCCAGTGATTAGAGCCATCTTCTCTCTACAGGCCACTGAAAGGCTGGCAGCCCTAAATGAATGACGTATAGCTGCATCTCACCAGCAAGAAAATAAAACCCCCACACACACCGCGACGTGCCCGATGTGGTTAATGCACAGACTGCCGTTTGTCACTACACAAGCAGAATTTGTTTTTTTAAAAATTTAAATCATGTTCATTTTAAAAAATATGCATGTGCATCTTCACTGGCCACTTGATTTGATTATGACTGTCAGGTCAACGATATCACAATGCTCAATCTACTCATGCACATGACTATGTATTCATGAAATTCTTCTAATTAATAAGATGAATATTAATTTGAGCTTTTTTCTGTCCTCTAAAACAAAACTGCTGTGTCGGCACAGCCGAGCCGCAGCTTCTACCGACTGGAAAAACAGCAAGCACTGTTGTATGTAGGCATGAGATGGTTTTATGACATTGCACTCTATTGCCATTACAGTAGCAGTAGTATATGTTTTCACACAACATTAATTAAATCCTGAAATACAACATATTCATTATATGTTAAATCCATTTGCGCTATTAAGTTGCCGTAGTAGATTTTTTCGATTATAAATGCACACTTAAGAGAAGGGAAAAAAGAGAAGAGGAAAAGCCAGTGTCACGTCTTACACGTTTACACACTCACACATACAGTGAGCGACTGTCAGCTCATCTGTTTAACAAACACACACAAAGAGATGGACACAGCCAGCGACTGTGTGTCTAGTCCTGTGTTTACTTTAGACGCACACCTCTCCTCTATGTGAACTCTTGTAGGTAGTTCGCAAACGTGCATTTCAAGGTGGCGTTGCTTTGAACTGGGTGAAGAGTGTTGTGTGTAGATATGAAATCACATTGATTGCTTGCACCGCCCACAGGGAGAGCAGTCATGTTAAGCTTCATGCACAATTGCATCGATGCACCTTAAAAGCTATATTCAACAACCCGGATGCATGATTGACATGAAGATAAGATATAGGCTTTTTTATTTGAGTCCAACATTTGACTTCAAAGCATTTGTCAGCTCAGTTGCAGATCGGCTCAGCGAGGTGGCGATATGCCAGCTTTCAACACGTTAGGATTAAATATTTTTACCTGACTTATGATGTTGTAAACAAAAAACTACTTTGGCCGAGCTTCATTGCGCATGTTTTTCTACCATCCCTCAACTTCATATATATTAAATTAATTCCATAATCCGTCACTTAATTTTGTTATCTGGTTGTGTTAGTCCAATTTGGGAAATGCAGTTATTACAGTTTCAGTGGGATTAACATGTTCAATTTTAAAAGTCTGTGGTTTTAGTTGGACCTTTTCCTGAATGTGGCCTTAATCTGCAGATACTTGGATATGCCTGAACGCCTTTGCTCATAAAAAATTGCTCTGCAAATACTACTATTCAATTGTCGTATTCTCCAATTAATGAAGAAAAAGACTGGAAAATGTAGCCCATCTGTCATCAAAATGTACATGAAGTATTCCTTTTTCCACAATCCCATTTTTTTGCCAGGTGTTATTTACACTCATTTTCCATTCTAATAAAGAAATGCATTTTGAAGCACTGATGGTCTGTACATTATTGCAGACATTGAATGTAATACTAAAAGTAGGTGGTGCAGATACGCCTTTCTTGGTGAGATAAGAGGAACACTCCCAGAAAAATGGGTAACGTGTATCAAAGACAAAATACTGTCCAGCATTTTTATTTGTTGAGAGCCATGCATATTCACTGAAAAGGGACATCACACTAACCTCTATGATGTGAAGGGTAGTTCTGCTTTTGTTGCCTCTGGTGTAAGATGGTAGTGATGGTGAGGCCACAGGCAGCTGGTTTTCCAGGTTTGGGTCAGTCAGATTTGAGTAGAGCTGAATCTTTGCAAGGATCCTTTTCAAAGCCGCTAGATAACCATCTAAGCAGCAGGTGATCCCATACACTAATGTAGACTTCAGTGCATATGTTTGACTTATTAACATAGAGCAGGTTGTATGCAAAGTGACCAAATACACAAACAATTTTACACACTCCAGGGCATTAGAGTTATTTGCATGGGTTTAATTTCCAGCTTATATTCTATTATATGTTCTCTTATATGCCAACGATGTTCCTACTCCCGCCCAGTCTAATGTTGTTGAGTTCTCCACTAGCATCAGGCTTTCATGCAGAGAATATGAGACGACCATCAGAAGCAGCAGGTACCTGCTCTTCCACTCTGCACCTGAAATCATATCAGGAAGAAAATGTGACTCCATTGTCTGATTTTCTTTTCAGGGCTGTGAGGGCTTTGATCACCAATTCTGATTTTACAAATCACACCTGTGCCATTTCAGTATGTGATCCATGATCAGATATTTTTGAGTACGGCCATATCAGAATCTGTGCAGCTTTTTATCTTCAACTAAAGAGCTCTGTCCTCCAGATCTACACGTCACTCACTGATTTGCTGCGATGAATTCCCCCCAGTCGGGGATCAATACAGTTGCACATCTCCTTCTCACAAATATGGCCTTTCCCCGTTGTTGTTGTGACACTTAAGGTTAGGAATGCAAACCTGAATATCAAATCTGATCCGTCATGAGTCAATCTTGTGTCCTAATTACTCACAGAAAGCAGTTGCAGCCATGGAAAATTGGCCACCAGACTTTTTTTTAATTGCACTCGCTGTCGATGCCGAGAGTCCTGCATTTGTTTATGCCAGAATTTACAGAGGGAGTGGAGTCATGCTCCACTGTGGCTGTTTGTATGATGTAAGGAGGCACATGGTCCTGGTGGATTTATGCCTCCTGGTTGGTTTGTGGCTTTTTGTGCAATAGGCGTAGCCGTCACCATGCCAGCCAGACTAATCATAAGACAGATACTGTGTGCAATATGCAGGGAATTTTTATATATATATATATATATATATATATATATATATATATATATATATATATATATATATATATATATATATATATATATATATATATATATTGTTTGTTCGAGTCACACTGAACAGTCTCTCTCTGACCCTGTGGCACGTACACGGCGTGCTTGTCCAAACATGCAAGGTGTCTACTGTTTTTGTTGTCATCTGTGCTGTGGACGGACTGAGTTTCGTGATAAGTCACAACCACTCGTGTCGCCCTGAAACTTGGTTTGGAATATTTAAATTAGGGCTGGAGTTGCGCTGATGTCTCAGCCTGACAATGATGTGGATTAGTCCATAATAAGATATGACAGGAGGCTGTGATAGTTAATCTCAAAAGAAACAGAACAGGTTGTTCTCCAGCCTGGCTCTGGTCATGTGGTTTTTGGCAGCCATCTTGTGCCTTTACAGCCTGATTAGAATGCAAATGTGTGAAATTTGCAGCGTGTTGGACGCTGTCAGTAGGAGGAGGATGTCTAAGGTGAGGACGAGATGTTTTGAAAGCGGAAAACTGATTCAATACACATTCTAGACATTAAACCAAGAGATGAGGGCGTTAATCAGTTACAAAATTGATTGCCAGCTATTTTAATAATCAAGTATATTAGCTGTACGTGTAAAATGCAAAGGAGAAAATTGTTAAACACACATTGGTGTTTTTTTCTTTGCTCAAAAAGCCTGACTGTTAAGCTGCAAGCAAATACACGATAGTACTCTGACGTCGTCTCAGTAAAACGTTGTCATTATATTAATAACAATGATGTGTGTTTTTTTTTTTCTTGACCTTTTTAATACGGGGAGCCCTGTCAGGCTATTAAGGTGTTCACGGTGTCTGTCGACAGAAATGAATCTGTGACATTTCAGATTGATTATTGGCCTCTGTGGCCACCTTGGTGATTAATTTCCACTTCAGTTTGTCTCATTATTCACTTACAGGTTTTACTGAAACCTGACGCTTGCACAGTAGAGCTCAGGAATGTGCTTAGTTTTTACTTTGACTCTAACCTGAAGTGATGACGCTGGAGTTTTTCAGCAGTTTATTTTGGTGCATACACAAACTCATTCTTATTTTTCTGTGTTAGTTAGTTTTTGCTCTAAATATATAATTAGTTTTTTTTGGTCATGAATGTGGACTTGTTTTAAGCTTTAAAAATATTTCTTTGTGCGTTGGTCAGACCTTTTACATTGCAGTGCAGCAGTTTTTGACAATTTCCAATGGGATTTTATGATATAAACGTGAATATTCCAGTCACAAATTAAAACACCAATATTAACTGCTAGATGACTGAACTAATGCATTTATGTAGTTTTTTTTTTTTTCAATTTCTTGACGTTGCATGTATTTCAAAGTGAGCTGTTAAAAATTTACTTAAAAGCTCAGGATGTCAGCCAAACAATTAGCTGATGAAAGATAAATACAGATTAAAGCTGCTCAGTTTTGACTGCATACTTCACTAGGGCTGATATCCATTGAAACTTGATAGTTAAAACTCAGTTCAGAATATGCAGGCCTAGAAGAGCATCAGACCATCCAAATTAACATCTGCGTGGTCCAGGAGAGTGCTGTAAACACAGCTTGGCCTTAGATCCTCTTTTGAAATCCCTCTTGGCTCTTTAGATAAAAAAAAAAGAGGTTTTATGTTGTTTTTTGTTGTAAAAATAAAGGACACAAGCAAAATATGTCACCATAGTATCTTAAAAGCAGCATGTGGAAGTATTTCAGGTTCTGCACCATAGATATCAAAGTAACAAGCTAATCTGTGGCCTCACCTGTTGTAAAAAAAAAAAAAAAAAGCATTTATAACAGTATTTATTGTTGCATTATCGCCTAAGTCTTTTAGAGATTGCGAAATGAGTCGTTTCCAGTTTTGCTTTTAGTATTTTCTTGATGGAGACACAGCCGACACATTTCTCTGTAGTTTACCTCCCTCTCTTGATAGAAAGTTATAGATTTAACTAAATGTGTGTACTGTACAGGTTTGGGGGATTTGAAATGATAATGACAAAAGCACAGTGTTTTGTTGTCGTGAAAGGCCGAGCAGGACTTGGCAGCAGAGCGGCTGGTGTAGGTTTGACCACAGACGGCTGGACACCCACTGTCCTCTACCCACGCTGCTCCGCTGCCCGGCTCAAGGCCTTGTGACTCTTGTCATTGCAGGCAGACAAACGGGCACACCACAATGCGCTGGAGCGCAAACGTAGGGACCACATCAAAGACAGCTTTCACAGCCTCCGGGACTCTGTTCCCGCCCTGCAGGGAGAAAAGGTTGGTAAAGCCCAGACTGTAAGTTCCACCTGCAAACACACACAAACACACACATATATTATGCACCCACTATGAATGATGATGATGATTGCGTTTATTTTGATAATCGTTATTCTGCTACTGTGTTTGCTAAAAAAAAAAAAAATCTATGACGCGTAACATTTGTGTTGAATATAAAATCCACTGTTGTCCTCGTCGGGTGAATGTGTTGCGTGTCAGTGGAGGGAAATAGTTGGACTGGGAGGAGGGCAGATGGTGGAAGAGGGCAGATTGGCAGCAGCGAGACAGTGATGCAGTCTAAAGACTTGGACCAGTGTCAGGAAGTTATTATGAGGACATTTTTGTTGCTCTCTTCCTGTTTTGACATCCAGGACTTTGAGTGTTGGAGCAGCTTCAGTAAGCGGGCACTTAGTGTTTGCTTTTCTCTTAAAACACTAGTTTCAGGATTAACACGCAGCGAGAAGGGCGGGGACTCATGGGATGCTGTATGAAGTGTCGGGTTGCAGCCGCTGCACTCTTCGACCCCCCGCCCATCTCTCTCTCTCTGTTAAGGCTCCTTCTGCTGTTATAGCTCTGACTCTGAAGTGCTGCATTCATACTACGGAAACTGTCTGTGTCCAGACGGGTGTTTCAGCGCCATATCTGAACTAATCTGGATTTAAGATTTAGATATTAACTGGCATGTGACCAGCACACGTCAGTTTTTGAACCCGGGCGTTCACATGTCACCTGTAACCAGGCACATGTTGGAAGATACAAGCTGTCAATCATTCTAGTGGGCTGTACTTTACTCTGTTTTCCTCTAAATAGGAAATCATGATCTGACTTCCATTCAAATGGGTTTCTTTTTCCAACTAGCAGAGTCGCCCCCTGGTGGCTAGTTGCTACTCCTGTCCTATACAGACTCTATGATAATATCCCAGCTTGAAACTGGGAAATTAGAAATAACAACCAATGAGAATGATGACGAGGTTAAGGTGTTAGCATCATCATCTTTTACCTGCGATTTCATCAATTCTCGGTCTTTGGGGCTTAAACTTCTTCCAGGCTAGTGTGGACAGCATGTATTACCGTAACAAGAGCTCACCCTCAGGCTTATAAATTTGTTTTGAAAATTAGAGGCAGGCCTTTGTGAAATAAAATTTACACAGTTACAAGTGTCAAATTTCCTGGCCGATCTCCTTTCATGACCACTTGGGTTCATATTTGATAGCCAAAATAATAGTCACACACATTGAATAGAGTAATAAAAGCTCAAACAACTCGGGTCAGTTGTTCATTTAGTTGATTTAAAAGGCAAAGTTAATTGAGTAGTACTTTTTGTGTCATGGCACCGACCCACAACCGGCTGGACCCAACGTTCCTTCGAGCCATTGCGGACGTACTTGCTCAGGCTTTGACGACGGAAGTGTCATAATTCACGTGCATCAGTTTGTTTGTGGTGTTTCAACAAAACTGCAGCAAATCCTATGTAAGGGACTGTAAATATTTGATGTCACACTTGTATTTGCTGTTAAATAGCCGACAGCACTACTTGTGTTTGCTGTAACCGACCCAAACACTCTGTCAGTAGAAGTAGTCAAATGTGGTTCCTAGATTTCCCTCCTGCCACCACGTCCTCCCTCTGCTCTCTGTGTGTGTGTGTGTGTGTGTGTGTGTGTGTCGTGTCATGGTGTGTGCGGATGGATGAAAGCGTTAGAAAATGTAACACAGATCAAGAAAACTTGCGTCATTGCTACAGTGTTTGCGTGTGTCACTAACCGCAATCTACCAAACAGGCGTCACGTGCTCAAATCCTAGACAAAGCCACAGAGTACATCCAGTACATGAGGCGAAAAAATCACACACACCAGCAGGACATCGACGACCTGAAGAGACAGAATGCACTGCTGGAGCAGCAAGGTAACAAAAGTGAGCACTCATGGAACTGGAGATTTTCACTTGTTGTACCTGTGGTTTTCAGAACCAAAAACTGTAAGGGTTCAAGAATGCACCAATAAATATTTCAAGGCCTAAATAGACATGGGTCATTGAAAGTGCTTCAATTTTGTGCAAGAAAGAAGTTAAGTAAGAAGTTGCTATTTAACTAAATGTCTCCCTTGTTAGACTACGTAGACAAGGCTAGGTCTGCAACTAAGGTATTTTCTTGGGTAATCGTTCGGTTCATAAAATGTCTTTTGTCCAAAAACCAAACATTTAAAAAGCTGAAAAATGGCTAAAAACGCAGAACAATACGTTCCAAGAAAAATGACAAACACTGAGTTGAACCAAGATCCCAAGGACAATCACTTGTCCATTTGAATTCATTTAATTTGCAGCACCACCTACATCTTGACAAGTTGCCCTCCCATCTTAATCTGTATCAACACATTCGGCCCAGGAAAGTCCTTGGAATTTGGAACCCCAGTGATTAAACGTGAGCCTCGTTGCTCGTGAGATTTGGCTTCTTCTGTGTGCGAGGGAAAATGAGAAGTCTACATTATGCATCTTAGTGCATCTGTCCTTCCATAATGAGAGAAATCTTTAGGCGTCTCTTTGTTTCTGGACAATTCAGCTTCAGGCTGGAAGTAAACTCGTTCCCCCCCTTAATAATGATGTAGACATGAGAACGTACTGTTCCAACGTCAAGAACAAGCAACTTAAGCTCACACCCACTGTCACGGAGTCTCTGCTCAACTCACTTTGGTAATTTAGCTCTTCTTGACACCTAAAAAAAATTGAACTGTAGATTATAATCTGCACATTATTACACTGCATTTAGGGGGAAAAATAGCCGCAGAAACTCTCTGAGGAAACAGTGAATAGTGGAACAGAAAATGGGGAATGACTCATCTTTGCAGGTTCAGTTAAACCAGAACGTAACACTGCAGCAAAATCCTATCGCTCCACTCGATTAATGATGCTGATTTTGGGACATTAGTATGTGGACAAAAACTACCCCAAATAACAAAGAAATCATTCAAACTGAATCATTTTGGTCTGTGGACAAAACGGGACATTTGAGATCACTGTCATTTTGACGTCTTCTACAATTATAAAGCCCTAACTAATCTATTTAAGTGAGAAAATAATTGACGGATGAATCGATAATGAAAATAATTAGGTAAAGATGAGCTGCACTCAGTGCCCTCTGCTGTACCACGTGGTCATTACCTCAGCTCGGTCTGCTGCGCTTCTAGGCTGTTTATTTTTATTTTTACTTTCCTTCCCCAAGTTTGACTTCCCTCTCGTTGTCTTCCCCCCGCAGTCCGCGCTCTGGAGAAGGTGAAGGGCTCGGCCCAGCTCCAGTCCAGCTACTCCTCGTCCGACAGCAGCCTGTACACCAACCCCAAAGGCAGCGCCGTGTCCGCGTTCGACGGCGGCTCCGACTCCAGCTCCGAGTCGGAGGCCGAGGAGCCACCCAACAGGAAGAAGCTGCGCGTGGAGGCCAGCTAGAAAGCTGTGCAGCTCAAACCACCACCAACACCACCACCACCATTACCACCACCATCATCATAATCATCCCCTCCTCCGGCCCAAAGCTCAGGGTGGCGGAGCACAAGGGAGGGCGAGAGGAGACGCAGCCTCCGAAGCTCTTGAGGCTCAATCGACGAAGAAAAACAACCACCTCCCCCCCTCTCGTGCCAACAACTATCACCCGCAGCCTCCCTCACTGTCCGTCTGTGGGTGAGTTCACTGGAGACTCCTCACCCCCTCCATCACAATCCTCCCTCCATCTTTTTTTCTTTCCACCCTGCTCTCTGCGAACAGAAGAGAGGAAGCCAGCAGCGTAGGAAGACAACTGCTTCAGTTTCATCTAGAGAGCTTCAGGTTTTTCTTACCCCTCTCTATTTTCGGGCTCTGCATCAGTCCCCCCCCCCCCCCCCACTCAGCGCAACATCAGTAGTCCGAATACCCAAAAAAGAGGCAGCTTGGCTACGTAAAGACTTGATGCTTTTTTTGTACCCTCAATAAAGCCCCTCCTTCTCCTCTTCCACGTACCTGTGTTGACTGGGAGGGGAGGGCACACCAGGCGTACTCCTCCAAGCACTGCTATATTATTATTATATATTTTTCTTTTTGTTTTTGTTGATTTTGAAAGATTAAAAAAAAAACCTGTTTTGAATTCAAACACACACACCTAGACACAAGGTCCTGGAGAAGTTTACCTTTTTAAAAATTTAAATGAAATAATAATAATGATAATAAAAAAAACCTTTGTAGATTATGTTTTTTTTGTTTTAGTTTTTATTTCCACTGAAGAATGTGAAAAGTGCTATCCACCTCAGGCCCACTGGATCACAGAGGTTTTCTGCCCGACATGTTTGTTAACACACAGATTAAAAAAAAAAGAAAAAGAAGAAAAAACGACAAAAAAACAAACTCCTTTTGTTGAGAATTGATGTTTTGGAAAGGAGAATATTCCTAAAACTTGTACCGTATTTTGTCCTTTTAGCTTGAAGTAGTGAATGACTTTAGGTGGCTGAATACGTTAGGCATCTCGTTTTATATTATATAATTATAATTATTATTATTATTGCGGAGACAAAGACGAAGCAGAAAAAAAAAAAGGAGCATTGATTTGATGTTTTCAAAAATATGTTATGCATTTTGTAGTAAAATCACACAAAGTCATGGGGAAATTATTTGTCACTTGTAGTTTTCCTTAAAGGCTATGAAATATTAATAATAATAATATTAATAATAATAATAATAGGTATTGAATGTCAAACGGTAGAGTTTTCCCGTCTGTTGCAGTAAAAGGAAGCAGAAATCGAGTCCCTGTCGATGTTGTGCTTTAAACAGTTTAAAAAATCAAAAAAATCAATGTTGCTGATCCTCCCCCCGACCCACAGGCAAAAAAGAGAAAACATTTTTTTGCTTGTCTAGGAAACGTGTGTGTGTGTGTAAGTATGTATATTGTTTCCATTTTATTTCTATTTAGGAGGATATAATTAGTGTAATAGGTCTTTTGTTTGTCCGATTCCATTCCATGGAAATTACAAGTATGTTGTACATACTGCCAACAATTGTCTTGCAAGTTGAGGCCTACCTTTACTATGAGACTATAAAATAAACTATTTTATCCTTTAACATGTCCTTTGTGTGTCTTTCGTTTTTTTATTCCAGGGTTGTAGCACGAATAATGGATCAATTATTTGATTCTAAAATGAAATGCAACTGGATTACGAGAAAACGAGCCTTGTAATCCTGAGATAACAAAATGGAAAAATCCTCGAAGGTGATTAATGGGCAGAAAATAAAGATTTGAACTTCAGATCAGGCACTTTGCACTTTGAAGAATTTCATGACAATTTAAGCTAAATTTTACCCAAATAAATACAGGAAAACTGACTGTATTGGAAAAAGTGAATCTAACAAATAGTGTTAAGCTTCAATTCCCTTAATTTTTAAGGTCGTTCACAATTTACACAGCGAGAATAATGAACTTCTTTCGACAGCTCAAAGCAACCCTGTAATTTATCCATAAATTTGTCCACGTCAACATTACAGTTTACAAAGCAACTCAAATTAAAAATAATTTAATTTGAACCTAAATAACTACATTGAGATTGAATAATTTAAGTTATTTGTATGATTAATCTTGCAGCCCACACTTTGCAAATCACTAAGTTAAGGTGTCTGAAGTGTTTTCTCCTTGAATGTGACCCTTAAAGTAATTCCATAACAACGTGATGACAAGTGCTATATAAAGTTTTATTAACGTCAGTCAGAGCGAAACCTTGAGCAGTTTCACTTTCATTTCAGAGAATCTAAACCACGACAGGCATCGCAAGCAAAACAAAAAACAAATCTAGCCGCATGTGAAGCTGCTCGCACACAACCGTCAGAGACAAGGAGGGAGGACTCTTCAGCTCTGGCCCTCGCGTCTGCCCGGGGGTTCTCAACAGTGGTTCCCGGGCTCGTCCACCTCACGCCTGAGCCGTTTTTCCTGGTCTCGAGTCCCGCTCCCTGGAGTCGGCTGCTTCACGTTCAGTGACGTCGTCACCTCCGAGGACGAACTAGGACTGAGGGTCAGCTGATCCTGAGGCGGCGGTGGACGCAGACGCTCCCGTCCTCTGCCTGTTGTCCTCGGGGACAGGAAGGCGGTGAAAGTGCTGCAGAGCCCGAGCCACATTGTCAGGACAGATGTTGTAAACGGGATGAGTTGGAGCCTAAAAGTGGAGACAAAAAAGAAAAAAATCTCTATTTAGTTTTCCCTTTATTTAGATTTTAGCCTGTTTACACACATTTACATACAATTTCTTGCAATCACTACTTTGTTTACTTTATCTTTATCCATTTGCTTATTTTCCTGCAGTTTTTTTAGGACTTTATTAGTACATTTACTGTTTATTTATAATATTTTATTCCCTATTTACCTCCAGTTTTTCATATAAAACTGAAAAACACCTGGGCAATAATTAAAAAAATAAAGGTGTACGATGATAATAATTCAAATCATTTTTCCCAAATCTTTATATTCCTGTTTCCTGAATCTGATTTTATTGCTGATTTTGTCTAACACACCTTTGTCCGACCCCTTTTGCTCACGATTATGAGATCAATAAAGCCTAATCTGATCTAATCTAGCCAGAATATATACTGTACACCAAGAATAATCCAGTGGATGTTGACTGGACTGAACCGTTTAGAAGTTGGTGTTTAAAAAAAAAATGCTGCAGTCATTTTTCAGCAGGTGGCAGAGTCTCTTTTCTCTCTCTCTTTTTTTTTAATACTAAAAATAGGAAGTTTCTGGAAGTAATCCACCCTCATCTATCCTCCCTCCCTCCCTCCCTCCCTCCCGTCCTCGCTGCAGCCTCACCAGTCTGTTCTCCTCCGTGCCGAGGATCATCTCATGATGGAGGTCCATGTTCCCAAAGTGCTGAGCGATGGAGAGGCCGCTCAGGCAGTAACACGTGTGGTAGAAATCTCTGGATCTGCACACACACACACACACACACACACACAAACACAGAGAGAGAGTACTCGAGTGTGAGTGAGTAAAAACATGTGAGTCACATTTAACAGCCGTGTGTGTGTGTGTGTGTGTGTGTGTGTGTGTGTGTGTGTGTGTGTGTGTGTGTGTCCAGATGGTGTCGTACTGACTTGCCAGGTTTATCCAGGAGGCCTCCTGTCGGGTTCTGACAGCAGAGGAGAATGTATTCCTGCAAAGCCTGCTGCTCAAACATCCACCGCTGCCGACTCAGCTCAGACTCTCCTGCACACACACACACACACACACACACACACACACGTTTGCACTTCATTCATAGTGAGGAGGACCCTCGTAATATCTCGTCTATTTATTGGTTACGATCCCTAGTTTTATGTTTTAGAAATTCAGATTTCTTTTTATTGTATTGCTGCTGCTTTTGCACAATGATAAGTAGGTTTTTTTTTTTTTTTTTAATTAAGCGTCGCCTGCTGTCCGAGACAAATGTCCCAGTGGGACAATAAAGTTTATCTTGAATCTTGAATATTTCAAGAGGACATTAAACCCTCAGCGGAAATCTAACTTAAGTCCAAACAATGATTTTTTTGAAGGGTTTTGAAGAATAAAAGCAGCAGAAATGACTTGATAAAGTAGTTATAAAGTGGAAAAGGCGGCGTACCTTTTTTGAACAAGGCTCTGTGGAGCAGAGGCAGGAGTCCAGCCTGCCAGAAGGAGTAGCAGCCGTCCACCAGTTTGTTACAGCGACCCTGGAAACCTCCCTCGAACCTCATCTGTCTGCTCACCACCCACCGCTGACAGAGAAACATACGTGTCATCAGAATACAAACAAAAACATTTAAAACGTTTTAAACGTACGAGGATGTCACACATTTTTTTTTTTATGAGAAAAGCTAGATCAGTGTAATTAGGGCTGGAAAAACAGTTTTGAGTGTTTCTCTGATTTTTCTGCTTCTTAAATGTGAATATTTTCTGGTTTCTTTGCTCGTTTTGACAAAGAAATCATTCAAACCAAATGATTGTGGTTTGTGGACAAAGATTTGAGAGCTTTCTGGAGGCTCCACCCTGTTTGTGTGGTATCAGTTGTTTTACTTTATAAAATCTGGCTCTGTGGGTCATAACATTGTGTTCTTCTTTTATCACATCCACATGTTTCTGCTCCGTGCTATGGCTGCACTCACTGACACTCAGATATTAACACTGTTGTTACTTCTACTTTACTTAATCAAAAGAGGGAGATTATTTGTATTTAATGCATGTTTTTTTTTTTTGTTTTGTAACCTTGAAAACACAAGTTTTTAAAACAACTGACCAGCAAAGCTTTGAGATCCAGCACGTGTTCATTCCCCAGGATGACGAGCGCCGCCGTGCCACAGAACGTGTAGCCACCGTGGGCCTCTAATCCTGGCACTCCACTCAGACCGCCCTCCCAGTTCTGACACCTGGACACACACACTGTTTACGCACTGTAAAAACATACATGTTAACATGTTTGTCCCACTTTCAGAGTGTGTACTTAAATCAAATGTATTAAAAATGGGACTAAAACAATTAGATAAGGCATAGAAATGTTCAACTGGTCCACCAGTGACAATTCACCAGTGACGATTCACCAGTGACGATTCACCAGTGTCGCCCCCTGGCTTTGACCCGTAAATAACAGCAGCACAGTAGAAGAAAATAACAGCAAAATCCATCATACTGGAGACTTTTTGGACTGAGGCTTTAACAACATTGTTAAAGCCAATTCAAATCCAATTCAAAGGTCCAGTGTGTCAAATTTAAATTTAATTTACATAGATTCTACAACACATTTAGAAGGGCAGAGCGGGGTGAGAGGTATTTAGCTGCAACATCGCCTATAAATGTTGCTAAATTTTAAATTGCTATCTATCTATGCGAACTAGCATCTATCTATCTATGCTAACTATCGTATAACTATCTATCTATCTATGCTAACTGTCATATATCTATCTATATAGGCTAACTAGCATATATCTATCTGTCTACGCTAAATAGCATATATCTATGTATGCTTACTAGCATCTATCTATCTATGCTAACTGTCATATATCTATCTATCTATCTATCTAGGCTAACTAGCATATATCTATCTATCTATCTGTCTAAGCTAACTAGCATCTATCTATCTATGCTAACTAGCATCTATCTATCTATGCTAAATATCATATATCTATCTATCTAGGCTAACTAGCATATATCTATCTGTCTATGCTAAATAGCATATATCTATGTATGCTTACTAGCATCTATCTATCTATGCTAACTATCATATATCTATCTATCTATGCTAACTTTCATATATCTATCTATCTACGCTAACTAGCATATATCTATCTATCTAAGCTAACTAGCATATATCTATCTAGACAAGGAATGGCACTCAAAGTGCTAACGACTTGCATCTTAAGACATTTTTTTGTCCGTGGATGTAACGGTGTACCTCAATTAATGCTTAATACTAACAATCGAAAAGGGGCCATATTGCCACCTGTTGTCGTGGAGTTCAACAACACATTTATTCCACACTATTGTTCGTACACTGGGACAAAGACATTAGTCAAACATTGTGACAAACAGAACCGTTCTTTAATGAGAATTTAAGCCTACTCTGTGACCTTAACCTTAGACCTTTGGCCATCCCCAATCCACACAGTTAATCCATGAGTCCACTTGTGAACACTTGTGCTGAATGTGAAAGAATTCCCTTCAATAATCCCTGAGATATCGTAGAGATTGTTTGTTTGTACCTGAGGATCCAGTTGGTCGTGTCCTCAAACAGCTTCGGCGTGAGGATGTTTGTGAGCGACGCTACAGAGGCGGCGCAGTACGCGCTCCTGTGACGGAGACAAACACAGACGAAGATTGTGACACACTTTCAGGTTTAGATCATGACATCGTCAACCCAGACTGAGATTAAAGCAGCAATGATATATCTTCGACTTTTTTTAAAAAAGTCGAAGAAGAGAAGATTTTGCACAAGATTTCCCACATGTGGCCCCAATCCTCTCCTCTTCTGTCGTTGGATGGATTTCACAGAGACACTGGAGGACGTCAAAAACACATTTTCCAGGATATTTCATTTTAATTTCACCTTGTGATCTTTCCAGTTCAGTCTTAGGCAGACAAATTAAAAACATACACATTTAAGATATGAGAGAGGGAAGTTCCCCAGTCTCTCAGGGCAAAGAACAAGGCTGACATTGTTTTTGTTGTTTTTTTCATGAGACTTGGATTATACATCATGGAAATGGAAAGTGATTTGTGAGGCTGTGAAACACATCAAAGTGCACAGTGAAGCTCAAGACACGAGAAATCCACACTACACGAGTATTTCTCCTCACATGGAACTGGAGATTATTAATAATTCACACAGAGAGGGGAGGGGAGGGGAGGGGAGGGGAGGGGAGGGGGGAGAAAAAAGGCAACAGTTCCTGAAATGTCCTACTTATCTGACGTGAATTATCACTGTGAAATACTTTCATTCCTTATCAAAAATATAAACATTTTAGCCTGTGTTATCTTTCTGTGTTTTGTACACAAAGGGCATAAAACACAAGGGGAAGAGAGCACAGGCCGGAGGGTGGAGGAGGTTTTTCTCACCTGACGTCCACCTCGCCGCCAACGTGCATCACAAACGAGCCGTCTGGCTGCTTCACTGACCACAGGAAGTCCAGGAGCTTCTCCCTGTGGAGGGTCAGCAGAGATAAATGGTTAAAGTGAGAGTATGTGGAATTGTTTATTTAAAAAAAAAGTGCTTCAGTCAGCAGCTGCTTCATGTGAATGAAAGTGGGAAAACATCTGCAGTTGCGGATCACTGTAGTTACGGTAACGGCTGTAATTAACTACATGCGTGAAGAGCTCTGCTTCCGTGCTCGCAAACTGTGATAACGTCATAGTTATTATGATGGGGCACGGGCGGGGAAAAAGGCAGTTGCCCTCGAGAGGGTATAAATACACCAGTTAATAAATTCACACGCAAAAACGACTCAAAACATGATGTTTGATGCCACCAATGACACCGCCGCCGTATTTATCTTATGCCTCGGAGGATTTCATCTGAAATTGAACAACCTCTTAAGTTTCAGAATTGCCTTTTTCAAAGATTAGTGATGCATGGAAAGTAAAGCACTTTGGTGATTTGTGTGAGAAGGTATTTTGAACTCATTGTTTTTAAACAAACTATTATATTCGGTTGGTTTTACATTCATATGCTGCTTCGTGGACTAACTTCTGTTCACTAACTGTAAAAAGAACTCTGTGCTCAGTCGATTTCACTAATTAAACCATGGTTGAAAGCACCACGTTTGAGATTACGGCTTGAAAAGAAATAACTGGTATCACTTTATTGCTGTTAGTTTCCATCTTGTGGCGACTTCTCTGTCATTACAAAAAAATAACACACGAGTGTCCATCTGTGAGAGCATTTTTTCCCCTTATGATACAGTGGAAAATTCCACCCACATAAAACTTTTGGACTGTATCCATCGATCCAACAAAACATCTACGCTCGCTCTTACCTGACCATCCTTCATAAGCTCCCTTCACTCCTCGTATTGATTCATTTTAAAACTTATCACTAGGTTTCTGAAGACTACACTCAAAAACAAACCTATGTTTTACTTTTGTTATGATCCAAAACCTTTTATTTACATTATGGAGCTGTTATTTTAAGCCAAATGACATCAGTGTTTGTTTGTGTCTGTCTTGGGGTGACTGCGGTCACGTGACCAGGACTGTACCTGTCTATAACATTGTAGGCCTCTTCTGTGCCGATGATGCAGAGGGCGTTGACGGCGGCGTAGGTTGGCGCCAGGTGGGCGTGCTGTCCCGGTCCCCCGGCGAAGCCGCCCGTCTTACTCTGACAGCAAGCCAAGAACTGACACACGCTGCAGAGACCAGAGCAGACGTTAATAAATATGCATTTTCTAACCTTTTTTTTTAATCAAAAGCAATAACACCATTTTGGATTAACAGGAAAAGTTACCTCACTCTATTTAAAATGGAAAAGGAGTGTGTTTCTGCAATTGTGTTGCAGCAAAATATTCACCCAACAATACGCCCACTAGGTGAAGCCTTTTTACTCTTAAGTTCCGACTCAGTTCCACGTGACATGGATTCCACAAGACGCTGGGAATCTGTCGACATGCGCACGCTGTACGATGCCAATCTCTGCTCCTTCCTTTCGTCCCAAACGCGATCCGTTGATCTGATGATTAATTGATTTTCCTGTCGGCTCGTCACAGCCTGGCCCGTCGTCCACCTGTGACCGCTCTCATTCTCACTGTGATGTGATTTTGTCTGTCAGAGCTTTTCACCATCATCCTGAGAAACATCCCTGCTCTGCTGTGTGTGTGTGTGTGTGTGTGTGTGTGTGAAAAAAATAAGAGCAGCAGACGTCTGAGCGACCTCCTCCTCATTGTCATGGCAGCACAGGGACAAGTGGAAGGGAAACTGGGCTCGTAACCGGAGGGTTGTTCAAATTACGGGACAAGTCAAGGGCTGGGGTGCCACTGAGCACGGTCCCCAACCACCATTAATCCCCAGTTTGTTGGAACTGCACAAGGATGACATGCAATTCGGTGAAGAGTTTCTCATTTTATGGCCAAAAGAAACAGTCTTTTTTGACTTTTTAGTTAAAAAAAGAAAAACAAATCAACTGAATGATGGCTCTGTTCAGTTCCTATAAATCAGGACATGCGCCCTGAAACCGAGCACGCCAAATGGAACTCGGCCATCGTTCATTTCATTGTTTTTATAACACCTGTGATTTTCCTACTGTGACCTATCAAAATGGCTTCTGTGCAAAGGGCCCACTCTGGGTTGAATTGCAAAAAAAAGAAAAGAAGAATTCCTCAACAGTGCCTCTGTGTATTTGTGTGTGTGTGTGTGTGTAAGGACTGGCACTGGGCAGTGCCAGCCGGTGTGTTGGCAAGACTGCATTAATTATGAGAGCGTGGGTTGGCAGCCTGGCGTCGCTATTCACTACAGGGTTCTTCAGAGTGTTACTTTCAACTGGCAACAATTTAATCAGGCGACACGGTGGCGGACGGGATATCAACACGGCAGCGTCAACTGTCCCTTATAATCATCCACCTGCTTAAAATGCTGCCTGTCACAGTTATCAGTCAGAGAAAATTTTGTTGTACGTCTTGTTTTGTTTGTCTGATTATAGAGAAAGATTAAGACGTTAAACTACCGATTATTTTGTAATTGCTTAGTTGTTTGGTCCAGGAAAATGTTCTCCTCCAAATGATGATGTTCTCAGATGTCTTGTTTTTTTTCCACAAACCAGAATGATTCACTTTCAATGATTTCTTTATTATATGGAGCACAAAAAACAGGAAAAATCCACTATTAAGAAGCTGAAAGAACAGAGAGTTTAGTTTTAACTATAAAAAAACAACACTGAAACTGATTAATTGACTAATCAAAATAGTTGCTGATTAAAAGAAATGATTGAATAGTAATTATATTACTTATACTCTTTTTTAATACTGTGCAAAATTGTTTCCATGAAATATGAGGTTAAAGGTACTTTAAGTAGGATAATAGTCTCATGTCATGCAGTATTGTGCTTAAGTTTGTCTATTTTGTTGCTTTTTCTATCACTTAACACCATCAGGAAGACATTCAAACAGGATATGACAGTATAATTTTGTTTCAATATAACAAAGGCTTATGCACTACACACACACACACACATAACTGCTATCAGATAAATGTTTCAAAACCACAATTAAATTGGCTATTATCTGACAGTTATCGTGATAATCACCAACATCGACTCATTTGAGACGTCTCTTATTGTGACAAAAGACACAAATTAACATCACAATAGTCAGTGTGCGTGTGGATTATGTCTGTGTGTGTGTGTGTGTGTGTTCATGCAGGTCTTAGTGTGTGTGTTTGTGGGCTCATGTGAGTTCAGCATCAGGGTTAATATCACTTTTAAACAACCACTACTAACTCATGTTATTGCAGAAACTGTGAAGCCACAGCTGCTGCAGCTCATTATCTCTGCATTGTCGGAGCTTTCCAGTAATTATGAGAACAATGCACTGGCAGTAAATAATATTTGGCGATGCACAGGCTTTTACTTGGGCCCCTCCCTTGGTAGAGGTTTGATTGCAGGAGTGCGTTTCTGTGTGTGTGTGTGTGTGTGTGTGTGTGTGTGTGACTCACTCTGAGGCGACAGCAGAGGGAACAGGCTCCTCTAGTAACTCCAGACTGTGAAGAATCCAGAAGCAAAGCCATGGTCTGCTGGCGTCCAGACACTAGATGTACAGAACACGATCAGGCGGACATTAGGTGACCAATTTCAACAATAAAAGAAAAAGTGTTTATCACACAAACAATACTGTCGATTATCCATTAACGTGTGGTTTATGTTTTCAATTCATCATTTAGTTGTTTAATACGTAACATGTCAACAAATGTTTATCTGTGTTTCCAAAACCTGGAAATTATGCAGTTTTAATAATGTCTTTTTTTTTTTTTTTTAATATTCACATTTAAGAAGCTGAAAAACAAGAGAGCTTGTTAAATGATTTGTCAAAATAGTTGGCAAAACAGGTTATCAATTTACAATCAATGAGTAAATCATTGCAGCTTTAATATTGTCACATTTATGATACAATTTGCTTCCTTCGCATGCTCTAAATAATGTTAAATCCTTCAATACTGCACACATTCACAACACGGCACAGAAAAACACCCTAAAAAACATCATTGTTTTCTATCCCTCATTAATTTCTGGGGGGAAAATATTCACACACAAACACAAAGAGAAAACAATAGAGGAGAAATTCCTGAGAGCAAAAGTGAGAATGGAAATGTGAATTCATTGGTCCGTGAGTGCCACTGTTCTCACCATCAGCACTGTTTATCGTTATTACGAACACACTGTGACTAAAGCCACCTGTGATAAACTCGGCCTGAGGCAGAGAACTGGGCCATCTATGTGTCACCAGTGTCATCCAGCACACAACAGATGTATCATCACATGTGAAAAGGTGTGAAAACGTACCTCATAGGCGTCGGATAAATGGCGTAAGCCCTTCTTGAGATACTGGTAGTGCTGCTCCCGCAACAACGTCGGCCTGAAGAACAAAAGACAAGAAGAGAGATCAGAAAGATAACAATACGGACGTGTATTATTTTTATGTTTAAAAGCTGGATTTTACGACACAAACACAGAAGAACAGTTACACCCACGTAAAACTGATGTATAAACTGATAAAAAAACAAGAAGGAAGGAGCAGCAGCAGAGAAAGAGAGACAGAGAGTGGGAGAATAAAGAAATATGTGAAAGAGCCTGGGGGAAAAAGGAGGGGAGAGCAGAGGATTCAAAATCTCCTTCAAACAGTAGAAGGTAAAAGTAGAATTAACAGTTGTTTCCTCATAATCAATTTACACTGATATGTACAGGATCTTTGACCATATTAAACACTGACTTCATGAGGATGCCACGTTTGCTCCTTCAGTGCATCGTTCATCTACATCTAAAGCTCAGCTCAGTCAAAGACAGCTGACGCTCCCTCCCTCCCCAGCACCACCCACCCAGTCGTCCTCCTCACTTCCTGCCCTCGGCACACAGCGTTCACTTCGGTAATTGTAATTACACTCTCTTTACACAGGGAAAGTCACAGCTCGCTGCTCTCTGGGGTTTCACTGCATCGGCTTTTACAACAAAACAACGCCGTGAAGGGAGCACGGGAGCAGAGCTAAGCAGCTAAAGAGGGCCAGTCCGCCCACTGCCGATTCACGAACCTGATGAGAATTGAACTTGAACGTTTAAATGCCGAGGGGCAGACGGGGCTGCAGATGAGCATACAAATCAAACAAACCTATAATCTCAGTCACAAGCTGAGCAGAATAAATACTCTGTAATAACACAGGCTACGGGATCGTACAATTTCCACCTCTGTTCATCTTGCACACAGATATATGTGAAGATATCTGTAAAAAAAAAAATGAATTAAAACACTAGGACTGTAGCTATCACGAATGACAGCATGCACGTTGTCAGAGTTGTATTCTTGAATACTGGATTCTGACTCATCAAATCTAATTAAATGAAAGCCCAGATTGTTTGGCGCCGTTTTAAACTGACACAAATTGACACACTGTGGTGCAAGATTAGATTAGCAACTTTTAATGTCAAGCTTCAGTTCCATATTTACTGTGTTATAGAAAGAAAACAAGAAGGAGCATGACCACAAGGAACACTGTCAAATTATGTATTGCCATTTTATTTAAACTGCCATAAAGAACTAAGAACAGTCAAAAACAGCCCTTGCTTTGTGTTCAGTGAGCTGTTGTTCAGCCTCTATTTGGATTAAACAAACCCGTGTTTTCCTCTTAATCACTTACAAATCAAGCATTTTCAAATCAAGTGTTTCCTAATTAAACCGGTAAAATGATGGGCAGCAGAATCGGAAAAATAATCAGCCTGGATGCTTTTCTCTCACGGCAGCAATTAATCTCAAAAAAACATCCACTTATTTCTCAACTGTATAACGATGTGTTGACGCTAACCTTTTCTCCCGTCTTCCTTCACATGGTAAAAGCTAATTAACACCACTGATATTAGTATCATATACCATCATAGACCACGGACTAGATAAACACCCCCCCCCCCCCCACTATGGCTGCTGTGTCGGTGACATTCAGGTTCAGGCAGTTGTCATAGAAATGAGATGAGTCAGCCCATTAAAAACAGCGAACTGATGACAGGAGCAGAGCATGTGGGCTGATCTGCACAGCATTTAGATAACAGTGATAGCAGAAGCCACATCCAACTGACAAACAGCAGGTGTAACTGTTTCAGAATAGCTCTCTAATGCGATGGGGAATCTTAAAAAAAATATGGTGATTACAATATCTGACCAATTAATCAACTCCTACTGGATACACTGCATTGAATAAATTTCACAAAGCAATTTCATTTTCCACCTTGTATGAAGACCCCCCTCCCCCCTTCTCCATGTATCCCTTAATGTCAAACTTATTGAGTGTGCTATAAATAACAAATGTGTAATTTCCGGTTAGTTTACCGTCATTTACACTTCTGCTGTGTTTTGAAAGCTGAGACAAGAAGTGAAACCAATGTCTTCAAGACAGATGTTTCTCGAATGTGAAAGTGGTGGAGTGACTACAAAGCAGGGGCTAACACATTTAATGCTATGACATAAATTGAACAGTGCGGCAGCATAAATTCTGGTTTAAAAAGATTTTATTTTTCCACAGAGCTGAAGTTTTGGTATAGAAAAAGGGAAACAAATTCAGAAAATCCTGTGTATAATCTCCATGTGTGATTCTGTAGAACGGAAGGCGCTGTTTAAGATACAGCACATGTACGCTGTAAAGACTTACTGCGGTAAACTGTGTATTTGCTTGTAAACACTCAGGACCTCTTCAATGGTGGATTCCACCTTTTTCTAATGAGGAAAAACAGAAAGGCAAGAAATTAGAACTATATAAATATAAATTTTGAACTATATAATACCATAAAATCAGTCTATCATTAGTTAATCACAGATATAAAATAGCACCTTCATAAAGCATGTGTAACACAATTAGTTATAATATACAAGCTATGAACTGTATGTTCATTTCCAATCAGTTTTTCACATACAACAGATTTGCATGTCTGCAGTGATGACCTCTGTTGTTCAGAAAGTGGCTTGATATGAATATGATTGAGATATTAATAAAGACGAATCAAAACATAAACTCATATTTCTTGTACTTAATGATAAGACCAGTGCCAGTACCACCTGAGTAAATATTGAGCTCTTAAAGTGACATCATTATCACCCACGTTCAAATACAGTGGTGACTTTTCACAGGCGTCAGATTTATTTTATTTATAATAGGATAATTTATTCATCCTCGTCTTCATCCTACATACTCATATACTTCTGACACTGGTATAGTGAGATTAAATTAGATGGATCTTATTATTATGTTGTTATTTGTTTCATTGTCTACACACTGGTCAAAATTCCTCAGCTCCACTACGATCACACACCCTGGTATAAACAGTATTTCTGATTTTCCTCAAAGTACCACCACAGGAAGCTCACGTACTGCTGCTGGTACACGTGAACAGTTTGAGACCTATGGGATTAGACAATTTGCTTAATCAGTTACAAAAATGTCTGTGTGAGGTTGATAATGAACTTATTTGTTGATTAATTCGCATTTCAGGTAAAAAAAAACAAAATTGTCAGACATTCAATGTTTTATTTATCTCAAATGTTATAGGTTATAATCTTTAGTTTAGGACAGCAATCTGACAGGGTGAGATATTTTTTATCTACTTGTGATTTATTTTCAGATCTAAGCATTTTATGTGGCAAAGAAATTAACTATTTTATCAATTAACTGCTGAAGAAAATACCTAACGGGAAAGAAATAGTGGTGTAAAATGACAATAATAGTCGCAGTTTGAGTGGTAATTTACTCTACACTTGTAGAAAGACATATTTAAGACCCTCACGTGAAAATACATTAGCTACAGATAGAAATGGATTGAACTAATGTTTTTACGAGTTTATATCAGTGATTTTGTCCGCAGTGTGACGTATTTTGAGGCATCTCCCACCTCTGCTGTGTCCTTCCACACTTCATTTAAACTTAATCCTCTTAAGCTACAACGCTAGCTACGTAACGGTGAACACCACCGGTATGATAATGACCACGAAATATAATTTATTTTTTAACTTATTGTACGGATAACTTTGTGTGTGACGGTGACAGTTGGTTGACCCTCTGTGACACTTTTCCATCCAAGAAGAATCAACGCTAGCTGGGTTAGCTAACGGTGCTCACCTGCTCCCGAGAAGTCACCGTGTTCACGCCGTCATCCGAGAACATCTGTGCGGAGTGTCGCTCACCGAAGCACCGCAGTGGCGCGGGTATACCGTCCATGGTGGCGATACTGAAGCCCGTTACCGTTACACTGAGTAGCCGGGGAGGCGGTGGTTCTGTGGGTTCAGAGTGGTTTGTTTTGATTATTCGCTCACTTTCCCTGGAGTCCGCTCACTTCCGGCTGAGGGTGGAGTAGGCGGAAACTACGCACACGCCGCTACGGCGTCTACAAGGGAACAAACTTGTCTCATGCCTGTAGTGCGAATATATTTATTTTATTGAAAATATGAGTTTATGTTAATGCGCTTTAAATCATAGTCTTTTTTATTTGTATTATTGACGCCGAAACAAACAATTCATTCGCGCGTATTATTTCAAGTCAAGCAATTACAAACCGGACATACAATTCATGGTGCCCTGTGGTTTTCAAAATAAAATAATACACGTAAGAAAACATGCATTGTTGATATAGCAAAAGGAAATTGTGGATTTCAGTGTGTGAATGGCAAGACAGTAGTGTAAAGTATCTAATTAAGACTAGAAAAGCTCTATATAAATACAGACCATTACCAACTCTTCTTCTTCTGATTTTATTTGGTAGTAATGAGTAACAAAGACGTTAGAGGAAATGTTTTGGAGTAAAAGTAAAAGTTGCTAGAAAATAAAAGTAAAGTACAAATACATAGATTTTGTACTTAAGTACAGTATTTGTACTTTGTTACATTACAACACTGATAATAATATATAATTTGTTTGATAGTGAACGAGTGATTTCTTCTGATTATTTTACAGGAATCGTCTCCCTCTTTGTTTTTATTTATACAAATTGGGCAGTTAACAAGGGGAACAGTAGCAGTAACTCGGGCTTTTATGCTGAAATGCACCACCGGAAGTGTCTGCTCCTTGTTGCCTTGACAATGGTCCACCACCGCACCCACTGGAAGCTGGAGGCAGCCTGGGAATCTGGAGCATCATCATCTTCACCCGCGTTCACCCAACAGAAAGAAACAAAGCCGGCGGCTCATGCTGCACCTCTGAGCCGACATGGCGAGCAGTTGGAGGGGCTTTACCCATCCATCCCTGAGTTAGCTGCCCAATTTCTTTCTTTATTTCTTTATTTTGAATTTATATATCTCTATAAAAAAAATAAAAAAAATATGGCTAAACAGTACGATGTTCTCTTCCGACTTCTGCTCCTCGGAGATTCCGGTGTCGGGAAAACATGTTTGCTGTGCAGATTCACGGACAACGAGTTTCACCCGTCTCACATCTCCACCATCGGTAAGATCTATTTTATTCATCACCTGTGTTTGAACGAGCACATCCGGTGTTTTTTTTTTCTTCTTCATCTTCTGTTCATCATGTCACATGCGCAGCACACACACACACTCTCTCTCTTTCTCTGCATGTGTGTGTGGGGGGCCACTGAATGTTTTATGATTATTTATTATTTTATTATTGGAACCTGATCATGGGTTATACTGTAGTGATTTAATTACAGGAGTGGATTAATTTTCAAATCCAAGTGATTGCACATTGGTTGAAAGAGAAAGCCCTGAGGGGGAAAGATCTAACACCTGGCAGACACATGACTTTAATCCAATCCAACTTTATTTATAAAGCACTTTAAAACACAACACAGCAACAACAGTATCGAAGTCGCAATATGGCTTGCTGCAATATTTCTTAAAGCCAAAATGTGTAGATTTTAGATTAAATGTTTCCCTAACCTACGCACATCATATTCTACAGACTGTAGAAAACATCTTCTGTAAATAATATCACAGAATAAACCATTTTAAATATGTTAATCAAATAATAAAAAGAACATAATTAGTCACATCATAATTCCTGGCAAAAGTAATCACAATTAGATATTTATTCAAAATCATGCGGCCCCTAAATAAAACACATACATTATAGAACCTGAGACCTAAGATACCTAAATACAAACAATAAAACAAACAATAAAACCGGAGAATACTGTAGAACGTATGAAAACGACACAAATAAACAAGTCATACAATGAAAACAATAAAACCAACGTCTCATACTGGGTCGACAACCAGAGAATGTCAGTGCCAAGTGCTCGTAACTATCAGTGTTTGGCACTGACTTTCTCATTTGAGGGTGGATGTGCTTTGCATCAAAGAGGTGAATTCTTGCTACGGAATAAATAAAAGATCGGTTTGGTTAGATTAGAATAGTTAGATTGTTAGGTAGAATAATACATTTTACCTAAATTGTTTCTACAGCAGGCAGAATGTGCAGTTTCACAAGGATTTTACATCATGGCACACAGGAGTTGTTCATCCATTTCTGACTCCCCTTAGTAAGTTAAAATGTGTTATCATACAACTTGAAATAAGTGATTTTCTCTATGGTCTTTGGTATGGGGAGGAAAATCTTTTTTTAATGGCAAAAGTGGTGAACATATTCTCAAGATATTGCAGATTTTATGAGGTCAGAGCGAGAGTGAGCCTCAGGGTAAAAGTATCTGCTGTTGCTCTGAGTCACACATTTGCCACGTCCCTGAATATGGTATTGACTGAGCACAGCCTTTTTGTTCCCAGTGTTAGTCTGTGCAGTGCATCGCTCTGCACAGTTGTGTGATTCCGAGCCATGACAGGCACATTACCAAGCGTCACGTTGCGGTTTGAGAACTGAGGATGTACAATAAGCTTCCTGTGTATTTCTCTATGCTACAGTGGAGTTTAATCTTCTGTAGCACCTGGTCTGTCTTTCCCCAAGTGTGTCAGTGAGTGTGTGCATTCATTTAACTGACTATTTCTTCTTTTGAAGTATAGCGTCTACTTTCTGGCAGTATTTGATCTAATTAAACGGAGAATGGAGAATAAATCCCAGTGGCCTGAGGATGTAGTTTGTGTCAGGAGATATTGGATGAGCGGCATTTGATTTTATTAATAAAAAAAACAACAACAAAAAACACAGAGTTTATAATATCGTCCAGATAAGGGCAAGACAACGAGTCATGAAATTGGCTGTTACCTGCAGACTGTTTAACTGTTGTGATCTGAAAGGAAATAAGATTGTCAGTGTCATCACTGAAACAGCGAAGGCATTAAAGGCGTCAGTTTCTCAGTTTCCATACAGCTTCCATTCAAAACACCACTCAAAATGTTTTGATGAGTAAATGAAACGTATGATTGCATTCTCTTTGTGCCCAGTCAACATTGCAGTGTTAAAAACCAAAACAGCTGAATTTAACAATATTCCAGACTGTATTTGGCTCCTTTAGTACCAAAGTGACTCTATAATAGGGAAATTTAACACAATTTTAGAGTCTGTTTGGCTCTTTCCTTGTCAAAGTAACATTAAATGAGGTAAATTTAACAAAATGTTAGTGATTTGGCTGTTTGAGTATCAAGGTTACAGTTAAATTAGTGAAATTTAACACAATTTAGAGTCTGTTTGGCACTTTCCTTGTCGAAGTAACATTAAATGAGTTTAATTGAACAACATTTTAGTGTTTTTGGCTCTTTTAGTGTCAAAGTAACATTAAACTAATGAAATTTAACACAATTTTTGTGTTTTTGGCTCTTTTCGTGTCAAAGTAACAATACATGATACACAATTTTAATGTTTTTGGCTCTTTTAGTGTCAAAGTAACATTCAACTAATGAAATTTAAAGTAACAATACATGAGTGAAATTTAACACAATTTTAATGTTTTTGGCTCTTTAAGTGTCAAAATAACACTAAAATAATTAAATGTAACACAATTTTAAAGCGTTTTTGGCTCCTTTAGTGTTATAGTTATACTAAAAGGGTTAGATTTAACACAATTTAAGAGTGGTTTTGGCTCTTTAAGTGTCACTAAAAGCACTGCAAAATATACTGTCTAGAAACCGCTGTGTGCTATTTTTAAGTCTTGCACCTGTAGCACAGGAAATCTTTACCCTGCAGAGAAATGCACATTGAAAACCTTTTTTTGATGTCGTCTCTCAGTGGAAGCACTCACACCTGCCTCTGTGTGTGCTGAAAGAATATAAAAAAAATTAAAAGGCAGCTGTCTTTTCTTTTTTGTTCTTGACATAAAAACATCTTCACAACCATGGATTCTTAGAAACTCCAGTCTCCTGACATTTGTAGTGGACTGTGGGCAGCAGACTGTGTCTCTATCAGCCGTGGTGGGAGGTCTTTTACGGCCCTGCAGTAATTCAGACGTCTCCTCAGACTAAACAAGCCCCACAAAGTTTGGCAAATTATTTATCGATCCACCGCCCGAGAGGCCCTGACATTGCGGAGACAGTGGGGACATCAATCGTCTCCCGCGTCCCTCTCTCACGGCCACCTCCGTCATCATTCACCGGCCCCTGTTACAGTCGGGTCCCTCACCGTTTTTGCTCTTAATTATCTTACAAACAGAAAACTGCGGTGACGTCTCACACCCTCGGAGGGATTGTGCTCAGTTACGCTGTTCTGCATCTCGTGTTGTTACACAGAAGAGCAGACTGGTCAAACATGAGGACACTCAAATATGACTAATACTCCAAATCCTACTTCTGGAACCTACAACAGCAGTAGTAGCCTTTTAGCAAAACCCTTAATTGGATTTTGGATAGAGGTCGACCTGACGCAACCCATACCCAACTTTCATTTGTCATTATTATAATAAACCTTTATTTAACCAGGAATAAAAACTCCTTGAGATTAAAAATCTCTTCTGCAACAGTGTCCGGGGCACAGACACTGACATCAGCTCACTCCTCTACGGTAGAGGAACCAGGACCAACCCTGAAGCTTAACAGCTGCCATCTCATCTGCGCTGCCTGAGGCGCATAATGGGAATCACCTGGACGGACAGACAGGCAGAGCAAAGCTTCCAAGCATGTTCTCGCTCCTGGCTCGGACATTTTCCAGTAGATGAACGATTGGAAGAGTTCCCATGGAAATCCTTTTTTTCCTGCCCGGCCTCAGCTTCACTATTAGGGGTGTCGCGATTGTCCAAATCCTTGATTCGATTCTCTATCTTTTATCTCTTTTTAGATGGGTCTGCCATGTTTAGGCTTGTCTTGTTCATTGGTTTTATGTCAAGATAACTCATATCATTTTTTTTTTTTAATTCCTATTTCGATAATTTATGAACAATATGAATGTACCAGGGGCCACATGGTTGGGGTAGTGGTTAGCACTCTTGCCTTTGCAATAAGAATACCCGGAAAACTCAGAACAAGGGCCTGCATGTTCTTCCCGTGTGTGCGTGGGTTTTCTCCAGGTTCTCCGGTTTCCTCCGACGCTTAATTGACCTTAGGTGTGAGTGTGAGAGTGAAAGGTTGTTTGTCTCTATGTGTGTGTCTATCTGTGATGGACTTGTCCAGGCTGGCACAGCATCTGGAGGATAAAATCCTTAGTTTTCCACCACCGAATCAGGTCACATGTCTGATGTCACAAACACGCCTATAAGCGCCAGTTACCGCTTTAGGGCAAATTTTGAGGAAGTTTCACTCCAAATGAGGAAGGAAGAGTTGTCGGTGTTGTTTTTGTAGTTACATCTACTTCCTTATGATGTACTTGGAGACCTCCTGAGCTTTGCCACACACGCAGATACGTAGCATGACGTCGCACCGGTGCGACAACAACAAGAGACTTGCGTGCGTTGAGGAAACACCGCAAATATCGCAAGGGATTGGCGCTACTCTGTCGCCCCAGTCGGCTGTCGTAGGTCTAGCTCCACCCATAACGTACTTTACCATTACTCTGGTACCTCAAGGGAAGGGTACAGATAAATGGAACGGTTGGGGCCGGTTATTCTGGTACTATTCCTAATGAAAATGTGTGGAAACATGCCATAAATGTTACACAGTGGACCTTTAATAGGCAGCAGGAAGTCCATCAATTATAACCGACTGTGTTGACATTCAAGCTTTGGTTGAAAGACAGTCTGAGTTTATATTTGTGCTCAAGAATTCCCACACAAAAGAATGAGACCTGCATTCAAACACTAGCCAAGGTTGTTTTTTGTTTTTTTTTTTGCTTTTGATTTGTTCCATCAAGGCTTTTCTTTTCTTTTCTCTTCACAAATGACAGGAAATGCTCAGAAAAAAAAGAAATAACAGTAAATAAGCTGCCTGGTAATAGGATCAACAAAAAGACACAATTTTATTCCCCTGGTTACAGCTCACTATAAAGCTAAAAGTCTAATTAATCTCACTGTCTATTAATAAATCCTCGCTCATGAGTGTTCCTGTTTTATTATGACAGGTCCCTCTGTTCCCTGTAAGACTGTCTTATGGGCCAGTGAGTGCACACACACACACACAGCTGATTTACTTTAGTAATGGTCCTCAAGTCACTGCCGAGCTCCTCACTGTTGCCGCTTCACAACTGCAGGCTGTCAAAACAGAGATAAGGCGCGAGGAGCAAAGGTCTTACTCACTAAGCAGCGGCAGTGCTTACAGCGGCGATCTCAGTCGCGGTCGCTGTCGCTGTGATCACGACCCGCTGAACCCGTCACTCTGGAGGTCTGACATCGATCGTCTTCTCTCTTTGTCAACAGATTTCATTTGTCTATTATTTCTCTTTACCAGCCTTTATAATATTACTTAAGTAAAAGTCCTTAAAGTATATGACATGTACTGTACTTAAGTATCAAAAGTCCTTTTCTGATATAAAATGTACTTAACTTTTAGTGAGGAGTAAGGTTTGAGACATGGTGGCTCAGTGGTAGAGCATGTTGTCTTTCAACTGGAAGGTTGAGGGTTAAATTCCTGGCTCTGCTAGCCTATATGTGTCCTTGAGCAACGTTTACTTAACGTATGAAGGAAGTGTGAATGGGTGAGTGGTAGAGACTGGAAAAGCAGACCGTTACGACTCTTCTTCTTCTTCTTCTTCTGATTTTATTTGGTAGTAAGAGAGTTAGAGGAAATGCAGTGGAGTAAAAGTACAGATATGTGACTTTTCTAACAAAGTATTTGTACTTTGTTACTTTACAATACTGCTCCCTATGAATGTGGAGGGGTGTGATGTTACACAAGGTCTCAGCGGAGCTGATTAAAGAAATGCTAAGAACAGGAACAAGTTTCCACAGATCTTTTTTTAAATGCCCTTAAAGATAGTTTGAAGTGCCCAGCTTCAGATCCTGTCGTAAAGTGTTCCAGGTTGAAGAGTAAGAAAATGCCTTTTCCATCAAGCTCTGTAAGTGTCTGCGTGACATGAAGTGTAGGAGATGTATGAGTCGCCGCAGGCCAAGCATTGATTTGTTGACGAGGTGCAGAAGTCTCCGTGAGGATAATGACGAGCGATTGACTGGAGAATACGGAGTGCATTGATGCGTGAGGTGGAAAGGAACTGGGCTTGTACCTGGAAAGGTCGCTGGCTCAGTCAATGGCTGGGCTGCCCCTGAGCAAGGCACCCAATCCCCCATTGGGTGGGCGCTCCACTGCTCCTGCACTCTTGCGTGTGTTCACTAATGGTGCGTAATAAGGACAGGGTTAAAGGCAGAGGACAAAGTGGTTTGTGTGCAAAAAGGACTATTTCTAAAACTTAAAGGGTGAATTCTGGTAGTTTTCATTCTGGGCCCGTATGTTTCATAAAGTTTCAGACTACGCAAGATCCTGCGAGACCTGAGACTGCCAGACTTACAATAACAATCCAAGCACTTTTTTTTATCGATATAACTCACAAACTCACCATGTAAGATCACTCTGCAGCCATGCCCGAGGCGATCTACTCGACCTATTATGAAAGTGCTATTCACATACACACCTACATTTCTAAACATAGGGTCCAGGGCGAGGAAGACCAGAATTCATTGGCTGACAGCGTCCAGCATCTGTAGAGAGCTGGAGGTGGCATTCATGTAAACGCTGTCACCATAGGAAGAAAGTGGCAGCTAAGACATGATTTGTTCCTGAAGAAGAAGAAGAAGAAGCCCAGCTTTAGTTTCAGGCTATGGTTCTTCTTCTTCTTCTTCTTCTTCTTCTTCTTCTCCTTCATCACAGGTGGATAAGTAGTATTTTTAGCCTGTGACTTACAGGAGCAGAGGGTTTGACAGAGACGCTCAGTTGGTCAAGAGAGGTGAAAATGCAGACCATGACCTGTGGCGTCCTCAGTCTGCAGACAGCTGGGGACTCTTGTTGCTCGCTCTCTCGGCCCATTTGCTGTCATATTTTACACTGGTAGAAGCTATTAAAAGGAGAAAGTACAGGTTTCAGTTGATTCTGGTGTCCTTTTTTTAGCCTCAAACAAAGGGAAAATGTCACAAAAAGATGAAATTCCCAGGGTCCTGATGAAACTGCAGGTCAACCCTGGAGAGCGAAATATTACGGCACTCCAACTACAGGTGGAATTATTCTGTGAATTTATAAATCAACAGACCAATGTGAATCTACTTTATTATCAATTTTGATCTAATCAATGTGATGTAATCAACTTGTAACATAAGGACAAGATGAGACACAATGAGTCCAGTTTAAAATAATCTACGTAGACTGCAGATTGTAACAAACAGAGGACTCTACTCAAGTGGATCAGGGAACTATGGTGGCCCTCATGTACCAGAAAGGACGCTGTTCTCCTTGGTTTGCAAAGGAAACACATGCTCATCCTATGTTGCCCCCTCTCTATAAAGCAAGACCATCGTCTAAAGTACGTAAAAAAAAAAAACTGCTCATATTTTTAAGTGATTATTCATTCATAGTCACTTAAATCATCCTTTCGTCCCCATTCTGTTGCTCAGTTTGAGCTACATCAGGTCATCTTGACCATGTCCATGACCATGATTGATTGGATTGCAGTGCAGTTGCCCTGGTGTACCTAATGAAGTGGCCTGTTAGCGTACATATACCATCTCTTTGTCAAACCCTGGTCTCCTGCTTACACACGGATCGACACGTGTCACACCAGGAGCAGCAAATGTAACCTTGAGGAGATGAAATTGTCCCGGACAGACTGTTGACAAGTTTATAATTGGAAGAAGAAAAAAAAGGGCAAATAAATGTTTGCTCCTTGTTCTCTGCGGCCCAAAGGCGGTTGTGTGCAGTAGTGATAGTCAGGGCTGAGAGATCCACATTAATGGGACTGTGTGTCGGCGCCAGAGCTTCCATCATCTGTCCATCCATTATTTAGTGCCGTCTTTCACCATTACCTACCACACACACACACACACACACACACACACACACACACACACTCTGACACGCGCCACCGCCTCATCCGTCTTGCTCAGTGGAACGCGTGTCGTCCTGGTAATTAGTTGAGTCAGTTCTGGGTGTGTTTCCCATTAAGATTTACATGGCTTTCACTCTGCTGATAGTGAAACGCCGCCATGTTAAATTAACCGCCGTCCCTCGCGCTGCGTCTCCTCCCTGTGTTGTCACGGTTCGGCGTGATTTAGGATTTTTAAAACCGTCCACTGTGGAGAATTTAGTCGGGGATAAACCCAAACGTTTAAAAATGACTGGCCACTTTATTAGGTACGTGTTTCCGACTGCTCAGTCCATTACGTGACATCAACTCAGTGCATTTAGATATATAGACACGGTTAAAGAAAGGCGGGGTAAAGTAAGGATTCAGGAAAAGAGGAAATATTCAGCGAGCAGTGGCAAAAACGACCTTGTTGATACCCAAGGTCAAACTGGTTAAAAAATGTTGGAAGTGCAGCAGTAAATCAAATCGCAGCCAGTGTTTGCAGAATGTGCGACACATTGAAACCTAGAGGTAGAAAAAGCATCTTATATGTTGCTACTTCTGCCACTGTATTAAGTTCCTGTGTACCTAATAATGTGGCCACCTTTATATTACACCAGTGCAGCTCTTTTTGGATTATCCAGACAGATTTTATTGAACCGTTTGCTTTACTCTACTTGCTTTTAAGTTCTGTCTGCTTTTCAGTTCCTTGTTTCCTGTTTTATTTTGAAGTTTTTCATGGTGTGCACCTTGTTAAGTTTGACTTCCTGTCCTGTGCTGTCTCCCCCATTGATTGCCTGCTCCGCCCTAATGTGTTACACCTGTGTTCCTGTGTATTTAGTCTCTGTTTTCAGCTGCTTCACTCCCTGTGTTTTCAGTGTTTTTTTCTGTTAATGTTTTTTTTTTTTGCCTTTTTTGTTAGTTTGTGACTCTTTTTTTACTCAAACTGCATCTTAACATCCCTGTGACACTTTTTTGGATAAAGGTCTGCTCTGTGATACCACCAACGATGTATTCGCAAAAGGTATTGAGTTGATTTAAATATGCAACTTCTACCCTAGGTGCCACTAAATCTTACACACTGGTCATTTGACAGTTTTTAATTCCTGATTTAGAAAGAAATCTGTACAGTCTGTACCACATCATTAAACATAGTATAGTCTGTGTTATATGAACACTGGTTTTACGGAACTTTGCACATCATTTCTCGTCCAGATTGACCAATCGTGCCCCGAATAAAGCATTTGCTGGAGCACAGACAGAAACACCTTGAACAATCTTTGAATATGAAATTCTCTAATTATGAGAAACCATAGTGTCCACCACCACCCTAACCCATTGTGTCTAAGTGCATTCATGCATTTTTCTTCCGCCACCACAGTCGTTACCATTCGCCTGCTTCTGTGAAATGATCTCATTTTTCCCCGCCGTTAAAAAGCAATGATAATGGAGTCCCAGTAAAAATCAGCAGGCAGCAGACAGTGTGGGCCTCCAGCTTTGCATCGTTTTGTCCTAATGTAACTCTTTAAGGAACTCTCTGCTGATTTCTGTCTGTGGAGTTCTCTTGATTCACTTAAAAGTTGTTTTGTTTTTTATTTCGTTTCATACATTACTTTCAAAAGTACATTTTCAGGAACTTTTAGCGTCATTGGTCAATACTTGTCACATAATGACCTTTAAAGCATAATTGTTAATCAAGAGGTCTGAGGGAGAACGACAGTGCTGCACCTCCTCTGGGCTCTGATTACAGTCGCACAAATGCAGGCTGCTGAAGAAGCTGTGGATTCTTGTTCAGTTTGAGTTCTCCAGGATGGTGTCAAGTCAGAGAGATAGGGTTCGATTTTAGTCCGACTAATGTCTTAGTCGGACTAAAATTGAAAACAGAAAAATCGAAAAGAATTAATGGCTTAGACATTAATTCTGTTTTCTTAATTTCATGTGAACACGTTAGTCCGAATAAAGTCGAGCTGGTCTTAGTCGGACTAACATACCTGGATAATATGATTCATAGTCCGATTGCTCCTCTTAGTTGGACTTGGAGTTCTGTGCATGTTCCAAAATGTCCTCACCGGTCTTTGACCTGGAATTAGAAGGAGACGACATACATCTTAGTCGGACTACGATCTTAGCTGGATTAAACCATGCATGTAAACGTACAGTCACCAGCTTTCTCTCCCTGATTCTGTTCAATGATCAGCTGTGAACAGGAAAACTCTGTTGTTACTTACCTTTAGTTTCCGTTGTCGTCCGTCTCGTAACAGACATTCTTGTTCTTAATTTTCACCATTGTTGTCTCCTGGAAGTCGTTTCTGAAACGAAAAGAACAGCGGAGAAGAAATTCAACTTATGGTTTGGAGATGAAATGTTTGCCCGGATACAGATTTTTCTTCATTTCTTAATCTGAAAGGGCCAATTTGAAGTTAAAACACATATCAAAAAAGGCACACGAGACAGACAGCATTTGTTTCCTCTTAGAAATATGATAAATACCAACGTTCATGGTCACTGCTACTATGTTTGAATCTTTAATGAAAAAAGTCTTTGACTTTTTCTTTCTTTTCTGTGGTATCACTGGCTGGTTCTAGAGCCATGGTTCTCAATCTGTGGTACGTGTACCACCGGTGGTACGCCAGCTTCCTCTCGGTAAAATCAGAAATACTGTTCTACTGCATAAACCAGGGTATGGGAGTGGAGTGGAGCTGACGAGTTTTGACTAGTAATAATTAGAGTCACATTTTTATCTCTCACTCCATCCTAATCTAATCTCACTATACCAGTATGTGTGTGTGTGAAGTATATGTGAGGAAGAGGAGGAGGATGGTGACAGAAAAAATGATCTTATGGGGAATAAATGACTTAACACCACAGTGTTTTAACATTGGTGATAATGGTGTTACGTTGAGAGCTCGGTATTTTCTCAGGTGCTTCTCGGTGTAGAAAGTTTGATGGTTTCTCAGTCTGTATTTGCACTTCATATTCAAACCCCCTCTGCTGTTCAGACGTGGAGTTTAACACCACGCTAATACAGCTGGACAGTGATCGCTGGGACGACAGCGGCCATTAGTCTGCTCTCCTCTCTCAGGCCTCAGGCGAGACAGGCCACTGATTGCCATGCTGACCTTTCACTTAGTATTATTTTGAATGGGGTCTCGCCAAATGCAAAGGTCACCCCCGGGACTGAAATGAGGCCTCGCACTTTCTTTTTTCTAATCACTGATTAAACTCTGTCTTTTCTTTCTTAACTTTGTTCTCAGCAAACACACAAAAATCCCAAAGAATCAGCGCGCGTGTGCGCGTGTGTTTAAGCCTGTATCAACATTATGGGATCCAGAAGCTGCAGAAATTGCAGTGGTAAAAAAAACCAAACCCATAGCGAAACCACAAGCTGCGGTTTCTTCCACTTACGTGAATCGATTGCGCCAAGTGGCTCTTTGTCTCAGCGTGACGCCGAATGTGAAACGTGGCTGATGCTGAGTGCCAGGTTAATTGGGAGGTGTTAATTGATTTCTCGGGGATTTGCAGCAGCCCGGCGAGTCTCGTGGGTTTGTTTTACGTCGACTCGGCTGCATTAGCGTGAGGAGACAATCGTGTGGGGAAGGGGGAGAGAAGAAGAGAACGTCAAAAAAATATATGAAAAATCCTGAGTGCTTTTGTTTGTTATCGGTAGATACTGTGGGCGTGGCACGCGGTGACATTAACAGAACTTGTAAAAACTCCCATTTTTACTGTCCCTAATGTTTGTTTTTGAAACTGCAAGTTCACATAAGCGTGTGCACCTATTAGATAATGCAAGCCGTCAGTCATAATTTACAAAATCATTAATAACTCCAGAACAAGTTTGTTCAAATACCATTGTTGCAAAAACAAAATTGACTTTCAATCCAAAATGGCGGCTCTTTTGGGTCTCATCCATTCACCATTACTGAGTTTTTTTCGACGGCCCTGACCTAATTTACGCGTGTGCCAACTTCTGTTCATGTGCATGAATCTGTCATGCTCCGCCTTTGTCTCCGCCCTATAATCAGTTCACCTGCTGCCAATCTAATCATCCAGCGCTTCTACTTATTTCCTTATGTCCTACTTAGACCTCTGTGTGGTAGACGTCACGGCGCTCTCTCCTGAAGATATCTCAGTTCTCTAGTGTTTAGTTATTTTGCGCGTGTTGTGCTTTTGTTAAATCCTCCTGTGCTCAGAACTCGGCCTTCACCTCCGGTTCCTGCGTCAGTTCGTCTCATCAGTTTCCTCATTCATTCAATAAACTGTTAAACCGCCTTCTGAATAACGGCAGAGCAGAAACATTTCCCAAAAATCACCTAATAATAATAATAATAATAATAAAAGCTTTTATTTTCATCAAATTTGCAAAACACACAAGTACTATAGTAAAAGCATGAGAAACGCACAAAAAAAGACACCCATAAGGACACATTACTGTCCAAGTCCATACATATTTAAGGCATATTCCATCATGATATCACAACAGCAGCATTCGTGACGATATTTTACATGTTTTCAACATAAAGGTGGTTGTTTTTCATATTTACAAAGGCCCACGAGTCTGAGACCACTGCAATAAAGGTTATTGAGAAATAATGACTGGTCCTTAAAGCGTTGCCCAAACAGCAAATCTAATCTGTGTGTTGCCTTCATCTAAAGATGTTTAGTCTGTACATCGTGAGTTTTTTTGTAAAATGCAGCTTTACTAACCGTGTCCTCTCTGTCTCTGTCTCTGTCTCTGTCTCTGTGTCTCGCAGGCGTCGACTTCAAAATGAAAACACTAGTAATAGATGGTATCAAAGTGCGGGCACAGATATGGTAAGAGACTGCAGCGAGACAAAGACCTTGTCCTTCACATCAGATAAACAATATTAAATAAAACAACTCGGCATTTGTTCCTGATAAGACGACACCTATTGTGGTTTGTTGTAATAAAAAAAGGTTACTTCGATTCATTTTTCAGTCTAGAAGTAACGTTTAAATAAGAACCCACATTTTATTTGTAATTATGGGATTTTATGAAGTAAATGCTAACATCCTAATACTAATATGACAGATTTTAAATGCTTTTTTTGCAGATATAATGTTGGTAAATATTTATAGTCATACATTTCCACTGAATTGTATGTGAAATCTGTGTTATTATAGTATAAAATAATGTGTATTTACCGTATGTTTGTGTATCCAGGGACACTGCAGGCCAAGAACGGTACCAGACCATCACCAAGCAGTACTACAGGCGAGCACAGGTATTTCTACCTGACATCTCCTCCATATACTAATGTTGTTATTGTCATTATTACCTGTTTTACTGTATACTAATTTAATATGAACACACATCAGCGTGTACCATACGCCTCATGCTTGACACTCAGTGCTTCAGCTTCCCAGGACGGTGGATTTTAAGGGATCAGAGTAAAACTAGTGGATTAAAGTTACAAAAATCAGATAATTAGAGATTAAGTTTTGCTTTAAAAGTAAAACGTGTGGTTTTAGACTTCATAATAGACCCATAAATCTGCTCAAGTGACGGTTCAACATTGTGATATTGTGAAGATAGGGGTGGGTCAAATAATAGATTTGGTCGTCCTTCCTTGTGCAATACGTGAAGCAAATTGAGAAGTTTTTTCAATTAAATCAGTTTTATTTGATTAGTTTTCCTTTTTGTTTTATTGTGTATTTTATTCCTGCTAAGAGTGCTTTTTTTATTGTTATGCACTAAACATTGATATTAAAGTATATTTTTGAATTGTTGTCCAGCCTCGGGTCAGTGTTGTTGCACTGTTTCTGCGCTGCTGTAATCGTGTTGGCTTATAAAGAGATTTAAAATTTTTGAAATTGAAAATGAATTGTCTATTTACCAGAGACTGGAAGGAAGGAGTTGTCGTCTGTATACTGCAAAAAATCACAAATAAGTGCTGGTCTGGTTTGTTTACATCGGAAGAATCTTTGAGATATTTGCATTTCGTAAATTTGTATTTTCTGAATTTGTGAAATTTGGAAGTACGTCAAAGTTTAAAGTTCGGTCTATTTGGTGACTTTCTGCACAAGTGATTGCTTCTCCCTTTGTCTTTTTTAAATATGCGATATAAAATGAATCCTAACTTTGACTCAACAACACAAAAGCCTGAATATGTGAGCTATTATGAATATGAACCTATTCCTCCCTGTCCAAACCAGGGCTGATTTTAAACGGTCTTGCGCCTACACATCTGTCAGACATAATTAGAGCTGCAACTAAGGATTATTTTTATATTCGATTAATCTGTCGAGTATTTTCCAGATGAATCGAGTAATCGCTTGGTCCATAAAATGTCAGAAAACAATAAAAAATGTCGATCAGTGTTTGTCAAACCTGGAAATAATGAGGTTGTCGAATGTCTTTGTTTTGTCCGTTTTTAATGATTTCTTTGTTAGAAACATTTAAGAAGCGGAAATTACCAGAAATCTTGTTTTTAATCATGAGAAAAGCTTCAATCGATTATCAAAATAGTTGACGATTCATTTGAGTAATGGTGTAATTGTTTCCCCTCCAGACATGATACAGGTTTATGTGCCCAACACGGTCTCTGTGCTCTCAGGACAGCGGCCGTCTTGGTTGTCCCAGTGGTCAGAAAGAAGACCACTTTCTTTCCGTGCTCCCACGACTTCCTCTTCTCCTCGATGTCAGGCGGTCCAGCTCTCTCTCTCTCCAGCTTTTTAAATCAAAGCTGACTTGTTCTCTGTGGTGTATCCGTCTTAAATGTGTGTAAATCTTCCACTTCCTGTGTCGCAGGGCATCTTCCTGGTGTACGACATCACGAGCGAGCGATCCTTCCAGCACATCATGAAATGGGCCAGCGACGTGGACGAGGTGAGTCACGGTGGTGGTGATGTTCAATAAATCACACACAGTGAATGTGACGGGGGTTGTGTTTTTGCCGAAAGGTTGACATGCTGTAATAAACAACAAATGCTATGGCCTGACATTCGGGGACGTCACTTTCCCACGATACTTGTCATCACAACACGACATGTGCACACTTTTTTCCCCTCTCCCAGTAATTTGTCTGCGAGTCTTCAGGCAGCAGTCTCTTCCCACTGCCCTTTCCCACACGATTTTATCCTCTATTAATTTAGCAATTATCAGCCTAATTTCCTCCGCTGGTTACACGCCATATTGATCTTGGCAACGCTTCCCACTTATCTTTAATCTAAGACTCATTTCCTGAGCGCTGTCACTCCGGCGTTTTGTTGTCGCCGCGTCTTGTGTTCTCTTGACATTTCCCCCCCCCGTCCCCATCCATCCTGGTTGTTTTATTACATCTGCCACGCCTGCTGCAGTACGCCCCCGAAAAGGTGCAGAAGATCCTCGTGGGGAACAAGTCGGACGAGGTGGACAAGAGGCAGGTGGCCACGGAGCAAGGCGTCAAGGTACATCCAGTGCATACATGTCACTTTTCACAACAATGAAATCATGAATTAAAGGCCTTGGTTCAAAATATAATGAATATACATGTAGATGTTCATTTGAAAAGATGTATTACAGATTCATAAGAATCTTAAAAAAATCAGGGTGCGAATCCTCTGGCGTCTTACGGCGCTTTTCCACGATACAGTTACAGCACGACTCGTTTGGTATCACTTTTCCCATCACTACGATAACCTGTCCTCATCGTGGACTGTGTCGTCGTTTCATATGTGACACACACACACACAAACTAGTGACTTGTGAAGCAGTTGTTTTCGGTGTAACTGAATCATTAGAGTCAGTTAATAAAAAGAGTTGTTCAGTGCTTCCTGCACGACCGGAGCACAGACTCCTTCTGACACCAGACTCCTCTGTGAAATATTGAGATTTTAGACATTTCCTTTGCTAAATGTTGGAGATCAACGCATGTTTTAGAAGGTTTTTAAGTCTTTTTAACTGAGCTGCAGTTCGGCGTTGTCCGGTGTGGTTCCTGTGTCATGACTCTTCCAACGACGACACTCCCTGGTCAGTCAGCGGCCCAACAGTCTGTTGACATCACATGTTCGTGATTTTAGTGGCGGATCAGCTCGCTTGGAACATCGTCGGAGCAGGTACTAAAAAAAAAAAAATCCAACTAATGGAAAAGCAAAGACGTCGAGCCATGCAGAGCCGAGTTGTGCTGGAACTGTGTTGTGAAAAAGCAAATCTGAGGCCATGTGATTTGTCATTTTCTGTGTCCTCCACACAGACTATTAGAGTTGTGGTTCTGCGACAAAAATGATTGAGCTCTTGAAGTAACGCTGTTATCGTCAACAGGTTATGTAGAGAGGCAGAGCAGAGAGTCAGCTATTTGCTTCAGTCTGGTATATTCAGGTTCAGTTCTGTCTCACACGTCAAAGTTTTCATCTCATCCTGTTAGAAAATGACACAGATAATCACTCGGTTTTTAAAGGCTCCGCTGCACCGATCTGATCTCGGAGACGGAGCGTGAGTAATAACTCGCCTCCTGTTGCCTCATATTTTCTATTAAATAAGAAAAACAGCCGCGATATCAGTCCACCAGCAGACACTCGTGAATATGTCAGCTCAGCTGTCTGTCTGTCTGTCTGTCTGTCTGTGCTGCCAAGTCGAGAGAAAGAGATTAAAGAGATTTTTTTGTTGCTATAGAGTCTGACGCTGTCATCTTGTCCCTGCAGTTGGCTAAGGCTTATGGGATGGACTTCTTCGAGACAAGTGCCTTCACCAACCATAATATAACAGAGGTGAGTTCACCCGGAGACTCACTCACTCACTCACTCGCTTGGTTTCCATAGAGATAAGAGATATGTCGCTATGACTGCTGTGAGAGAGAGAGAGAGGTGTCGTAAAGGTCTGGCAACCGGACGTCATGCATACGTCTTTATGTCGTCATGAGTTTCAGCAAACCAAGAAAGCAAGCACTTGACATTTTGAACAATATTAGGTCAACGTGTGACATCATAATGACATCATGGGAGGAAATGACTTCATCGCTCTCTCTCTCTCTCTCTCTCTCTCTCTCCTTGGTCTCGTCGTCCCCCTCCAAGACTTTCACAAGACTGGCAGAGCAGGTGCTGGCGGCCAATAAGAAGGACCTGGATCTGCTGCGGATGTCCGACAACGACGAGCTGGACCTCACTGCTCTGGAGCAGGAGGAGGGACTCTGCGGCGGCGCGGCGGACGACCAGCGCAAAGGCTGCTGGTGTTGAAGGGACACTGACAGCACGGTTCTGTTGATTTATCTTCTTTTTTTTAGTTGAATTCATGTCACCGCCGCTCACTCTGGACACAAAAAAGCATCTGGTTTTGTATCCGGCTGGGGAAAAAAGAGGTGTACTTTGGTTACATTTAGGACAGAGAAGTTTGAATAAAACAGCTGAAGCTCTGAATGTCAAGGGTTTCCCGTCCCCTCTCACCGTTTGTGTGATTTAACCAAATACGCTATTGTACACTGTCAAAGCTTCTTTCTCTTAAATCCACACAATGACTGACACATCAAATCTGACCTTCCTCCCAGAGCTTTTTCAGTGGTTCCATTGAAGCCAGTCATTTTTTGCACCCGCAGCCTTTCTCCAAACTCAGGGGTCTGCAACCTGCGGCTCCAGAGCCACATGTGGCTCGTTAGAGTTTGAACACTGTGTGCGTCACAGTCGGCGTCTACGTCACATACAATATTAACCCTTTAACACCTAAGCCTCACACCTCAGCCTTTTTGCTTAGTTTAACCATGAAAGGGCCAGAAAGTGTCCTGAGAGTAAGTAACTTTCAATATCTGGCAGTTATTTACAAATTACTGCGTGTTAAAATAGGGTTTTAACAATTTAAAATGAAGGAAAACTGAAGTTTTGTTGAGAAAACGCACTGTAGTCGTACACGAACACCAGATTTGTGTATTAAATTTGAAATGAAACAGTATAAAACACATTTATAATAACATTTGTTTGAGTCTTTGTCTCAATGATGTCCAGCTCTCTCCTCTCTGGCACATGAAGAAGTACGCGTTTGGAGAATTACATACAATCCAAACATTGCTTCATTTATTTCAACGTGGGTTCATTTTAACGTCATTAATTTGAAATCAAACAAACAATGGAAGGACTAACTCTACATAATTCCATCAGTGTTTCATTTTGTCCTCCACTTTATAAGAGGTTGGGTATGAAGAGCAAATGAAACGCCAGTTTTCTGTTTGTAGTTCTTAAATTGCGTCAATGCAGCAAACTGTAGTTGTTTTTTCTGTATAAAAACCTTTATACATGTTGTTATCTTCATTTTATGGGTCAAATATGGTCTTTTGTCGCTTCACATGAACTTTCTTTTGTGCTTAGAGGGGGACAAAAGTGTCTCTTCATGCTCAAGGTTGCAGACCCCTGTCCAAACTGAATGCAGTAGCTGTAGTGTGAGCAATGGCCACTAGAGGGTGCTATGTGAATTGCAGAAACAGCTCACACACACACACAAGACAAAGTGGCTCAGTGTGACAGTGTTTCTTACTGTGTGTGTGGTTGCAGTGGATAATTCAAATGGGTGATGATGATATGGTTCTTAATATATGCAGCCATTTTATTTAATTATTTATTTGCTTTTATTTCCATGCAAATGTTGACAAATATTAATCTAAAACCGTAGCAAAAACTGAAGCTATTTTATTTTTCTTTCATTTTATAATCGTTACTTATAGCAGAAAATATGATCTTATGATGGGATGTCACTGCATTGTACTGTGTATATATATATATATATATTCATACACCAGGTTTGTCCACAGCATCGTTCACAGGCTGATAATCAAACGTGATTATATTTTAAAGTATTACCATCATAGGGCTGCATTTTAAAAAAAAATAAACCGTGATTTGACTCGTTGACGGTATACGGAAACATTTCCTCCTGTGAATATGAACGTGTCTCGGTCATCCTGTCCTCACTGTTCTGTACAGAATCCAGTACATTTTATTTTTCTTATTTTTGCATGCGACTCACTCCTCTTCTTTCTTTCTTTTTCTTTTTTTACTGCAACTTCAGTGAAGTTAATAATCAGCTGATTGTGATACGAGTTCAGACCAGAGTTGCCTGTTTGGAGCGTCATAGGACACACTTTGGCTTATTATTATTTTTATCTATATTAAAGTTTGCAACAGAATTTCACAAAAAGACAGTGAATGGATCTGGATCCACAACCAATCTCTCCCCCCTCGTTCCTTTATTTCCGTTTATTTGAATTGTATATTTGTGATCTATTACATGCAACATGTAAAATGCAACATGTTATTCCGAAAAGAAAAAGATGTCAGATGTTGAGTAAATACTTGCCGATATAGTGTTTGACTCTGTGTCTTTTTGGTTGTGATGAGATGGATTTTTGCTGTTGTTTTTGATTATTAGAAGTGATTTTCTCAATTGATTGATTCGTTGTTTGGTCCAGAAAATGTCAGACAGTGTTGCTCCAACTGAAATGACTCACTTTTAATGATTCCTCTGTGAAAATGTTCACATTTAAGACGCTGAAAAATCAGTTTAGTAATTAACCATCAATGAATCCTTGCAGCCCTGGTTGAGTGTCCGTGTATTAGACGCTTTTTTTTTGGTGTAACACATTATTACAAACAGATGGAGGTGTTTTCACATACACATGACTTTGTATCCAACTTTATGTGTAAAGCACTTTAAAACAACCACAGTTGGACACAACAAATAAGTAAAAGTCATAGAAGCTAAAACAACTAAAATAAGTCAAAAGACATAAAAACGTGGATTAAAAACCCACAATAAAAGCAGATCAAATAAAATAAATGAGACAGAAAATAATAAGGATGGGGTTTTATTTGTTTATGAGATTTTTTCACATCTTTTACTCATCAAACTTGACAGAAACGCAGTAAAGAGCAGCGTAGGGCTTTTTTTTTTTTTTACAATCCCAACTTCCTCTGTTGTTGTGAGAATGACACATGTATCTCAGATCCACTGTCTCACGACCAAATGACACATGTATCTCTGGAAATGTGTAAAATATGGCCCTTTAAACTGTGTCAAAGGCCAAAGAGGAGAGGCGAGTGTTAAGAAGAGATTTAAAAATCACCTTAGAAAAAAAGTCTCACTATTGAATTGATAATTACAAGTAAAATAGGAAGGATAATAATCAATGCCAGAAAGTGGTGTTTAAAAACCCCCAAGGCACAGAGAAACTGTGATTTCATATACACACAGCAAATATGTCCATCTTTAGTAAAAAACATTACACAACCAGAAGCTACTGTACGTGCACCAGACCACGTTAGACTGCAGCTGCAGCAGTGTCATAAGCAGAGTGACTGGGGAGATAAAGTTTAAATCCTGAGTAGAAAAGCTGTGAAGTTTGGTCAAGAAACAACCGAGACAGACAAAGAACAGAAGAAGACATGCTTGTTAAGACAGGACTTTGTTCTACTGTCAAAATAAAGCTCTGTCCCACTTTATTTTGTAGTACAGGTCATAAATTCCCATAATCAATAATTGAAAATGTGAATCTCTCACACTCAGAAACAGATATTAGGTCATCAAAGCAATGGTGACTTTTTTCTACGCGTCTGAATTAATCCAAGACCATTTTAACCAGACTACATTAACAAAAGTGTGGACGGGACTTTATTCTACTGTCAAAATAAAGCTCTTTTTTTTTTCTTTCATTTTAATATTTATAGTGTTTTTTTTCTTGTGAATCTCACACACACAAAAATGAAAATAAAAAGGAAAACAAACAAGCAGACGCATCAATAAAAGGGTTACGTGTGAGGACATTGAGTCCAGTGTCCCCCACAGTTTACATTGAGTCCTTACTTGGAGTCACCACGTCCTCTCTAGTCTGCTCTGCGTGGAGCTGGTTTCACTGCACAGCCAGAGTGTAACACACACACACACACACACACACACACACACACTCGTGTTACACCACATTGCCATCTGGTGGTCACTAATTAATCATAACCTCGGCCTCGTGGCTACAGTCGTCCTGGACGCTGGGATGGATGCCCTGTGTGCTTCTTATTTTTAGTACAGTACAACACTCTGTGAATGAATGAATGAATGAATGGAACGTACACAGAAAATTATAATAATGTTAATTTAGTGATTAGTGATGGGGGTTTCTGTGCATAACAATGAATATGCATCACACACACACACTTGCATTGATTTCCTTTTATTTGTACAGCTTGTTATTCCCAAAACAATTAATGCCATAGACCTAACCACAATTAAAATCCTGGCCCTAAACTTCTCAGAAGATGAGGTTCTGCCTCATTAGGACCAGGTTCTGGTCTCCATGAGGACTATTTACTGGTCCTGACAAGGTCAAGAGTTTATGACAGAAAATCACTTTATGTCACGTGTCTTTCTTCAAAATGTACAAGCAGGGAACGTTTTTGTTTCCTTTGGGAGAGGAGTATATGAGGTGACAACATACATATGTGTATATATATATATATACATATATACTGTACATATATATATATATCAACATATATATGTGTATATGTATATACATATGTATTAAAGTCAGAAAGACAGAATTCTGAGAGTTCTGAGACCTTTCATTTCAGGATTTCTAACGAGTTCTGACTTTTTCTTAGAATTCTGACATTAATTTTAATTTTTCCAAACCCTAAAACCAAGTCTTAACAGCCCTGGTTAGGGTGTGACACAGGACCTTCAAAGAACAATATGTACTTTCACGTTAGTGTCTCCAAACGTCTCCAATGACACCAGAAATAGTCACTAGATTTGTCGCTAGAGTCATCTGAATAGCGACAAAGGCAAAATGGGGGAGCTAGGTTTTGTGAGCGTCCCTCAAAGTGCCACAAACAATGTTTATTTTTTGCAAGACGAACAATGAAAACCAAAAAAATTTAAACCAACCAGAGAATTAAAATTGAAAACAAAGTGAGGTAATAAAAAAAAGAACAAACTTTTTTATTAACCTGGACTCTGGGACAGAGAGACGTCCTTATAAATAATAACATTTATACTGAATCAACAGCCGAGAACATTTATAAACACAATCAGCACAAACAAGTGTTTACGGTCGTTTGTACCTGGAACATCATGACGTTTCATTTTTCTCAATCTCTTTTTTTTTTACATACACCCACTCATAATCCTGAAATACCTGCATGGCAACTTTAATTAACTGCTGCAGCTTCCCCACCGAGTCAGACCCAGACACACACACACACACACACACACACACACACTTAACTGCCTCATGCTCAGCTTCATGCTCAGGCCAGAAAATCAGAGCAGAAAATAGACACAAAATCACACATTCAGTCGAGGCCGTGTGGGTGGAAGGAAAAAAAATCTTCCGCTTCTTCTTCTCCAGGCAGATCTGACGATGAATCACTTTATCCTTTTTATCATTTTTCTCTCTGACACCTGTGGCTGCAATAAGCCTTTTTTTTTTTGTACTAAAAAGCTACCTGTGATCGTCAGAGCCACCTCCTACTTCCTCTGTCCTCTCAAACAATATACGGTATACAACTTAAAAACAAAAGTAAAAACATGCTGCGTGGGGAAGGGGTAGCCTTCTTTTAAAAAATGACAACAACAAAACAATTATAACCTTCTTTTAGTCATCATTGTAAAAGGGTCATTTTGTACAAGGACATTATTTTGACCTACATTTTTCTTTAAACTGTAGGGTCAAACTTGTGGTACACGGGCCAATTTGTGGCCCCCTTAATTCATTTCCTGTGGCCCATCACTGAATATCAACTTAAAATGTCTGTTTTTCATATTTATAGATGAATCAAAACATTTTGTGTGTGAACTACACCATATATCAAATATCCATATCAAAACAAACCCTTTTATTTTGAAATTCCCTGCAGTACATATGCCAGGCCTGTATGTGTCTCTGTGTACTTCATACTACAACATCTACATTCACAGAAACTAGAGACAGAACCAAACCATTGGGGGGTTGAAGGCAACCAGAAATAGAAGTTATCATGACCTTGATTTACCATCCATACCTTGATTGACATCAAATTCCTTTCCAGGACCTTTCAAGAACTGTCCAGGAACCAATTCCCCTCAAATTCAAGTACCGAATGTGTAATGAGTCTACTGCGTACACCCAGCAATGCAGGGCGTGAACCAGTAGGGGGCGTCAACAAGGGAGACATTCACCTGAATAAGACATACAGTATGTACTATAGCTACTTTTGTTTCTCCTAAAAAATCCTGTAAATCCTGATTTGAACTGCAAAGCTGACAGCAACGAGCGCCGTGACAAACGTGACCAAACACACCATGTCGCGTAATTCAAAGACGTAGAGAACAAGTGACACTAAATGAACATGATTTTCTCTTTGTTTCTGTTGCAGCATGACTCCAGCATACATTTGTCAGCCTGCATAACTATTTTTAAACGCGGCCACAGAAGACGCGCTGCTTGTCAGAGGCAACTTGTCTCCGAGATCCGGGCTTTAATCCTGCCTTCGTCTTCTTCTTCTTCTTCTTCTTCTTCTTCTTCTTCTTCTTCATCAATTGTGTTAGACAGCGAGTGTTCTCGCCTGTGAATGCAGCATGTATCGGGAGATTTCTCTGTTTGTGCTGTAATCACAGGAGCTGGAGCTGGGCCCAAAATGTATACATATATCTATATATCTATATATAGATATATATATTTATATGCACACATGCAAGAGCTTTACGGCATCCATGTTGGCCATGTTTTTCTGTTATTTTTGTCAACCTCAGCCCCCAAATCCAATCAGAGCATATCGGCAATCCTTCCCTCTTCCCACGTCCTCCACGTGAAGTTGGAAAGTCACGAAAAACACACAACAATTCCCGATGTCTCTTCAGGACACAACAGAGTGTGTGTGAGGAAGGAGGCGGTTGGTGTGACTGCTGAGAGGCAGTGGTGGAGGAGGGGTGTGCATATATATATAGATATATATATATATCTATATATATATATATAGATATATATATGCATATGTATATATATGTATATGTATATGTATATATATATATGTATACATATATATAAATATTGTGTGTGCCTGCGCCCCTATAGTGCATGCTTGAACTGAGTCCAACTCCAAGGGTGCTGTGATGTCATCCTCCCACCTCTACGTCTCCATGGTTTATTTTTTAACCCCAACGTGAGTCACACAGCTCAAGCTCTCCCAGTAGGAAGGTGCATATATATATATATATATATACATATATATACATATACAGTACCAAACTATATAGATATTTTGAATTTTAATACCCTCTCTTCAAAGACTCTCTCGATATGATCTTGTGCTTGTGCACAGTGGGATGCCTGGGTTTGTGAGGATATATGACAAGGCACAGATTAGATGTTAATCTCCCGCTGCTGTGAAAACATGCAGAGACAGAGGTCAACATTTCTTGCCGTGCATTTCTTGCTTTTGGAGTTTGTGTGCAGCAGATACATTGATAACCGGATCTATTACATCCCTGCAGCTGAGAAAAGACTCCGACTTTTCACTTTTAGTGGTTGCTTTAAAAAAAAAACCAGAGCTCACACAATGCCGATTAAGTGAGTATAGCGGCGTGTAGATGTTGTTTCACTCAACAAAAGATTTGTTCAGTTGCACTGCAAAAAATGGCTCTAAAAAACTAGAAAATAAAACCACTTTTAGGGAAAAATGACTTCAAGTCAATTACATATTTTGAATTATACCTTAAAGGGATACTTACCAAGTATCTTCCCAGAAAATGACTTTGGTAGAAGTTAAAGTCATTTGTTTTTATAATATTACGTAAGTAAAGTATATGACATTTACTGTACTAAAGTATCAAAAGTACAAGTATTAAAAAAAGTTAGGGTTGAGCCATGGTGGCTCAGTGGTAGGGCAAGTTCAACTGGAAGTTTGTGCGTTCAATTCCCGCCCTATATGTGTTCTTGAGCAAGACACTTAATGGGTGAAAACTGTCGTGTAAAGCAGCTCATCAAGACTAGAAAAGCTCTATATAAATACAGACCATAATACCAAGTCTTCTTCTTCTTCTGGTTTTATTTGGTAGTAACGAGTAACAAAGAAGTGTCCACAAAAAAGTGAATTAGTTGTGGTGTAGACACACATTTTCAGATGTAGACCAAACAGAGGTGGAATAATTACATCAACAGCAAAAACCTTTAATAGATTTAATTGAATTCAAAGCTATTATTGAGTTTCCCTTTGGAACGTACACACGAGGTAAATCATGGATGATGAACCCTCGTCCTGAGTCTCGTCTTTACAGCAACTGGCCTTCAACTTGGCGGACAGGAATTTAAGGAGTGTTCAAATAAAGCTGATGGCACAGGAAAAAAACTGGTTTATTTGTCTTTCTCTAACCGTTTCTTTTAACCAAAGACGTTTGAGCTTCTGGCTATAAAACCCCCAAACCCATCAACCACCCCATTCCCTGAAGTGTATGTATCCAATTCAAGCTCATAAAGAAATAATAAAGACTCAAAGTTTCCTTTGAAGTATACATCAACTTTTCATCAAGTGGGAAAAAAAAAGAAAGAAAGTTTCATTTGCTACCAATGAGTCCACCATTACCTTTCCAGTGGAACATCTTGACATTTATTGGATTGATTTTCCTGAAATTGAGCTCTGACATTTGTAACCATCACCCATGAAATGTAATAATGTCTCATTTATCATCAGGTCAAGACCTTAAAGCGACAGCAGCCGCTAAACAGTCGATTTGTTAAGTTTTATCCAACGTTTTGGATAAAAAAACACTTTCCATCCTTGGTAGACAATAAAGTTCTATTCTATTCTATTCTATTCTATTCTTACATCAGGTGAACACTCCGAGTGCTGGGTTAGCACTTATTTAAAATTAATGCACGTTAAAAGAGTGTATTAACAGTTTAAAGTGAAGAACAACAAAAAAAAAAACGGAATTTGATTTTAGAGTTTTGCATTTTAATTTTGAAATTTGAACAGTATAAGACATATTTCCAATACATTTCTCTGAGTGTGTGTGTGGGGGTGTTATATTACTGTAATAATTTGAAGTGCAACTTCTTATGGCGCGTTTCCACTGGCTCGCCTCGCCTTGCCTTGGCATGGCACGGTTAAGTTGCGTTTCCACTGCCTGTGACGGTCAGAGTGCCGTCATAGGAAGAGATGTCAGACACCAGAATCAAGCCGAACAATGTCGATCAGGTAAAAAGAGTAAACAATCCTAAAAACATGGGTTAATCTCCAACAATTACCAGGGAAAATGTCTAAAATCTCAATATTTAATAGAGGAGTCTGGTGTATTTAGTGACAGCACTGCTCGTCTCTCGCAGCCGTGCCATGACGTGCCGTGGTGAGACGAGGCAATGAGCAATACACTCTGTGTTAAAGGGTTAAATCAGGAGTTTTCAGACGTGGGCCACACAGTAGGTGTAGTGGTTAGTACTCTTGCCCGTGCAGTAAGAAGATGCGAGTTTGTGACCCGGGTTAGAACAAGGGCCTTTCTGCATGGAATTTGCATGTTCTCCGCGTGTGTGCGTGGCTATGCTGTATGTTGTTGTGTTATGTGTTTTCCTTTTCTCTGTTACTTTATTTTACACGTTGTGCAAAAATTGACACGTGTACTTTGTGCGTCTTTTAAGTCAAGATGTTAAAAATGATGAGCTGTCCCAAACGCCGTCAATCCACGAGTATTAGCTCCATCTTCTGACGCCGCCCAGTTCCTCTCTACACAATAACCACCTGCAACCAAACGCCAACATGGAGACAAACACCAATCACGGCACAAGTCCTCGCAAAACAAGCGCGTCGAATTATGTCTATTTTCGGAGCCCACTGTCTGCGTTACACCCCTCAGTGAAGGGGACAAAAGAGCCAGTGTGTGTGAAAACAACTTGTCGCCTTTCTTCGTGTCAATCTCTATTAGTGTTGGAGCACCGCTTGAGTGGAACTTTGTGAATGGGGCCCATTCTTTTCATTCCTCTGCTTCCAAGGGCAACAGAACCAGGAATTCCACCACACTCCCCTCGCCGGGTTACCACGGTCATGTATCCGATAGGTGGTCGCCCCCCATGTCCAGACTTCCCAATTTGACATCTTAATGTGTCTCAGACACTGCTGCAGCGCCACCTACTCTGATGCCGTGGGTTAAAGACGGAGCTTTAAAGCCACTTTTTCCCTGTCTCATTAAAATTCCTTCTTTCAGAGCTGTCAGATTGGCTAACAGAGGATATGAAAGATAACAGTGGAAGACGTCAAAGATGCCAGAAGCACAAAGACTCTGACAGACCCTCTCCCTGCAGGGAACCATCTGGTTCTGAGTGGAGCCGAAAATAATCTGTAAATTCGTCGCTGAGGAGGAACGGCACCGTTACGTGTCGTGCTCCGTTTTCATATCAGAGCAGATATTTACAGATATGAAAAATTGTATCCAAACTGATTTAAGTCATATTTGGAATAAAGGTGTAAATCTTTCCTTGGAAAAGGTGTAAAAGTAATGTATTTGTTCATGTAACTAAATGTTACAGTATAAAGTACAAATACTACGTTACTGGACTTAAGTACAAAATTCACATATCTGTACTTGGACATTTATATTTCTCGCAACTTTTACTTTTACTCCACTACATTTCCTCTAACTGTCTTTGTTACTCGTTACTACCAAATAAAATCAGAAGAAGAAGAGTTGGTATTATGGTCTGTATTTATAGAGTGCTTTTCTACACACGACAGTTTTCACCCATTCACACGCTGCAACATGGGGTTAAGTGTCTTTGCTCACGGACACATATACACTGGCAGAGCTAGGAATTGAACGCACAACCTTCTAGTTGAATGACAACTTGCTCTACCACTGAGCCACCATGACTCAATCCTAACTCCTCGCTAAAAAATACTTTTACTTCTAAAATGTATATTTCATATCAGAAAATGACCTTTGATACTTAAGTACAGTAAATGTCATATACTTTAAGACTTTTACTTAAGTAATATTAATATATAATATATTATAATAATAATAATATATATAAAATATAATATATATATAATATAATATTCAAAAAAACGACTGCAACTTCTACCAAAGTCATCTTCTGGTAACATACCCAAGTATGCCTTTAAGGTATTTTATACAAGACGCTTTACTTGGAAATAAATGTGTAAAAGTACTGCATTTGTTGTCATGTAACTAACAGCAAAAATGGTATATTTAAATAACAGTGAATCATTTTACACAATTAGAACATTTGTACCCACTAATGTACATTGACAAGACAATATATGTACATATACATATATACAGTACATTTATTGTATAACAAGATCTGTAGAGTAATTGTCTGTGTTCTTATTCCTTCCCACGCACACTGTTACTGTATTTTGAGTGTTAATTGTTGTCCATTCACACTGGAAAGTGACAAACTGTTGTCTGTGTGTAGTAGCCTCATTACAGTTGGAGAAAAAGAACTCAGTTCAGTTATGTAATATGATCAGACACGACCTAAAGTAACAGAAAACATGGCTTTATGTTGTCATTTCTCTTTTATCCACCATGCTGTATTAATCGGTAAGCATCAAATATGTCGCGATGTCGCCATGGTAGAGGCTACAACATGCAAAACTAGTCTTTTTAAATTCTAAAATGGATGCTATCTGTTACATTGCGTTCTTCTGACATCAGAAAACATACCAGAATCAGTATGTCAGCAGATATTTAACTGTTTTTGGTTTGTTTGCATGAATCGTACAAACAGTGAAGACCATGAAGACACACACAAGCTATTGACAGATTAACCCTTAGTGCTCGCGCGACGCGGATCTGTGCCGCAGGTGCACCCCTGGTAAATTTGCCGTGAGAATAATACACAACTCCTTATATGGACATCCTGGGAGGGGTGTGTTTATAGGTCACATATTCAGGCTTTAAAAATTTCATTTTTTGTAGTTGTCGTTGTGATTTGCATCTTTAGTTGTGACATAAAGTAGCAATAATTGTTACAGAAGTCACAAAATAGAGCGTTTTCCTCTTCTTTTCCTTCATAAAAAGGAGCCAAGTGAACGTTGAACTGTGAGGTATACTTACACAATTCATAAATTCAATCCCATTTTAAACATTCTGAGTACTGAAATGCAAAAAAAAAAACGACATAAGACACTCTATATTATTATATTCTTATAGCCTCTGTATATACTGTAACGCTTAGACACAGTACTGGAAAAAACAAAAATGCTTTGTGTTCAAAGGGTTTAATAATATCATTATATCATTATATCATTTTAAAATGCTGACCGCTTGGAGGAGGAGGAGGAGGAGGAGGAGGAGGAGGAGGAGGAGGAAGGACTTTTTGAGTCCATTACCAGATACTTATGAATCCCTCTGGAGAATTTGGGTGCATTGCATTTCCTCCCTAAATGTGTATTAATGTATTAATAATGACGCCACCGCACTCTTGGTCGTTTATAAAGTTCTCAATAACAAAGTCATATCGCCCTAACTCCTCTTAATCTCACCACAAGAGGAGGAATTAAGTTCTCAACGTGTCACCTTGTTTCCCGCCGCATAAGGAACTTAAAGCGCCACTGTTTTATGAGCAAATCTAACAGGAATTACAGGCATTGAATGCTGCCCATGTATCCCCTCCATATACAGTGCTCTCTAATCCATACTGAATTGTGTTCCGCAGCAAACTCAATTAGACTACTTGAGCTAATCCTCGGGGAGCAGTTTTTCACCAGAGAACAATACAAAGCCACCCACACAAATATCCGGCCCACAACAGAACACAGTGCACACACAGAGAGAGCGAAAGACCCATATAAGAGCGACAGGAATAGAAAGGTTTTAATGACGGAAAACTCTCTCTCTCTCTCTCTCTCTCCCTTTTGTCTTAATTAGATTATTATGCAACTCTGGGTGACATTTTAGAGAAGCGCGTACATAGAAGGTGGGAGTGAAAGAAGATGGAGAGGTGAATGTGAAGAGGATGAGTAAATAAAAAGAAAAGAAAGGAGAGACGACAACGGGGTCCGGTGTTAATAATTACGGAGGAAGAAAAAAAAGAAGGAGTTTGAGGGCAGGGAGTACAGAGAACAGAGTTTGTAACATGTTCACGGAGGATTGTGTAGGAGATGGAGAGAGATGAGTTCCTGTCACACTGATACCTGCAGCACTCTGATGAATCTCATCTAATTCAAGTTTTATCCTGAAATAATTCATGTATGTGAGGAAAAAAAAGGGTGGAATTATTCAACTATAAGCTATAACATACAGCAAATGGATCTTTATTACGATATTAATAACCTGTTGTTCTCATATCTGGTATATTTCGTCTTCTGTGTTTTTCACAGAAAACATTTTTGGTGAACTTCGCACATTTTCAACCCGTTCAGCCGTATTTCTGTTCAAAGTACTGAACTAATCTTTTTTTAATCCACTTTATTCTAATGATTCACTACACCGAAAACAACGGCTTTACAAGTTACTAGTTTGTGTTTGTATATGATGCCATTTGATGCGCTTTTCACAAAGAAAACATATTGATAGAATGTTATCTAGTACATGCAATAATGTTCCTATAATTTTAAGTTACTTTTATTTTACAAGAGTTAACATTTTCTAAGATAAGATAATTTGCTCTCTCATCGTCCTCCTCTTCCTCACATACGTCAGACACTGGTATAGTGACATTAGATTAAGATGGAGCGAGAGATAAGGTGACTATTATTATTATTATTATTATTTAATGCATAATTATTATTTTCTATGCACTCCACTCCAATCACGTACCCTAATGTATCCAGTAGAAGAGTATTTCTCCTGAGGAGAGCAAGCTCGCGTACCACTGGTGGAACACGTGCCACAGTTTGAGAACAACATGGCATTAAAGCAAACTTGATAGTGTCATAAAGGCAAAGTTTTAATTATACTGGAATATTGTATGCGTAATATGTGAAGCTAATTTGAATAATACTTGTCTGAGTGCAAATACTAAGATGAATCGTTAAATTCCAGTACAAAAGCATCCCCGCAGCAAAAAGTTGGCACTGAAACAACCAAACGTCAGTGGAATTCGTCTGTGTTTGCCCTTGACAAACACAAGTTATATTATACGCATGTTTAGTAACCTGTCTGTGTCATACAAGCGAGGCTGGGTGTAAAACAGGTAGAACAAAGACACGAGACAGTTCAGTGAAACTCGAGGAGTCTATTGTATTGTTTCCCACTTTTCAAACACATAACTCTACTATTGTTATTATTATTATTATTATTATTTTCATTTAGTCTCACTGCCGACATCGTCAGTATTTCCAGCCACGCGAGCAACTGTTTTCAACAGAAGAAAAAGTTCCAATAAACCCACCGAGTGACAAAAGCTGAATAAAATTGTCAAATAAAGGGTTATAATCTCGCAGATATAGCTCAGTTTACTTCCTGCACAGTTGAATGAATTTAAAGCAGCAAAAAATGGCACCTTTTCTCCTGTGAAACTGGAATAAAACTGCCATTTATATTATTGCCTCTTTATGGTGTATTAATCTTTAACGGTATAATTATCAACCACTTGACAATTGATAATTACTGCACTTATAGTGATTGTTTTTTTTTTTATCCCTTACATCCACATGGAGTAATAATATAAATATTATTTAAAAACAAACACTGACATGTGACACTAACGTGATAATTATACTTGAGTTTCAAACAATATATGTGTACAGTTGTATACATACATATAAGGTTTTAAATTATACATATTCCAAACTTGAATCATGGATAGTCACAAACTTGCTGTACATTGTAGATATGTACAAATGAGTTTAAGATATATGACACACCACATACACGTGAATTAAGAAAAGTGACGTCATTAGTTCAAGGAAGCATGAAGTTGTGGACATGTGAAATGACAGTTTTGTCCATGTGGAAGCCTGAAATGTTCATTTTGGACCAAGACAAATTTAAGCTCATATCTATAGTAATCTTCATCAGCAGGACTAGCGGTTAAATGTTACACCTGCTTGCGCTTGCTGTAGTTGACGATAAACGCGTAGCAGATGTTGCTACCACAGCTTAGCTGGTGGTGGTCCGCACCTTACGTTCGACTCTCGCGATAGTACAGACAGAGCTCGCTCTGGTGATTCGTATCGCGAGAGTAGAGCCCGGAGGAGATCCAATGAGAAGCGGCGGAGAGTGACGTCACCGCGGCGGCGAGGGCGGAGCGACGATCAGGCTGCAACTTTGGATGAACTTCTGATTTGAACAACACCGAGAGGCGGACGACAGAGGGACGGAGAGACACGCTGAGAGAGAGAGAGGGAGGCAGCAACGGCAGGGGAGACGAAAGTGGAGAAGCCACAGAGGTCTTCTATCACACAATACACTTACTCTCGGTTTGTTTGTGCCTGTAACGGCTGCGACTGGTTGTGTTTGACGGCTTCGAAGCAGCGAGAGCTTTATTTTTTCACCCCCTCTGGAAAACGCGGACAAGGTGGAAATGAATAAAGGTGAGTGCGCTCTCCTTCTCCTCCTCTGCTCTTCTGCTCCTCTCACTGACACCGAATGCAACACCGTTAGTTTTGTTGGAGCAACATACACTTTGTAAATCCATAATTTGCACACTTCACTGTTAGCCTTAATGAATGCCAGGTTTTAAAAATCCTGCACTGGCAATTTAAGCTGTAGGAGTCAGGTAGTGCTATTCACATGAACAAGTATTATAGTAGCTTAGTTTGCTGCTGTCTTCTAACGAGCCCTGTGTCGTTAGCTTTTTAGTTAGCGTGTCCCCTCTCTAGTGTCTCTATAAGCACAGTTTGAAAATGAAGACAGCGACTCACGAATTGCTCCTAAATTTAAACAGGAAAGCGTGCAGAAATGAAAATCTGATAAAGCTAAGTGTTGTTTACTTTGGGGACAGTGTGGCTGCTGTATAATTGGGATGGCTAGCTGCTGCCGCTCTTGTGGGTTTCCTGTCTTCGCTGACTTGATTAATACATGTCATTTTTGTACGTGATTTATTCATGGAAGACAAGTGCTGTCACATTTTGGGTTGTGTTTTTTTTGTGTTGGCCAAGTTGCTCCCCCTTTTCCCTCTGGAGGTCGCAATGCAAAGTCATGGTAATGAAGGATTGATTTGAGCATTTGCAGCTCTCAAATCCCTGTGTGCATTCAGACAGTGACACACCAGAATCATCAGATCTCAATGAAAATCATCAATGATCTGCGATTGATTGATGGATTGATAAGAGCAATGCACACTTAAGAAGTTGCACCAAGTCAAACATCAAGCCCTGAGCTGAGTTTCTGCCTGATGCTCTGTCAGAACCAGCCTCATTAATCAAAATGGCCGTCTGTGTTGTGTTGTCAGATTTGAACAGTGATGTATTAAATGGTGAAGGTGGCATGCTGGGATTTAACCACACAATGAGCAGTGAGACTGCTGTTGTGAGAAAACCCAACAATGCTTTAGTTCATTTAAGTTTGATTGCAATAGTCCATGCTTGTGTCTGTGCTCACCTCAACCTTCATGGCACTTTGTGTACAGTTAAAAATGCACAGAATCAGCTTTGGATACATCTTTCATCCTCAATACCTCAGCATTTTGGTGTCCCTTAAATTCACGTGTTGAAAGTGATGCTAGTTGTAGATTTGGTTTGAAAACCGTTGAGTAGCTACTATGTTCTCATTTGAAAATGCTATGTTATAATGGTTATGCGAGCATTTCAGCTCTGTATCATAATCAATACGCATCCGTGCTAACACATCTATATCACGTGACCATTACAGTACAAGTACAGGCATGCATATGCGGTTATAAACAGGAAGCAGATTCTCTCCCGCTAGTGTTTACTTGCATTCAGAAAATGCGGGGACTAGAACGAGCAAGAATTTCGTTTATGAGGCTGATACTGAAAGCAAATGTTAGCTATATAACTGCGTCCATGTCTTCTAACGTCTCAGTTGCCACCCGTCTAGGTTTCTCCTTGTTTGGGGCTTGAACATGCCACACTAGTATGGACGGCGGGCACATTTGGAGAACAATTTATGCATTTTTAAATGAAAACAGAGTTGTTTGGATGTAGCCTGAGCTGTCCTTTCCTTTAATGGAACCCTGACAGGGATTTTTATTGTAAGTGGACCCCCTGTAGCTGCTCTTTATTCAGTTATTGCTGCCATCTCCACCTGTGGAGTCCGTCCTCAGGCAACAAGCTTCGGCACTTCAGGGGGTTTGTATAGACACATGGAAACCTGCTGCTTCCTTCTTTGACAATTCCTAAATGGACACAGCGGCGGCATTAGACATATATTCCCACTGTGACGGCATTTCAACTTCTTTGTGTGCTTTGCTTTGGCTGCTGCGACCAGTCAGAAAACAGAAAAACAAGCAAACTTTCGAACATCTCGTGCCCGTCAGCCTTCGCTGCCTGTGAATGCAGAGTAGATTTGCCTGCAGTGCTGCATTTGCAACATTAAGAGGGCTAATATAGCGCGTATGTAGGTGGACGTGTGCATGTTCTTTAACACGTGTAAGAGTCGAAATAGATTTAAGGGGTTGCGTAAAGAGAAAAGGGAAAATGTCAGGGTTGCTGATGGGCAGCTAATAGATTATCACAGGGATTTGGGGATTTAGGGCGTCTGAAACATCTCTCTGGGTGTTCTTGGAGTTGGCGAATGAAGCGGTGTTTGAAAGAGCTTCGAATCTCTACATCAGAAGCACAGCAGGGGACCTCATTGGGAATTTTAAATGAGGAATTTCCCATGGCCTTGGTCAGTCCTTAGGAGTGAAATTGTAATGTTTTTTAAATTTGTATTTGATTTGGACATGGTCACTCTTTTTTAAAAAAGCCTCCAGTGTGTATTCTCGGCCTTTCTGGGACAGCCAAGGCTTTTGGCAGTGCTCGCAGAGAGGAATCTGGCAAATGAAGAGTCATGAAAAAGAGGACATTTCAGTCTCAATCTGGCCAGCGTGCACTTCTGTGTACATGCGATACATCACTCTAACAGAAACTCAAAAAATCCTGTTTATCTGTTTCCAACCTCCCACACTAGCCTCACTATATGTCCCCCTCCCTCGCTGGCTTACTTTCTCGCAGCTCTCTGCCTCGTCCCTGCCTCTCCTGTCTCACTTGTGTCACTGCTTCTTTACTCTCCACTTCCCACGATTTCCTCCTCCCCTCTCTCATCACTGACAGTTCTTTTTCCTGTCATCTTCCTTCCTTCCTGTTGTGAAGGGCGTGCAGGGATTCTTGACGTTCTCATCATTTCTGTCCACGTTGCTCACCTTATCTCTTCTCCTTGCTTTCTCCCATTTCCCCCTCCTCCCTCCCTTCATCTCAACTCAGTTTCTCCTCTCCCTCGCTCTCGTTCTGTCTCCCTCCCCTTTTCTGCTGTCTCTGTATGCTGGTGGTTGGAATGTGAGCACTCCCTGTTGAAGGTCTTGGGGTGGGCTGTCTTTTGAGAAATACCAGAGCAACAAATACTCATTTAACAGTGAATAGATCACATTACAGGGCAGAATGATTTAATAAAACTGAGGCTCCAGCAAACCAGGGGTTTTCCTTCTTGTAAATATTAAAGGTGGTCATCTGTCTTAAATCTGGGGAAAATATTTGCGTTGTGACCTCTGTGTTTCCCATTTATTACCTAGAGTGTGTTCACCTCAGTCACCAGTCTTATTTTTCCTCCCACTGAAACAATTATAGCTGTCTTAATAATTATGGTTGGGTATTGCTCCTGAATTGATTTGATTTCCGATTTTGATTAGATTCCTTGTGGATTAATTTAGAGCCGTGGTTCTCAAACTGTGGTACATGTACCACCGGTGGTATGTGTGGAAAATCCAAAATACTGTTCTACTGTATATACCAGGGTATGTGAAAGGACTAGAGCTGAGGAATTTTGAGCACAGTGTGTAGAAAATTAAACAAATAACAAGAAGTTAGTCGTCTTATCTCTCGCTCCATCTAACACTGATTTCACTATACCAGTGTGTGAAGTATATGTGAGGAAGAGGAGGATAATGAGAGAGCAAATTATCTTATTGGGAATAAATCTGCCTCCTGTGAAAAGTCTGTAGCTGACTTTACTCGGCCTATTTACACTCTATTTTAATGTTGCAGATAATGATAATACTTCGAGAGCTCAGTATTTTCTCAGGTGGTACTTGTAGTTTGAAAACCACTGATTTGGAGATATTTGAGTTTCCATATCAATTGCTCAATTTGAATCTCTCTAACCTGCAGTAGATAATTCAAACCCGAACCTTGAAAAAACATTTTTTGCTCCACATATCCAGCCTAGAAGCACATCAGGCAGCTTGAAGTTGTCTAGCATAGAGCGCAGTGTGTCCCTGGCTTGGCCTGCATTTATGCTCTATTTGCTCATCAGATGATGACAGTGACGGTGATGGTCATGAGCGGGCAATTACGACAACAAAGCATCTGAACTGTGATGTGTGGAAGTATTTCTGCTTCTACACCATAGATGGCACTTCGCCTCGGCTGTAAGCTTAGCTGTAGCTACCAGCAATAGTCTTCCAAGATAAAGATAGATTAAAAGATAAATATAAGGATTTTTATGACTCCATATCGGATCTTTCAAATAAAGATATGATTTGTGTTGGATCAATAATAATAATAATAACACCATTGCTTCATTTTAAAACGGTGTGCAGTGGACAGTGGTTCCATGTGTCATAGCCAGGCCATTAGAGACATTGGGAGAAGTCCAGTTTCATCAGTGAGCTGTCCAAAACACCCACAGAGGTTTTACTGTTGTTGACACACAGGGTGCACTCACTGCTGTTTCCGGATGTTTCCTGCGATGGGCATACAGTTCTCAGCAGGCGAGCAGAACATTGCAAAGCATGACATACACAACATTGTGTTGTATTCCCGTCTTAGCTCGAGGTGTCGCTGTAGATGCTCGGGTCTTTAGCTAGTCTTTAGCTTAAAAAAGTGGCATTTGCAAACTTCTTAAGCAGGCTAAAAGGTACAAACCAAAAACATGTACTATGAGGCTATTTGACTTCTTGATGTGTATTTCAGAAACTCGGGGCGCACTTCATCAGCTACGTGTGCTGGAAGGTGATCTATGGGTTATCTTGCTCTAACAGGAGAAGGACAGAATTAACAAATAGGATGAAGAGTTTGCTTGAAATAAGGACGAACAAAATGAGACAAGATATGGTCTTAGAGTTTGGATATCGTCCTATCGTGATAAGGAATCTGTGAGGACTTTTCTTGGTTGTTGCATTGATAATCATCATATTTATTTTATTTAATACATTTGTGAAGCCCACAGTAAATATTATATATATATATATATATATATATATATATATATATTGCATTAAAAAGCCAGAGAAACAAACCAGATATTATCTGTATTTTAAGCATGAAATACAGATATTTTTATTTAATAGTGTATTTACAGCTACGCTCTCACTCTCCTGAGAAGCACAATCATTTCAAAAGAAAAAACTTTTCATGAGTGCAGAGAAGCAACCTGTGTGCAACTTTATATCCTGATTATTTCTAAGCCATGTCGCCCAGCCTTGACCTTAATCACCATGAATGATAGCGTAGCTTGGCAAACCTAACAATGGTATTTAATTCAGATGATTCGATAATGGACCATTGAGCATTCTAAAACAACCAAAACCAAAATTTAATTTGGGTTTAATTTCCTTTTTAAAATCATAGCTAATAGATAACAGAGAGAGTATCCCAGGGGGACTTGGTTGCAGCAGCCGTTCTAAAAATGCCTAGCTCTGTCTCCTCTGACACATGTGAAGTGCATATTGTTTTCCTTTAACAAACAGCCTCCGCGGTGTTTTCTCTGATATGTGAAATTGCATATCTCCTTTGATCCGTGGCCTTGTGCAGAGGATACATTTGGAAACCCCTGTTGAGGCGTCCGCTTGGTGATGTCGAGGCCTTTTCATATCATCCAGAGGAGGAAAGAGGGAGCACATGCAGAGGCAGTTAATTTTAGCCATTCCACCTGAGGTGATGGCACTTTACAGCTAAATATCCCTTGAATTGAATCCCCTTCTCCTCCTCCATATCATCCACTACACTTTCATGCACTACACTCGGGTGAAATAACCGCAGCATTAGGGCTATAAGAGTGGATTAGAGCACATGGAGGCAGTATGGATTACAAAAGCTTACATTTCAGTTGTGACAAAGTATAAAAAACACACCATGAAACAATGACTAAGCAGGCTAATCCGCGCAGAAGTAAACACAGGGAACACGCTGTACAGATGGAGAAAGAGAGAGGGAGAGATTTTTAGATGCTGTCAGCATTATCAGTCTTGTCATAGTACAAGTGGGGGATGAGGATTGTCACTCGACAACAGCATTTAGAGGGAAAGACACTGCAGTCTTGGTGTATGTGGATGTTTTAGAAATTTAAATCCCACAGAAGATTGCCTACAGAATTGGATAAAATATTTAATTTGCTTTGGAATAATCAGGCGGCGTGCCCATGGCAAAGTGACAGTGACGACTCAATTTAGAATTTGGACTGTAGTCTGTTCAAAAACACTGGGGCCATTTGGTACCAGTACGAGGGGCTGACATCACAAGATATCAATTATAGACGGTTGATTCTTTGAACTTGGCTTTAATAAAAGTGATGTAACCTCAGTTTTTACTACAATTTTCCACTCAAACGCACCCAAATCCTTCTAAACACAGCACACTCCTGTGAGCAGCTCAGCCTCTATCTATTTAATCCCCAGTTTCACTCTTTTCTTGACTCCGTTTATTTTGAAAGTATGAAATTTAGGGCCACAACTAATGATTATTATTATAGTTTTTAATGTTCCTTTGTTATGTGGAGCAAAGAAACCAGAAAATATTCATATTTAAGAAGCAGAAAAATCATAAAACCTGAAAAAAAAACCTCAAACGGATTAACTAATTATCAGAGTAGTTCACGATTCATTTAGTAACCATTAATACATAGAAATAATCAAAATAATTATAGGTTTGTTTCTTGTAAAGTGGTGTTAAGAATCCATAAATGCTGCTACTCTAGATCACCGAGATGCTCAAACATAATAGTCTGTTGATTTTATATCTATATATCTATCACATAAGTGACCAGCTTCAGAGTTGGCAGGTGACTTTCTAAGGGCACCAGTGTGTGCAGTACTGACTTTGACGTTGTTGGATAAGAATTGCAAGAGAAACGGAAACAGGTGTTGTACTAGTTTGTCGCACAAAATAAAATATAGCCTGTGTTACCCCGCATAACTCGCACCTTCACCGCATGGAATCAGCCGCACAGATACGGCGAGAAGCCATCCACAGCTGCTCGGCAGATGTTTCCATACAAACTGAGTCGACACATGACGTTGTGACATACATGTTGTAGTTGTGTTCAGTTTTTAAAAAACCACCGCAAAACGAAAACAGTTTGTCGTTCAAAGTCGGAGCGGAGGTGCAACATGGTCATTATCCAGCTTCAAACATGGATTTGTGTCGGAAATTGAGCTCTCTCTTTCTCTCTCTTACTCAAGATGTACTCAAACTTTCCTCTCATCTCGTCCAAGATGACATCAAAAGAATGTGAGCGAGCACGAGACATGTATACAAGCGTCGCCACAATTCCCACCAACTGCCTTGCCATCTGTTTCCATGCAGACACAGCCCTCAAATTTCAGTCTCGTTGGCTGACTAAAAGGATGTTGCCACTGTTGGCTGCCTGGGCTGGTATTAGAGATAGAAGTGCTTTTCTCATCCTGAAGGATTTGTTAATTGCTGCTGTGTCCCTGCTGCCATCATGTGTGTGTGTGTGTGTGTGTGTGTGTGTGTGTGTGTGTGTGTGTGAGAGAGAGAGAGAGAGCGTGGCACTGTGCCCTGAAATGTATGCAAGCTATTTACCAGGATATTACATAGCTATGTCAACACTCAAGATGTGATTTGATTGAATTCGCTCATGCAGGATAGGGCTGTTAGGAGAATTATTAATTAGCACAGGTTATTCTGCGTGCTAGTATTAGCTGCGATATTATACATGCCTGTTGCAAATAAGTACATGTCAGGACAGGCTTAGCATGGTAGCTATGTGTTCATTAACTCTGATGATTTACCTGATTTTGAGCACTAAATTCCTGGTTTTGTGGGTGGAAAGGGAACTTGGCTTGTAACCAGAGGGTTGCCAGTTCCCCACAGGTCAAAAAAGGGCTGGGTACCCAACTTGCATTGCTCCCCGGGTGCTGCTCAGTGGCTGCCTGCTGCTCCTAATTCTAGGCAGGTTTCTAGTAGAGGATGGGTTAAATGCAGAGAAGGAATTCCCCCCCTGCAGGACCGATAAAGGACTGATTTATTGTTGTATTTACAACGTGTCAAGTGAAGCACCAACTGTGATGTGACGCGTGTAATTTGACGGAGCATCATCACTTCTAAGGGGGTTCGCCTGTTAGAGCACAGCAAGAAGATCGCCAGTTCTCAGCCCGGTGCGTTGGGTTTTCTCCTGGTTCTCCCATGGTGGACAGGAGAGATATCCAGGGTGTGACCCTGCCTTTCTCCCTATGTCAGCTGGGATTGGCTCCAGCAGCCCTGCCACCCTCATGTGGAGGATAAAGCGATAGAGAATGAATGAATGAATGAATGAATGGATTAATGATCAGTTCGCAGGAATGACTCTCTACCCAAAACCAAATATTTTTGTTTTAAATGTCATGGAACAGGGGAAAAACACAGTTACATTCTTCACAGTCTAATGCTTTTTTGCAGATGACAGAAACTGTTGGTAAAAAAAAATCAAGAATCAAGTGGCAGAAACCATGGCAACACTGTCAAATAGTGCATCTCACCTCAGTGCATCCATAATCTGGTAAACTGGAGTTGTAAAGTGGTGACATGATCAAAATTACGGCACTATCTCAGTTTAACAGTAATGCCTGCAGTTAAGTTGGCAAAGCTTTCGTCAAACAGGCGCAAACACTTTTTCTTTGTAAAGGAGCGAGTGAAAAATCATTTTTTGCCAAGGACTTCTCTAAAAAGTATCATACTGTGTGATGAGACAGGTTCTGACAGTTGTGGCTGATTTCATTTTTGAATGAGGACCGAAATAACTAATCCCCATCCCAGTTTGTTTTCTCTCACGTGCTCGTCGGTCCTCTCATACGATTTGTGCACCTTGAACTGAAATGTTTTGAGCCACGGCCAACTAGACGCACATTATGTGCTACACTATCCCAGTGATGGTGTCATGAATTTCATTAACACTGCATGGAAATTGATTTCTATGGGGCAAAATTGGGGATATTTGCTTCTAAATTTCGCAAAATTGAATAGAATGTCCTGCAGACTCCACTGTAGTGATGTCCCTTCCTTTTTCCAGAATGATGTCCTCGCTGTAAAATGCTGAAGTTGTACTCTGCTGTACTGTAAAATTCACATGATTGCCTGCCTGATTGCTTTCACATGATCTGCTCTTTACTGTGAACCACCTACGTTAATGTTGCACTGGATAAAATGACAATCCAGAACAATCCAGTTACCACGGAGCATTACAGTACAGTATTTATCCCCCTTGGAACATTTGACCCGTCCTCACCCGACTGTGTCAAGAGAATCCATTGCAGTTGATTGATGTGAAAGCTGTAAAATAAGAGCATGCTCATTTACATAATTAGAAAGAAAAACAACCAGTTCCTGTCTTCTGCAAATTCAGTATGATTTGATTATTAAATGATATGATAGGGTTTTGATCACGGAACATAGATTTTTCTTCCCTTTTGTGAGGCGGCGCCAGCCACAGTGTCTGCATAACTGCTCTCAAATCAAAATAAGATCATCATCTCGAATTACTGATTAATGTATTCCTGCAGGATCTCTGTGGTTGGGCAATGTCAGAGTTTTCTGAAGTAAAGGAGGAGAATTCAGTCAGTCTTTTTTTCTACTTTTTTTGATAAGGAGACATTTAAAGTTTTAAGTGTTGGCTGGATCTGCTTCCATACCAGAGATCGTAGAGCAATTCCTAAGGCCAGTTTCTGCTGCAGTGAATAAAATGCCGTGGATTTTACAGTAGTGGGAGGTGGAAAATTCGGTGTATTGATAAAAGGTGCATGTGAATGGGCGCAGTGACAGTGGTGTTATTGAATAAAAGAGGGAGTTTTAAGAAATGTCTCTCCCAGCGTCCGCATTTCACTGTACCGAGGGAGACAGAGCGGAAATAGTGGATACAGTGGACGAGAGGAGGAAAAGTGTGGACTGATGAGGAAACCACAGCATTCTTCCACTTGGTGCAAGAAGCAGATATTGCAACGATAATGAATTGAAACGGCAGCTATCGGCACTCTTTATTTACATCAACAAGTTGAGCCTTGTTTTCCTTTTCTGGGGTGATACAAACTTTTACTTATCTCGATGATTTGCTTCGCAGCAGTTGATGGAAACACAGAATAATGCACATTTACTTCTGCTGAATCTTTGCCAATACATTTTTTAAACTTAGCGAATGACATAACCTGACGCGCACCCTGCTAGAAATGTAACTACATCCATATGGTAGCATGTTGCGGGACAACCACACAAACCTCACCTTTCCTTTCGCCTCAGTTAATTCAATGATTGAATATGATATCATCTCTGATGTCTCCTCTTGTGTATGTCTTGCATTAAAAAAAAATCTACCCTCCTATGCAGAGTGCAAACTAGGCTTAAAGGTCAGAAAACGCGACTTCCTTAACAGACCGCTGTTTCTCCTCATGTGCCGCCCCAGGCGAACCTTCTCTGACGACAGCCACACAAGTGGAGGAAACGGAGGCGCGGGATTAAAGGAAGACGTATCCTGGTCATTGTTCGCCGCTGCTGGAAGGGGATTCCTCTCTGTTTTTTATTTTTTTTGAACTACTCGAAAGTTTGGAAGGCCGTCATCTGTTTGCAGTAAGTTTTCTTCATTTTTTTTGATCAAATGCATTCCGTACTTAATGCACTGTATAGCACTATTAAACTTGGATGCAGCTGCTGATGTTATTTGACAAAAACACAAAGGATGCTGCCCTCTACTTTGTCATTCCACACATAGCACACAGAGAGAGAGAAAATCTGGTTTTAATGTCAACAGACTTTGAGTTGTTTCCCAGCCTTGAAATTGATTCATTAAGTGGCCTGTAATCGACAGTCTCTGTGATTTTACTGTCAGTTTGAGCTCCCTTCCTGCTCCACTGAGCCTCAACAAACCAAACAGATAATCTTGTGGCCATGTTGATGTTTTTGGTAATGCCGCTGCTTGGGAGGGGTTATGTTAAGAGCCTATAAACTCGCGTTTCAAGCAGAGATGTGGTTTAGTACTTGGAATTCTTTTAAATGCCAGCTACAAAAAAACCCAAAAGGAAATCTGTCAAAACCATATAAGTAGACAAATGCTTTAACAAAGATGTTTTACTGGTAGTGTTTGCACTTTCCTGTTTTCTCTATAACATTTGACTCTTATTACTGATCAAAAATTGATGACGCTGATCTGCTAAATCACTGCTGCGCCTTTTGTTTGATTACTTTTTGATTGACAGTGTTGTAAATCCTCTCTAAAATACACACTGTGAATAGTCTTCCCCAATATCGACTTGTTTTGTTTTACCTTACCACAGCATACACTTCACCCAGTCCATTATACAGTAAAGGCTGCATCCTTTTATGGGCTTTAAAAGACTAAACAAAAATAGATGGATGGATGGATATTTATTTTTTTACACTAATTCTGCTGCTGCTGCTGCTACTGCAGCTGCTTGCTAATGATGACTCATGTGCCACCACTTTCATGTTTGTCTTAATAAGGCTTATGCATGAATATTTATCGCACTAACTATTAATAACCACTACTTAGTGGTTTCTCACCTATTTATTTGACCATTCGACTTGGGTGTGGAATTGCAGATTGAAGAAAAGAAGGTCAGAATCTTATAGTCCAAATAGAAATAAGGCTCTGAAAGTGTGAAATGAGGCTCCAGCACTCACCCGTTGCGCCATAGTACAGTATAGATCCTCATAATTGGAGACATCTTGCTGGGGTTTGTAGTTTCCAAGGAGGTCCTCCACTGTGTCAGTGGTGGTAAACATACAAATCCATCTTGATTTACTGAAGGCAGCGGCGGCAGCAGCTTTTGGCCGAACCCGCAACACTCTTCCTGCTTTGCTGATGAGCCATGTGCTGACACAAAGCCAGAGCTAACACTGATTGCAGTGAATTCCCGCGGAGATGACGTATTCTCATCGATTGTTGTGTGTGTGATTAACTTATTTACACAGACATATCAATACAAGCACAGTTTTATGGAACAAAACAGTGAAATAATCAAATGTTTTGGAAACGGGAACCAGTTGATGTTTTCTTGATAACTTATTCAGAGCAAGTTTAGGAGAATCTAGAGAACGGTTGTATCGTATTGGCTTTTTTTATCCACATACGTCACATAGAATCTCCAAATGGTATCCTTGCATTTTCATATATATGTGTGTATATATATATATATATATATATGTATGTATATATATATATATATATATATATATATATATATATATATATATATATATATATATATATATATATATATATATATATACATACACACATACACACACTTAACCCCGCAAGCTTCATGCGCGTGCTCCACATCGTCTGCTCTTTTTTTGATGACGTTCTTTAAAGCAACGCTGTGTTTATGGAAAAACATTTTCAAAAGTGAGAATACAGAAGGATTGTATATGAAAAGTTGTGTCACCATGCGGATAAGGCCTTAGGAATAGAGGAATTGGCAAATGTTTTGGTCGCAGTTCTGTTAATTTCATTGCCTGTTTAATAGATAGATATAAACTGGGCTTGAGGAGTAGACGAATGACTCGAATGAACCTGTACTTAATTTTCTCCTATACCAGAAAAAATATTAGGTCACAATGCCCAGCCACACAACATCTGGCTCGCAGGTGGTGGAAGCAGAAACCAAAACAGGAAGGTGGCCTGTCATGATCCTGAGTGCTCACTGCAACCACTCCACTCTCTTTGCTCATCCAAGACGAGGGAAGAGGGGAGTGTTTTGGCAGTTTTTTTGTTGCGGTGATGGCCTTGAAAGCCACAGTGGCATTTGTTGTTTTTTTCCCCCTTCTATTCTTGGTTTTAATGGATGTCAGGTTCATTTTGCAAAAAAAAACCAAATGTTTGGTCTGTGAGTCTTTGATGAATAAGTTCATCACATCATGCTTTTTAGCTTAGCCATTGGCGTACAATGGCACGTAGAGGAATGTGAGCGAATGCTGCGCATACACAATAGGGATGACCTCATCGTTTTCAGCTTCATCTAAGCCCAACGTGGTTGAATACAATGATATCTGCGTTCCCTGTTTCCCAGACACACATACGCCAACACACACTCACTGTGTGTGTGCGTGTGTGTGTCAATGTCCCCATCACTGAGGTGTGTATTTACCTTCTAGTTTACAGAGGTTCTTACAATATTTACCCAGGGTGGAACTGGTTAATGATTATTTGGACAAACCAGGGTAGAATGTGTCGGTCTTCACACACTGGTGAATTTGTGTGACAATGTTGCAAAGACACCAACGACAGTGGGTTTTGTCCCTGGTGTCAGTCAGTGAATGCAGCCTCTAACCTCCCTGACTCCGTAGGTTAGAGGGCGAAATTGTTCCCCTGGTAGCTCGTAAACTTGGAGCAAATGTGTAATTTATGCTTTTATTTATTTCCAATCACAATGACTCTAAAACACAGCAATTGTTACTCGCAGTGTGTGAAATGTGTGGACTAAGATTTAAGAGCCGAAGACGAGCTTTTATAACTTATCGATTCTACTGCTGATTATTTTCAGCTAAATACAGCAGGCCTGCAACTAATGACCATTTACATAGTCAGCTAGTCATCAATCATTGAAACAATTGGTTAACTAATTGGGTAATAACAATGCCATCTATTCATAGCTAGTAGGGCTATCACTTTTTATCTGAAATTGAAATCCCCTCCCCTCTGGAACTCCCTCCCCCAACATATCCAAACTTTCAACATTCAAAAAAGACCACTTTGTTGTAGAAAAGTTTCACAATGCCCTGCAGTCAAAGGTGATGATAATCCAAAACCTCAGGGAAAAAATATTCATATTATGTCTCAATAAGGAACAACTTTCCTTATTGAGAGAAAATTACTAATTGTTGTCAAGTCTTTTGGTTTTAAAAATGTATCATTTTTGACTGTTTGGACAAAACATGCAATAAATCAAAATATACTGTTCTTTTCATTTGAGGGTGAAAAGAAACATTTACTTTCATATTTGTTAAGGTATTCTTTTTTTCCAGTGTTTCTCAAGGCTAACCTTTTCCGTTTAATCTCTCTGGTACCTTCAGTCGACTCTGACCTTGTATGTCAGACACGATCACATCTGAGTCCCCTGCATCTTCCCCTGTCATCTCAGACCCTGCTAACTGCTGCCGCCTCATTACCCAGTCACTCAGATTAATATGGCCGCTCCGTGGCATCATCACGGTGCTTTAAATGGTCGGAGGCAATTTACCACATGGCGTTTTGATCCATTCCAGTAGCATCCTGACGCCTCGTAGTTAATGCCCCTGCCGGTGTCTTTCCAGCTGTGAAGGAGGGGAAACACTTGATCAGGCGTTTATAGATATGACACGAGCGAGCTTAAGCAAACCACTGTTTTTCAGCTGGAAACAAAAATGTTTGACTGCCCTAGCATTACTCTCTAATGACGGCAGGCCAGTTCAGAAGTAAAGTGTCTACGAGGACTCATGGGGTTGTTTAGGAGGTAATAGCCTGAAGCCTATGTAACAGCTCTATAAAACTCTGAGAGTGTAAAATACCCACGGTTGGAGCAAGGTTGAAATGAAGAGACTCACTTCACAGAACCTCTTTTACTTTCTATGTTTTATGGTCGTACCTCTGAGGAAGTGTTTACAAAAGAAGTGCTCTCTCTCTCTTTTTTTTTTGTCCTGGTTATTCAGCGAGTTAGTGGCGCATGGACTGAAGTAAGTAATGTGTCAGGGTGACACTGATGCTCTGTGAGTTAAAATGTCATACATTTGTGCTTGTGTTTAGGATTATGCTTGTGACTGACTGCGAGCGGCCATGTGTGCGGATAAAACGGGACACCAAATTACTTGAATAGCATCATTGTCCTTGGACATCACAGTCTGTACCCGAGACGCGAGGAGTATCTAGAGGGTTGTAGCTCAAAGCGTCGCTGGTTCTCCTCGCTTCCTGTTATGAGATTGAATAAGCCAATGTTGCCAGGCAACGGGTGAAATTCCACTTTTGGCAACTATTGCTTAGTAACAAAATTTGTTTTGAGAAATAAAGGCCAGGATTACTGCTCACTGATGGAATCAGTGGTGGATTTAACCCTAGAATCTTATCACCAGTTTTAGGAATTTTAATCAGTGCTCTACAATTTTTTTTCTTCACTTAAACATATTATAAAAACCAAGTATGTACGCAAAACAGATCACAACACAATTCTCCAAGTCCATGGCTTTCCTCTTTTGAATTTCTGTGCTTTCCACAGCTCAGTCCACAAATATATCTTCACAGGCTGCGTTGTTACTGAAGCACTCTCATCTCGCAGTGCACCTCTGCCTGCAAATAGCCAATGGTGCACTAGTGGGAGGCAGGGTGGGAGGAGAGGGGTGGTGTGAACAGGGCCTGTGGGGGCGGTGCGGCGTTACATAATTTCAGCTAAACCCAGCTGTGCTGTCGTGTTCTGCCCATGGGTGAAGTGGTGCCAGGCAAAGTGACTGATGTGTCCACCTGCGCTCATCAGAGTAGGTTCAGGTCAGTGAACAGATTGACATTGAACACACTCTTCACATGTCATCAGTGTGGACCAGAAGACCAATTGTAGCAGCAGCACCACCACCACCACCGCCGTCATCTCTCTGGGACCGTGTTGCTATGGCAGCAGAGTTGTGTTATCAGAAACCTTGGCGTGTAATGATAATTCAGGGTTCTAACACTGGTAATTAGAGGCCATTTTCCTTTTTCTATTTTTTTTTTAGCAAGTAAAATTTCCTCCTGTAGCATCCGTTTACTCTTAAGTGGAGCGACGCACCGAGAGGAAATGTCCTTTCATCATGCTCTCCTGAAAAGGACAGCTAAGGCTAGTTGGTATCAATGCACACATCTTCTCCCCCCAGATTGGCAATGTGTTACCCAGTGATTGTAGACAGGAACTTCTGTGAAGATACTGTTAATTTCCCCAGCTGCCTTGTGTGTTTCTTTTGGCAAACTCTGCAAGTGGCTCAAAGCTTGACTAAAAATTGAGGAATACGTGTGCTATTCAGGAAATGGCCTATCACCCTGCAAGCTTTATTCAGAAAACCTGTATCAGAGTCATTAAAAGCTCGTAATGATGCCCTTCCAGTCCTTTTGTAATTAAAAGAAGAGGCTTCCATATTACAGCTTGTCTCTTTGACTGTGTTGCTACAGTTTATTAAAATGAGATCAAGCTGGAAATATCAATTTTCATCGAAAAAGCCAAGAGTGTATGTATCTATTCATAGTGTGTATGATACACATGTAATTGGGAGAGAAAGAAAAATCATTAAATCTTGCCCAGTCATTTCACCCAGCTGTTAAATCAATTGCAGTGCAGTGCAGCACAGTGGGCACCAATTCTCTATGATGAGTGTGCACTTCGTTTAGGAATAATAATAACGGACCACACTGACGGGCCTCAGGGTCTGTGCTCGAGGTGACTGGTGGATGGATTAAATTGTTGCTCCACACCGGCGTGAAAACGCTCAGTGGGAACTCCTTTTATGTGATTCTGCCAACTTAAATTCAACTTAAATCTCCCTAACAAGGACCAGGTCCTATTAAAGCATGATAGGTTGGCAGGTATCGGTGTGTTTCCTGTGCAAAATGTTGCCTCTGGCACTGTCTGCCTGCCTGCACCTGAAGTCTTCCTCCCTGCTGAAATCGGGGTAGAAATAGTCGGGATACAGATGAGTTGTAGATCAGGGGAGGCAGTGGAAAGATGAAACAACAAAAGTTAAGTCCAGCCAGGTGAAAGGGAATGGATTAAAATGAAAAAAATAGGGAAGCAAAAAGGCATTTCATTAGTTCAGGGGCAAATGCAAAGGGTAGAGGATGGTAAAGCAATATAAGTTTTATAGTAGGAGAGGGAGGGAAAGTTGGATCTCAAGAAGATCCCACCCCCACACTTTTGTTTTGTTTGTTCAGGAAAAAGCCCCAGATGCCTGCAGTGAAGCAGTGGCTTGACCCTGTCTTTGGTTGTGAGCCGCTGGGATGTGGGCACTGCATAGAAGGCTTAGCGGAAAGGACTTTTATTCAATGGCCTTTGCCCCGATGGGAGGTACAAAGCCTCATATCTGTCAATGTGTCACAGGCCTCGCTGGCTGCAGCGCTGTCCTTCCCCGCTCCCTTCCCTTGCAACGGCGATTATCAGAGAAGCCCTGCTCCTGGTTTCTCATGGCCGTTTAACCCGCACTTGTCAATCTGTCTCCTCCTCGCATGAACGATGGCCTCATCGTTGTTGCCTCTCAGCTGGATTAGGCCTAATCAATACAAGTGTGGATTTTCTACTTCGCCGATCCCCTATCATGTCTCTAAGAATCCTATCTATTATGTTTCCTTAATCCTGAAAGGTGTTAGTTTTTGCTCTATCCATGTAGCCAGGTTTGGCATTAACTGATCAATTCCTTTACTTACCAGGAGTGGTAGTGGTTCGACTGAACTTGCTAACTAACTAGCATTTGTGCTTTTCTGATAACAAGATAGAGGAGCATCCACTCAGCCCTGAAGAAGTAGAGCACTTGAAATGCTTGTTATAAGATGTAACAATGGCTCAAGGCATCCATGACAACCACCACTTGTGCTCAACAAGTCACCATTGTTAGCAGTGGAGAACTTGTGTTCATCCGTATGGAAACTAGAGCTGCAACAGTTTAATCTGTCCATTATTTTCTTGATTAATTGAGTATAAAAGGTCAGAAAGTGTTGAAAATGTTGATTGGTGTTTCCCAAACCTGGAAATGGTAATGTTCTCAGGTGGCGTGTTTTGTCCACAAACCAAAAATCTTTCAGTTTGAATGATTTCTTTGTCAAATTGACCAAAGAAACCAGAAAATATTCACATTTAAGAAGCTGAAAAATGGAAATGAATACAATATAAGGTGTTTTATTAGATATGTGTGCAGTTTTACCAAAGACCTTTGAATAATTTGTATGTTTGCTTACATACAACAGATTATTTGAAAAAAACAAAACAAAAAAAAAACACATTCTTTATGCCGTGAATGTCTGTCTACTCTGTAAACATTACCTATGAACGTGCCCTAAACAGATTGATACGATTTAAGACAACCGGTGAGCGCATGGTGCAAAGATGATCTGTTAATTTCAGCCGTCTCCACTCGTCAGACTCTGAGGTTTTTGGCTTTGCCTGATCCTGATGATGCATGCTGCTTGGGACCGTGTTTGGTTCAATCAGATTATTTACTGAATGTCAGCACAACAAAGAGAAGAGTGGGGGAAAAAGACAGCACTAATTGCTTTAAGCACTGGGCTTGTGTCTTCAGATGTCAGGATTAAAAGCATTAGCATTCGCTTTCCTCACTCCCTCTGTAATTTACGCCGATGCCGGAGCAGCCGTTCTTTCCTTGTCTTGTTTATCCGACGAGCATCGTCCTCACCAAGGGTATGTGTTTGTACATTTGCACACATTTCTCACTCGCAGTGACTCAGCTTTTATGACTCTGTCCCCTACCCATAACATCTGCAGACTGCAAATAACGCTTCATTTGATTCAAAATACGAGGAAGGAAATCTGATCTTATCACACACCAGAGCTTTGGACATCAGTCGCCAGCATCTTCATCTAATTATCGTGCAATTATTGTATAATTAACATGAGCCAACAGCTGAGCCTGCATATTTGTTAAAAATATTTTTCCATTTATGGCATTCATTTGCTTTTCAAATGTTGTGATCGTCTGCAGTTTAGTTTGTTTGTGTCCTCCATTGTCACCGCAAAACAACATGACATCACTTCTGATTATTACATTACATCATCTTCTTCTGCTGAACAAAGAGGGCATGAATGCAGGCCAAGCTCTGCCCTCTGCTGGACAGCGTCCACACAAGTTCACAAGTTCACTTCCAAACATCCAGATGCACTTCTAGGCTGTGGATTTTGAACTGGAATGGTTTCAGAAGGAGGGAAAAGAACCAGCTACAAAAAAAGACTAAAACATTGAGTCACCTTGGAGACACATTGTCAGGGGAAAGCAAGAGTTTTCATAATGACTTGGCTGTTCCATGGCTACCCCTGCCATTGCTGTTGTTTGGAGTGTGAACGAGAGGGAAAAGAAAAGACTGAGAGGAGCAGGAGGAAAAGGAGCAGATTTTACTTGTCAAGCTGTTGTGGGTTGGCGTTTATGAGCTTTGAGGCTGGGGATGTGGTAGCTGTGATTTATAGCTTTCATTATTAAGGTTTTACCACACTGTTCATTCCCAGCAGGCACCACACAGACCTTCACACACACACACACACACACACACAAGAGATACACACTCATAGTTGCTTTGCATTTACCAGATTGCAGCTCAACAGTTAAGGTTTTTTAAGGTGCATCTTTGACCCTGCAAATGAAATGTGGATGTATCCCTAGGACTCTGTCTGGACGTGAGGTGCAGGTGGCTTTTCAGACACGGGGGAAAGCACACAGATGTACACACACACACACACACACACACACACTTGTCTTGCTACCTGGATCTTTGATATTTTTGGCTTTCTTGTGCTCGGTGTGAAGAGCACAGGCTGAAGATGGAGGGGAAGTGAAGAGGTTTTTTCCAGTTGAACTTGTGAACCCAAATCAGGACTCAGCACTTCTCTTCTGCCTTTGAGGTGTATCCTGTCTCACTCAATTCTTCCATATTTTTTCTCTTTCATTCTCTTTAACCTTGAACTCCACTTTTTGCTCGTTTACTCACTCGTTTTCTTTCTCTCGTCTTCCTCCCGTCCCTCCTTTCTGCCCGTACTTGTGGACTTCTGGTGTGATTTACAGACATAGCAGGAGATCTGATACTTCAACCGTGCTTTTCTTCCTCACCACATTTTCTCGATTCCCGTCTGTGCACAAATGATTCCTTGGCTTTTTTTAGACGCACACAAACTTTCTTCTCCTTTTTTCCCCCCCCTCTTTATCGACTTGGCCGAGACGCCACCACAATGCTGCTGTGACACTTAACTGTTTCTTTTCTCACTACTTCTCAGATTAATGTTACTTCCCCAGTAGGTTCTTAGTACGTACAGTTGTGAAATTTACTGTAAACCGCATGTAAAGTCGGACGTAAACATCCGTAGGTCTACATGATGACTGTTACCGGGATGATAATGTGTCAGAGGCTTTTGTGGCCTTTGGGTGAACTCCCCCTGGCACGCCGAGAGCTTCACAAATAGCTTGGCTCGTCCAGGCTCACTGGCCGTCAGCGCAAGCCAACACACACGCACGCAAACACACCAGGTTTTTGCTGAAAAGCAGCCTAATCCAAGCTCCATTCCGAAGAAGGTTCATCCGACAAATAGATTTGACACAGCGGCTCTGCCGGGCCAGTTTCCCTGTTTTCCACAGGGCTTTAAGACTGTGGGAGAGAGGAAAACTGAGGGCTCTCGTCCCCATGACTGAGGAATGTAAGACGCAGACAGCTGAGACTGAGGGTTTAGAATGGGCGGAAAAGAGAGGATAGGTGGCAGAGGAACAAAGCCGGTCATGCTGGCTAGTGTAGCTCTGACCTGCCATTTAGATGAAATCCACAGAAAATTTGGTGTACTATGAGTCTTCTGTATATTCTAGGAGTTCCATTTCCTTATTCTTTTTGACTCCCTCTGTGTTTCACAGCCTAGCCTAATTGACTCACTCCTGATCATGTGGTGAATTCTTCGTAAGGAGCGCGATGTTGGTATTTTAATGAGTCATTAAACAGGTGTTACATTTTTTGACAGCATTGTCTCGTCTTTGGAAACGACTGGCACGGTTGTAGAAACCTGGCAATCGTAGTCAGGTGCAAAAAATGTTAAAAATACAGAACTTACAGGTGTTTATGACATCGTGGATGACTGAATAAAGATACAGCTCATATTTGTTAACATTGAATATACAGCCCAAGGCTGTATATTATAAGCAGAGATTTGTCTCCGTCTTTAACAAATACACATTGTGAATGAATCTCCGGCCCATGATGAAAACAACAAATACTGGCCACTTTTTTTATTTTTTTTTGCCAAGATAGAGTCAAGGCAGGAATTGGTGTCTTTGCAAACAAGTTGTGGATTTGTTTTTTGAGCAAGCTAAACTCTGCTCTGCCATCTACAATACATTTGTGACTTTGCAAAACCCCATCAGACATTTGTTGGCAATGCTTAAGGCCATGAAAAGTAAACACATGCACAACAGTGATTGCACATGACACATTTTTTGTGCTGTTAAACTGCTCTGGGTTTTATGAAAGGTGTTTCAAGTATTTTGCACATTTCTGTTTACCTGAGTTCATGTTGACAAATATTAGGAACACCTTTTACTGTTAACTAATGCACTGTACTGCAGTAACAAGCTATTTCCAAAAATAGCTTCTGTGTACAATACTCCACCACAGAAACATTTAAGAAGATTTTCAAAAGTAGCTGCAGCTGGTTGAATTTTATGTACAGCCATCTTTGCGGTGCACTCTTGTCGTCACCGTAGATGTTGATTGAAATCTTGCTTTTCTTATGATCTCACAACTAGAGCTGCAACTAACGATTATTTTCGTAATCGGATAATCTGTCGATTGTTTTCCCGATTAATCGACATAATATGTCAGAAAATCTTAAAAAATGGTGATTGTGTTTGTCAAACCTGGAAATGACGATGTTCTCAAATGTATCGTTTAGTCCACAAACCAAAATGATTCACTTTTAATGATTTCTTTGTTATCCAGAGCAAAGAAATGAAGAAAATATTCACACTTAAGACGCTTAAAAGATCGGAAATCTTGTTTTAATCATGAAAAAAGCTTCAAACCGATTAATCGATTCATCAATTTGGTCTTCAGAAAGCTTGAATGCTCTTCATTCAACCTGGAATCTTCCACCCCTTCAGCCACGGCTTACGTGTTTTCAGGAATCAAAACTCACTGGATGTTCCTTTGATACACACCGTGCCAGTCTTTGTTACTTGCTTCGTCATCTTTTTTACTTCTCATACTGACGGGTAAGTCCACCTAGGGTGATCCTCCTCCCTGTCAGTCAACCCTTGTGTGAGCTTTTGATACACAGCTGGCCAGATTTGCAGCAGCTTTGCAGTTTGGGCAATATTCGGTTTGTGTTAAAAGGACTCAAATTAAAGCCAACACAAAGACATGCCCACACATTTGTTGTCTGAACTGTTCATACTCACTAGTACCCCAATATCTTTTCATCTACATAGAGGAATTTCAAACAAATGCACCACTTTTGTCCACAACTATGTAGCCCAGAACAAAGTGTCACAGATGGGACAGAGAAGAGTCCGACATCAACATAAAGCGTAAAAATTGCATCAAATCCCCTTTGAATTCTTTGTTGTCGCCGATGTGGTTTCTCATAGGAGTCTTGTTTTCATTTGAATGAAATCATGGCCGTCAGTAGCGGACTGGAAAGAGAACCAACTCCCAGAATCGTCCTCTGCGTTCCTGTGTGTCCTGCCAGACATCTGGACGATGCCTGGCTTACAACCTGCAACTTGAGCTCATGTCTGAATTCACTATACCACAGCATGATTTGTATTATGAAGCTGTCTCCCGAGAAAATCTCGCCAAAGTATACATTATTCTTAATCACTGGCCTTTCCTTTGTCATATTGGATATTTTATAGCCATGGTCAGTGGAAGGAACATGCCTTTGATACGATATGTTTGTCAAAAAAAGGCCATGAACAATTCTGCCAGCCCACTTTATGACTTTATCAGCACACACTTGTATTCTGTATTCTCCATTTTCTCTGTTTTTCGGCATCTACTTACCGCGTCGATCGCCATGTCTGCCGTCCTCGTCTGAATCTGTCTGCCATATTTTCTCTGATCTTCTCTCACCGGACTCCGGAGTTTAAATCATTCTTTGTGTGCGTCATTTTGGACTTTTTGTTTTTCTGATCTGCTTATTCCTGACTACTCAGTATTGGTCATACTCTAGTTTATAGTAGTATTATCTGTTTCTCCAGACAAACTTTTACAGTTCTTATCCTATTGCATACCTAAGAATAAATGATTACTTAAAAGTAGTTGGGGATAAAAGTATCTTGGATTTTTATCACAAACTGTTTGGCAAAGCTCTGATAAAGGCCACACTTTATAAACGTTGTGAAACATCGACTTGAAACCAGTTTCCCGGTGAATGGATACGTTCCTGTGAGAACGTGGCCTCGCTTAACCAATCCATCAAAGTTGGGGCGATGCAGCAGCAGCAGCAGTGACCACCAGTGTCCCGACGGAGAACCGGTGCAAGTCTGCTGTCTGTGTCTCATTCAAGTTTGTGCGCTCGCTTCCAATTCATAATTTTCCTTCTATCCCCCTAAATATGAGTCACGAATGTGTACGCCAAGTCTGACTTGTATCATGGAAACAAGGCTGTTTTTTATGGTTGTGAATGAAAACCGGGTTAAATTTTCAATTTTTCTAAGGCTTGCTTAAAAAAGGTTGTTATCTCCTATGATTCCTGTTATCACATGCACATCATGATACAGCAATGATGTAATTCACTAATGATTAGGTTGTGTTTGTCCTTTAATCATGTAAGCAGCTGTGGATGGAGTGAGTGGGAGCTGAGCGACTCCGTACACGTGTTCCAGTTTGCACAGAGAGGAAAGCTTCCTCTCCCTGACTGACATGGGCAGACCATTAGCGGGGCCTCATTAGGCTGAATGCCAGCTTGCAAAAAAAAAACAGACTTGAGGAGAGGTTCAAGGTGCGGGTCATCACTCTGAACCGAGAGACTGGAGTGAGCAGATTCAGCAATAAAGGCTGATTAGTTAAAGCTCAGAGGATACTAATGAGTTTAGAGGACAAGGTGTTGTCAATTTTGGAATGTAGAAATTACGCTGTACTTGCTGTGGGCGAATAGAAAGAACCGACTGTTCTTGTCAGTGAGTGTTGCTTGTTCTCTAGATAAAAAAAACCCCATATAGTGAATGATTTAAAGAGTATAAAATACGTGGAATATTTTAGTTGCAAGGGACATACAATGTGAGGTGCTGCTCTCAGTAGTAGTGGCTTTTGTTGTGGAATCTACTGTATTTGGAAAATTAGCTTTGATTAGAGTTCCAGCAATGACTCAATTCAGCTTCTTAAAGTGTGAGTATTCTCTGCTCCATATGACGAAGAAGTTATTAAAACTGAATATTTTGGTTTGTGGACAAAAAGCAGCAAACATTTTTGACATTTTATGGACCAAACAACGAGTAGATTCATTGAGAAAATAGAATGCAGATGAATCAATTATGAAAACAATTGTTGAGATAAATAAATATCATATACATAACATGGCATCTTGGATTTGTGCTTTGTTAATATCTTAGAGTGGATGACATTATATTTTAACATTATGCATGTTTATGTTAACACTACTTAGCTGAGTCACACTTCTATATACGTTAAATTGTCTTTGACAGAGCTGGTTCAGTTAAGCTCTCAATCACGTGGAGTGAAGGCCATGCAGATTATGTTTGTCAGATCTGTCAAGTCTCACCGCCTGGTGTTGGGGCTAACAAGATAATTAGTGGATTGGCGATGTCTGGCGGGAAGCAAAACGTTAAAGTTGGTAGCCATGAGTAAAAAAAAAAAAAAATTAAAAAAAAAAACAAGTCAAATTGAAAGACATCGGTGGGACCACACAGCTGGAAAGTAGAGCAAGTGTCAGTGCAGTTGGCGCAGTCACTCCCTGTTGATGCCTCAGATTCTGCAGGAAATCCAGACAGGCCTATCCACGCAGAGGAAATGAAATACATGTGTGCAAAAGGACTCGTTTGAGCCGAGAATACACCGGACACTGCACTCTGGTTAACCTTTGTGACCAACTGTACAATTAGCATTCTTCTGCTCAGAGTGTGTCTTGTGATTTTGACGTCTTTGATGTCCAAGCACATCTTTGAACCGTCCACCAGCGTTCTGGAAGACCACTTCTTGTCAGTGCGGGAACTCCAACTGAAAGCTGGAATGGACAACTTTTTGTTTTAAACTTGTCATTATGGTGTTGAACTGATTATACAGTGTAATGGTAATGGTTTTACTTTGTCCTCCAAAGGCCTTAATTCATCATTTACCTGCATATTGGGACAAGGTTTTTTGTGGCAAAATCGTGACTCCATTTACAATAAAAAGAAACCATGTTATTCCATATTCAAAACACTGCTACTGTAATTACACAGCACGGCACCAGCTCTGAGGAAAAGTATCACAACAGTGATCAAGCAGGAACCTCTAGGGACACGGAACTTGTCTGTTGTCCTTGAAAGCGGAACCTTTTTCTCTAGGGAGCCACCTCTACAGTTCCGGAATACATGTTTTCATAACGTCACCGTAAACATCCATCCATCGTCTTCCACTTTGCTCAACACTGATGTTCCCCTCTCCTATCCCCTCTCCTGGCCATGTGCTTTTGTTCTCAACGGAGCTGGCGAACACAAGCTGTGGATTATGGCCGTTCATAAAAGCCGGTCTGATGTTTACGTGTGTGCGGCCCCTCCCTTCGTCCGTCACACAGTCGTTTCCTCTTCCTCACCTCCTCCAACAACAGTTTTCTCTGCTTCTTTTTTGCTGGCTCTGCCATTGTGACCACAATTTGTGCTTCTCGCAAGATCCGAGACTTCGCAAGACCTCCTGTTTCTGAAGAATGCCGTTTGGTAGCACCCGCAGGCTAGTTTTCCCAATAACAGACAGTAGGGGGAGTGGAGACGGCCTCCAATCTCCCCGCAGCAAGACATTTAACCATCACAGTGACTGCAAAGCTGTTAAATTATCCACCATAAATGATACATGCAATCATTTAGTTGTGCACAAACACTTTGGTTGCCGTGGTTTGATCCATAAAATGTCAGAAAACGTGTTTTTCCGTGTTTTTCAGTGTTTCCCAAACCTCACACTCTTTGTCATCTAAAGTGATGAAACCATAAAAAATGATTGATTAATCATTGCAGCCCTAGTTGCAGGTCAGAATCTTCACCTACTTGAAGTACAGACTTCTTCTATGTTGACATTGGACACCCACAACTTTATTGTAATCCAATTGCAAATGAATATTGTGCTGGTTGTCTCAGACTACACTTAAAATACATTATATGAGTATAGAAATAATGTATGTAAGATGATATATAATGTTTTTTTCATCGTTACAGTGTAGTGTAAATTCGTGGATTATTCTGATTTAAGATAAAACATTGCGAGTGGCCAACTCTTATCTGTGAGATGGTAACATCATGTTTTGTTCCTGTAAATGCTTTGCTTCTTTCTCTTCTATTTTTTTTTCCTTCTTCTTGCTCCTCACCTCCTCCTCCTTCTCTAGCAATGTTGCTCTACTCTCCTCCTACACGAATCGCACTCACACACACACACTCACATACACACAGTCACACACTACTACATTAGCATGGTTATGAGGGAGAGAGGAGGAAGAAAAGAATGACAGATAGCCGGGCGAGTGAAAGAAAAACACACCAGGGAGGTAAGAGAGCGATGAGAATAGAAAGTGAACGTAATGAGATGGAGACAGTGGTCAAACAAAAACATTACGTACTGTATTACAGTCTATTTCATTACAAGTTACCAGGATCCGTGAACCTTTATTAATCCCATGGATGTCACTCGGTCTGTTTTAAAATAGAAAATGCAGTTCAAAATGGAGATATGTGTTGTTATGCACATTAATTTATGTGCCTCTTAAGTCTTACTGAACCAGTCCCTAAAACATTCCCTCTACTCCAAACTGAAGGCGTTTCTTTATCTCGAAGCCTCACATTTTCAGACTATAAATGTGGCCATTTAGATTGTCTGTGTTTATGTAGTTCTTCAACTGTTAACTGCAGGGTTTGACACAGTTGGATTCACTCGCGGTGCTCCGCAACATAAAGGCTTCTGGTCACTCCCACTGAAGGAGACCAGCACTAGATGGCGCATCGCCGTGTCAGCATCAGTGTTGACGTGTTTCTTAAATGCGACAATTTTTGGTGGTTTCTTGGCTTCTTTTTTTGACGCTTAACTGAAAGTTTTACACATTTCCCACAGTTTTTTGGACATTTTTTGTACCTAACAACTTAATTTGTTTCA